>NC_091286.1:68722639-69028472 GCF_032444005.1 Ranitomeya imitator
ATCTCTCTCTTTTATAATCCTCCGCCACTGTGAGCGCAGAGTTCATATTGTCACGCAGCAGTGCCGTAATGTGAGAACCCATTGAACCCTCAGTGATAACACTGCAGGAGCCATTGTCTCCTGTCAGTGTGTCACTGGAGGCCTATAGAGCAGTCACATCTCCTGATGTGACAGCTCTATAGGGGAGATTGTCGTGGGACACTTGTTATTAAATGGATTGTGTCGGACCAGGGAATATTTGTGTTGGTGTGTTATTTTTTTCAGTTTTTGCAGGAGATCGAGGGCGTCGCATGGATTGGCAGAACAATAAAGATGGCAAAACTGTTGTGTTTTATTTCATTAAAATACTTTATTCTGGCTGTGTGTTTATTTAACCCTTTCACAACTATAGGATTAGTAATGAATAGGTATCTTATTGACGCCTCCCCATTACTAAGTCAGCTTGATGTTACCTTACAATTCAAAGGAGGCATCAACCCCCAACTATTACCCCATATGCCACAGCTACAGGGCAGTGGGAAGAGAGAGGATAAGTGCCGGAATTGGCACATCTTAGAGATGCGCCATTTCTGGGTCGGCTGTGAACTGGTGTTTGTAGCCGAGGGGGCCCATTATCCATGGCTCCTTCCTAGGCTATGAATATCAGCCCACAGCTGTCTGCATAGCCTTTTCTGGCTATTAGTTATAGGTGACCCCCACGTGGCTTTTTTTTGTGGGGGGGTCCTCCTATTTTAATAGCCAGTAAAGGCTAAATATACAGCTGCAGGCTGATATTCATAGCCTGGGAAGATCCAAGGGTATTAACCCCTTCCCAGACTATAAACATCGGCCCCCAGTCGCTGGCTTTCCCTCTCTGGTGCAGAAAATTGCGCAAGAGCCCATGCAGTTTTTTTTCCAAGTTTTTTTTTCTTTTTTTTAAATTAAACAGATACTGCATTTAAGGCCGGGGTCACACTTGCGAGAAACTCGCACCTGAATACTTGGCACTGACACCGACACTCGGGACCGGAATGTGCGGCTGCATGTATTTCTATGTAGCTGAACGCTCCAGTCCGAGTGCCGGCGGCTGTGGCGGGTGTTGAGGTGCGAGACTCGTGCGAGTTTCTCGCAAGTGTAACCCCGGCCTAATGCAGATTCTGTGTGTGTGTCTTTATTTAACTCTTTGTGTACCATTTTATTATGTTTATTACTAAACATCGGGCTTGGTATTATCTATCCATCTTTCTATAAATATACACTACCGTTGAAAAGTTTAGGGTCACTTAGAAATTTCCTTATTTTTGAAAGAAAAGCACAGTTTTTTCCAATGAAGCTAACATTAAATGATTCAGAAACACTCTCTATACATTGTTAATGTGGTAAATGACTATTTTAGCTGCAAACGTCTGGTTTGTAATGCAATATCTTCATAGGTGTATAGCGGCCCACTTTCAACAACCATCACTCCAGTGTTCTTATGGTACTTTGTGTTTGCTAACTGTGTAAGAAGGCTAATGGATGGTTAGAATACCCTTGAAAACCCTTGTGCATGTTAGCACAGCTGAAAACAGTTTGGCTGATTAGAGAACCTGTAAACCTGACCTACCTTTGAGCAAGTTGAGAATCTGGAGCATTACATTTGTTGGTTCCATTAAACTCTCAAAATGGCCAGAAAAAAAGAACTTTCTATCTATAGATAGATCTATCTATAGATCTTTCTATCCATTTATAGATCTATCTCTCATCTATAGATCTATATATCTATTATCTTCTCTATCTATAGATCTATCTCTCTCTCTTACTTATATTTATCTATAGATTTATTTATAGCTCAATCTATTATCTATCTTTAGATCTATGTATCATCCATCTATCTGTGTGGGTAAACATTATTCTTCAGTGGAGTATGTAAATTAAGAGGTTTGGTAAGAAATGACATCACAAGTCTTTTTTTTTGTTGTTAAATAATAGATCTTTATTTAGCTTAAAAAAAGAGAGCATACAAATCCGCGTGAAAAAAACACATGAAAATCCGCATCAGAAAAGCGTCAAATCCGCGTGGATTTTTACCTGCGTTTTCTGCCAAGAGATGCAGAATCTGCTCAGAATATTCCACTGGCAAATTTTCAACATATGCATGTACCATAAAAATATAAGAAGTAACAAAGGAGTTATTAGTCTCACAGAATACTATAAATAAGAAGAACTGCAACAACACAGATTACAAAGTAAGCCTTCATATGGTTACATCAGAAAAAAAAAACATACGTTTTGAATTTTAGAATATAACAATATTTTTTGTGCTTTTAGTGTGCCAACATAGTGAAACCTAAAACTATAAATTTCGTATCACTGTACTGTCACACATGTATTTCTTGAGAAAACTTTGTCAATGTCTGGCGGCATCTGCAGTCTCCTTCATCGGGACCTTACTGTGCATGACGGCACTTGCACTAGATCTGAGGTGGGAGAGACATGATTGAAAGTAGAGTGACCTGACAATCGGTGATAGAAAGCAGGCGATGGGCAGGGAGGAGGGTCAGCAGACCTGTAAGTGCAGCGCTGGCCCACTACACTGGCAGCTCATTTGCATAACAATTCAACAATACATTTCCTTAAATGTAGTATTGATTGACACCACCCATTTTGCCATGCACAATACTGCAATACTGCAAAAAATTGAGACAGTGAGGAAATGGTGAAAAATAAATAAATAAAATGTAAAACTGACATTGTTTGGTTCTTTTGTTTTGCCATAGTATGGCAATAATGGTCTGGAAACCTGAATCTCCAGGTCATTGCGATTATGGAGATACCAAATTTGTATAGATAACTTTTTTTTTTTTTCCATCACTTAAACTCAGTTTTGTTTTTCTTTTTTGAGACCTGAAACTTTATTTTTATTTGTGCCCCCAACTGGCGGTTTTGTCAATACTTATTTGTGGCACAGCATTTTGATGTATTGTTTTGGGGAGGTGTGGTGCCCAAAAAGCCACTTCTTGCATTGTTACTTATTTCTCTTTCCAGCATTTACTGTATGGGTTAATTAATTTTATACTGACATGGACAGGGCTTTTACGGTTGTGGTGATAGAAATGTGCTACTTGTTTTTTTTGTAAATTTCTTAATCTATTTTTAATGGAGAAAAGAGGTGTGATATGCATGTGTGTGTATATACCTTTGTTTTGTTTTAAGTTTTTACAAATTTTTTTTTTTTTACACCGATTTAAGGGATTTTAACTTGTGCTTGTGATTGACCATTTCTTTTTATACTATATACTGATTTAGCACAGCATTGTATTAAATAGTTAAAACTTCAGTCTCCCAATGGAGCTTTACAGGAGTAACAAGATGGCAGCTATGGAGGCTTTCAGCCGAACCAAAGCTGCCATGCTAACCTATAGGTGTTCTGCAATTACGTTCTGGGGACCCACTGGAAGCCTATACATGCATATACTGGCAATCGCTTCACTTAAACGCCTCTGACTGTGGCATTTAAATAGTTAACCGCAGCGATCGGAGGTCTTCTCTGTCTGCTACTGTTGGACACATACAACGGCTATATAGGATACCTACAATCTACAGTGTATGGAGGGAGCTCAGATCCTGAAGCCCCCTCCATACACGGTCAGCCCACCATTGATTGTGTGTGATTTTAGGGCTAAGGGGTGCAGGTTTTTAAAATTAGTGATTTGTGTTATTTTATTTTTTTATCTAATGCATAGGCCACTTGAGAAAAGAATGGTTCTCTTAACTTTAACTGTTATGCACAGGAATAGCTACTCTGTAGGGACTCTCATCTGAACAGCAAAAGCGCAGTCTCGGACGCACTTTGCACAAGCCACCACTGCCAGGCAAGTCCTTAAGAGCCGGGATATTCTTCACCCACTTCTGAAGGGGTGGAGGACTTTACAGAGCTCTTCCCAGACTGCTGTCGAATGACAGCTGGCGTCTGGTGATGCTGACGATGTTGATTTGGGGTCAAGAATAAATCCAAAGCTAGCGCAGGCTGCAGAGGATTCACTTGAGCCAACAACCAAAGATGTATTCTCTGTGGTGGCTTTTTGTACGTCCACATTAACTATACTGACCCAAGACATGGATAGTTTGGAAGAGGACATGTCTGAGATGAAGGGGGTTATTGAGAGAACTGATGCTCTGGAGGAGAGATTGAGCACTAATGAAGACGATATCCTGATTGTGAAAAGGGTCCACACCAGGTCTGTCCAACGTATATCTGTAATGGTTGCTATGACAGACCACCTAGAAAACAGTATGACAAAAAATAACCTAAGAATAATAGGAATTCTGGAAAAAATAGAAGGGAATACTCTCACTGAATTTATGGAAAACTGGCTTAAAGGGAACCTGTCACCCCGTTTTTTGAGATTGAGCTATAAATACTGTTAAATAGGGCCTGCGCTGTGTGTTCCTATAGTGTATGTAGTGTACCCTGATTCCCCACCTATGCTGAGATATAACTTACCAAAGTCGCCGTTTTCGCCTGTCAATCAGGCTGGTCAGGTCGGGAGGGCGTGGTGACATCGCTGGTTCTTCCTCAGCTTTACGTTGGTGGCGTAGTGGCGTAGTGGTGAACAAGCAGCGCGCGATCTGCGCTGTAATCCCTTGCATCGGTGGGGGCGGCCATCTTCCTGGGGCCGCGCGTGCGCAGATCGAGTGCTCTGCTGCACGGGGCTTCAGGAAAATGGCCGCGGGATGCCGCGCGTGCGCATTAGAGATCGCGGCGGCCATTTTCCCAAAGCCGAGATGCAAACTCGGCTTTGGGAAAATGGCCGCCACGATCTCTAATGCGCACGCGCGGCATCCCGCGGCCATTTTCCTGAAGCCCCGTGCAGCAGAGCACTCGATCTGCGCACGCGCGGCCCCAGGAAGATGGCCGCCCCCACCGATGCAAGGGATTACAGCGCAGATCGCGCGCTGCTTGTTCGCCACTACGCCACCAACGTAAAGCTGAGGAAGAACCAGCGATGTCACCACGCCCTCCCGACCTGACCAGCCTGATTGACAGGCGAAAACGGCGACTTTGGTAAGTTATATCTCAGCATAGGTGGGGAATCGGGGTACACTACATACACTATAGGAACACACAGCGCAGGCCCTATTTAACAGTATTTATAGCTCAATCTCAAAAAACGGGGTGACAGGTTCCCTTTAAAAGTATGTCCGGAACTGATGTCCTCACACCTTTATTAGCTATTGAAGGAGCGCACAGGGTTCCTTCAAGACTCTTACCCCCTGGACAATCCCCTCATCCAATGTTAAGCAGGATTCTGCACTACAGAGATCATGATACCATTTTAAGATGTGCGAGAGACATACAGGACCTGTTTATAAACGAAGAATCCATTTTTCCGGATTTCTCCATGGAAGTTCAGAAACAGAGGATGAAATTCACTCAAATTAAAAAGCGATTGAGGAACCTAAGCATGTATTATTTTATGTTGTATCCGACAAGACTGAGAGTTGTTTCTTTAGATGAATCACATTTCTTTTCAGGAGCAGAGGAGGTCATGAAATGGCTGGATCAGCACCAAAGACAGCTACGTATGGCAGCCACGTAAATTCAACAGATCCGGAAATGAGGATTGCCAGAAGACTATATAACGGCCCTGCGTTTTTTTTTCTTTTTCTTTTTTCTTTTTCTTTTTTTCTTTTAGTGGGGGAAATCTCTTCACTTGTGAATACAGCAAAATACGGGTTATTTGTCCAATTGTTACCCTATGATCATATCTAATATTCTACCAAGAATAGTCATCTTGTTGAAAAATATTGTTCATTTGTTCTAAACTCGATGTTAAACTTCTTAATAAGATAGTAGCAGAGGGGGAATGTAAGAATGGGATGCCTTCTTGTACACTTTTGATATAAGATGGGAGTTTTTTAATCCACGCTTGGAGTGGATTCGCCTGCGCTCTCAACAGGAGAGGGAAATTGTATTTCTTCCATTTTATGTGGGATAGGGGAGAGAGGGGATGAGTTGTGGGGACTTTGTTTTATCCCACTCTTTGCCATATTTCAGTACAAAACATTGTATAATTTAAATTTAAAAATATACCAAGCAGTTGAATAGATAGTGGGATCCTCAGTAAATCTTTTGACATCAGAAGAACAATTGAAATTTTAAATTGGAATGTTAGAGGTCTCCCAGAAGGGGTAAAAAGAGCTGCAATTTTCAGTATATTAAATTCTATAACCCTGCTATAATATGTCTTCAGGAAACACACCTTACAAAAGAGAGAACATCCTTAGTGAATAAGAGGTGGAAGCAGGCAAGTTATTACTATATTCTCATCATATTCTAGAGGGATGTCTATACTGATTCAATCAACAGTCTCATTTAATAATATATGTTAATATGTTTGTATATCTGACATGTAGGGTATTTGATATGGTGATTTGTGTTGCTTCGGTATACATCCCACCTCCATACAGCATTAGGGTACTGCGGGGGGGGGGGGGGCGGGGGGGAAGCCTTATCAGCACAGCAATATCAGTGAGAGAGAAAAAACAACCATACTTGCAATATCATGTGTTATGATAAGGTAATTCAGTACCACAATGGACATAGAAGTCAGAGCACATACAGTGACCTGACAAAAACCCAAAAACAGAACAAGCTCTGAGACGTGGGAACTCTGCTGACCGCAATCCCTAATCCTCTCCAACCACACTAGAAGCAGCCGTGGATTGCGCCTAACGCTCCCTATGCAACTCGGCACAGCCTGAGAAACTAGCTAGCCTGAAGAAAGAAAATAAGCCTACCTTGCCTCAGAGAAATACCCCAAAGGAAAAGGCAGCCCCCACATATAATGACTGTGAGATAAGATGAAAAGACAAACGTAGAGATGAAATAGATTTAGCAAAGTGAGGCCCGACTTTCTGAACAGAGCGAGGATAGGAAAGGTAACTTTGCGGTCAACACAAAACCCTACAAATAACCACGCAAAGGGGGCAAAAAGACCCTCCGTACCGACTAACGGCACGGAGGTACACCCTCTGCGTCCCAGAGCTTCCAGCAAGCAAGAAAAACAAACAAGCAAGCTGGACAGAAAAAAACAGCAAACAAAAATAACAAAAGCGGAACTTAGCTATGCAGAGCAGCAGGCCACAGGAACGATCCAGGAGGAAGCAAGTCCTATACTAGAACATTGACTGGAGGCCAGGATCAAAGCACTAGGTGGAGTTAAATAGAGCAGCACCTAACGACTTCACCACAACACCTGAGGAAGGAAACTCAGAAGCCGCAGTACCACTCTCCTCCACCAACGGAAGCTCATAGAGAGAATCAGCCGAAGTACCACTTGTGACCACAGGAGGGAGCTCTGCCACAGAATTCACAACAATCATGTCCTGACTCAAATGCACAAACAGGATGCAACGTGCCCCCCAAGATAAAAGCATGGGCAGCACAGATGCAAAATACTGAAAACAAGCCACTTACTAACCCACCAAACATCCATGGGGCGGCTGCCTAGTATTAGAATTGCACATGTCTGCATAGGGTGTCGTTCACACTATTACGTGAGATGCACCTCTATCCGTATAGCAGCCTATTACAGATGCCCCTCCTATTACATCAGGCGGGCTACCAATACCATATGTGCACCCATGGGCTAGACACCACACATCACCACTGGAAAGACCCTTTCTGCTCCCAGCAAAAAAAAAAGATGTAAATAATGAATGAGATATTTGTCATTATTTGGGCCAAAATTCATAAGCTTGCAACCCTTGTCACGGGTTCTCATTATCTTGAGTCCTACACTAAACCCTTCTCTATATTCAAAAAATTCACTGCAAGAGGAAAAGAAAATTACCAATATCACTGAGATAGCTGCTCCTGCTATTATCTTCGGGAGACCCGCTGTATCCTGTTTGTGCGTTTGTTTCAGGACGTGATATTGCAAGTATGGTTGTTTTTTCTCGCTCAGTGACATTGTTAATTTTATTTACCTCTTTCAGTGAATTTTTTTTTATTTAGAGAAGGGTTTAGTATAGGACTTGCAAGATAATGAGGACCTGTGACGTGGGTTGTGAGCTACATTTTGGCCTAAATAATGACAAATACCTCATTATTTACCTTTTATTTTTCGACTGTAAGATGCACCGAACCATAAGACGCACCCCAAATTTACAGAAGGAAAATGGGGGGGGGGGGGGGAGAAATTAATGTGCCAAATGGGGGTCCATCTTACAGTCTGAATTCAGCTTACCCTGGGGGAGGGGGGGATCGGCAGCGCTGGTGGAGTAGGTTCATGGGGGTGTTCGGTGGTCCGGCAATAATATGACCCAGACTGGTGCGGCAAATTTGACGGGGCTCCCTCAACATTTTGTGAAAGCCTGGAGGCCCCGCACATCTATTTCCTCGATGCTGAGGCCTCTGGGAAATCCCATCCCAGGCTGGTGTGGCTAGTTCATCAGTGCCCGGTGGTGCGGAGGCATTTTGTGAAAGGAGCCCCCGTACCTCCATTGCCTCTGCTGTGGCCTCCAGAAAAATGGCCAGCGTGGCGGCGCGTGCACAGATTGAGATCTCAGCAATTGAAAAGTTATCCATTATTCCCTGGATAGGGGATACTTTCAAACTTATGAGCACCCCATTAATTAGTGAAATGATTCCAAAGTTTTTCTCTTATAAACTGGCACATGCCTTATTTGAAAAAAAATGGGGCTGCATCAAAACATCCCAAATCGGCTGCATCTTAAAGGGGGTAATAAATAGAAAACTGGAAAGACTAAAAAGCGCAATAGGGTCTTACTCGGTAAACCGGGAATAGATGAAATCGGAGTATGCTCTCCTGGAAGGCTTGTGACAGTCACAACCACTATATAAAACTTGTAAAAGGCTGGTGCAGCACCACCAAATCGATATGACACACTTGGTGGAAGATGAGGTGGGTGTAAAGCCGAGCTACCAGATATATGATGCACAATAGGAAACCAAATGGAGTGTAGTTGCTGTTGTATTAGTTGATGCGTTTCAACGTAATCCAACCTCTTCATCAGGACAAACCACAATCTTGTGGTTTGTCCTGATGAAGAGGTTGGATTACCTTGAAATGCGTTGACGACTAAAGCCGCAACTAGATTTCATTTGGTTTCATATTATGTATTGCATCTCTCTCTGGCAGCGCGGCTTTACGCCCACCTCATCTTCCAGCGTTTGTGTCATTAATGGGGTAATGTTACTTTTAAAGCCTTCGAAACCTAACTGGGTGTATCTCATTATTCAGAGAAATGTTTTGGCATATGTCTTTTTCAGTGTTTTGCTCTTAATCAGTACAGAATAGGGCTCTGGCTGACGTACTGGCTCACGGAAGGTGCTGATTCTTCTTGGGAGATCTACATTAGTTGGCCGGGAGCCTTTGAGGTAGTGTTAAGGTAAAAAAATGCCTTTCCTGTGCCGCCTCTAGATGGCTACAGTGGAAATTCTCTTTCATTTGGTGCATCGGTCTGGAGCCTGGCTCTTGGTTTATTCAGGCCTGCTAATTAATACTTAAAGGAGTTAGCCAAGTTTTGTAAAAAAATATTTGCACACCTTCTAATCCTTTGTGGCGTCAGTGCTGCCAGTCCATGGTCCCAAGCCAGTCTAAGTTTATTTTGGCTGAAACTGTGACTTTCGGTATGTGACAGTCACTGACTGTGATAGTCATGTCCTGTACTGGACAATTCACGTACTGCTATATGCCACCTACACTTTTTTTTTTTAATTGCTTCGTGAGATCTCAAAAAAATGAATACTGGAACTGGATTAAGATGTGAGTGTGAAATAAATAATGAAGTAATCTAATATTTGTGAGGTTGAAGATTAAGTAGGTGTCACAAAATATGATGAAGAGAAAAATCTGTAAAGAAATTATACCTCTTAAGGAAGAAATGAAAGGAACAGAGGAAGCAATTTCTGCTTAGGCAGTGAAAAAGAGGTTTCCTACTGTTTGAACTGGCTGTTCTAAAATATATAGGGTAGGGCAGTAACCTAGGTATCAAAAAAGACTGGCAAGCAGAACTGTACCAAAACCAAAATGCACATTAGGTTACTTCTACCGCCAGTAAAAAAAAAAAAAATAAATGTTAAGTCAAACCAATGTATTGACCTCCCCAAAAGAAAGAAAAAAGTCTAGGATGGAAAATCCAACTTCAAAACCCGGGAATTAACATGGCGGAGTCATTGCCTTACCAACAATTTGTCTTGGAACTATTCATTCGGGAACTGGAGACTGTGACGTTAAAAGCTACTTTACAGCCCAGTGTTTCTGGTAAGAGAACAGAAGAATAAGAAGGGAAATCCAAAACCAGATATTTCATAAATGTATTCATGAATTGAGTATCTGGGTTAAAGAACATTTTATAAATAGTTTCTTTTCTTTACAATAATTTTGAAGCCATATCAATGTCTTGTTTACTTAGGTAAAAAAAGATTGACATTAGGCCTAACCAGGAGTTGTGGACTCCTTAGGCTTCCAGAGATTTCTCTTGGGGCTAAACTGAAGAGTGGCGACTAAGGAATCCCATTCTGTTGCAAGCTATTTCACTCATTAACCTTTGTACAAGAATCTGGACTTTAGTGCAGGGTTTCCACAGGACACATCCTCAAAGTGATCTTCGTTAGCAAGAGCTGACATTTCTTTGAATCATATAAGTAGTTGAGATGTGACCCATGAAACATTCCAAGAAGTTGGGGTCAGGGCAGGTGACAGAAAAGAGTCAAGGTTAAGATACAAGGTCGGTGATATTATTTTAAAGCAACTCGGAGAATCACCGTATTACATATAAGAACCGATCAACCTTAACATTTAGGGACATCACGTTGAGGGAAAGCCCTTTAAATATGGTGGATCAACTGATAAATGGTTTGGGGAGATATATTTGGTTATGATAGCCTTGTGTTTGCACATGTGCAACCAGTACAAGAAATATCAGCGAGGCGAGGGTAACTGCGTCCACATGACAATACCAAAGAAAGTTGTGTTCACCTTCTAAGATCTTTGCTAAATATGAAGATTAGGAGTATCTAAACCTGCAATTCACTTTTATAAAAATGTAATGGTAAATCGAGAGGTAAATCGAATTTTAGGAGAAAACAATACATTTTATATACGGTACCTTGCTTCTACAAGAAGAAATCTGTTTAAAATTGGTTGTTCGTTCAGGCAACCCCGAAAAATATCAGATTCTTTATAATCAAAGGTCATCAGTGGCTGTACGATCAGATCTATACGGATTATACGGATAATGCTGACCAAAAAATAGTTTTCTATTTGATTTATACGCATCTGGGCCCTTTAGTATCACCACATTTTGTTCTTGGCTGCTGGAAAATATCCAATAGTTGGTATATCAACATGGTTGGTGGAGATTACCGTAATCAGCTGTCTTTCTCTCCCTTTTTTATATAGCCTTTTCTGCGGTTCTGTTACAGAGCAAGTGGCTAACATGAATATCTAATGGTATTACTATTGGTGTTATTTACATATATGCTGAAGCAATAAGGAGCTGCTGCATGTTTGTAAAGGCGGCTAAATAAAGTTTTTTTTATGAAAGGCGTGGTGAATAATTATTTTTATTTAGTAAGTGGCTTAACCCCTTCATAAGCCAGCCTATTTTGACCTTAATGACCTGGCCATTTTTCAATTCTGACCAGTGTCCCTTTATGAGGTAATAACTCAGGAACGCTTCAAAGGTTCCTAGCGATTTTGAGAATGTTTTTTTCGTGACATATTGGGCTTCATGTTAGTGGTAAATTTAGGTCAATAATTTTTGCGTTTATTTGTGAAAAAAATCGGAAATTTGGCAACAATTTTGAAAATATCGCAATTTTTAAATTTTGAATTTTTATTCTGTTAACCCAGAGAGGTATGTGACACAAAATAGGTAATAAATAACATTTTCCACATGTATGCATCAGCACAATTTTGGAAACAATTTTTTTTCTGTTAGGACGTTATAAGGGTTAAAAGTTGACCATCGATTCTCATTTTTACAACAAAATTTACAAAACCATTTTTTTTACATTTGAAGTCAGTTTGAGGGGTCTATATGGCTGAAAATACCCAAAAGTGACACCATTCTATAAACTGCAACCCTCAAGCTGATCAAAACCACATTCAAGAAGTTTATTAACCCTTCAGGTGTTTCACAGCAGCAGAAGCAACATGGAAGGGAAAAAATGAACATTTAACTTTTTAGTCACAAAAATGATCTTTTAGCAACAATTTTTTTCTTTTCCAAGGGTAAAAGGAGAAAGTTGACCCCAAAAGTTGACCAATTTGTCCTGAGTATGCTGAAACCCCATATGTGGGGGGGGGGGGGGGGAGCCACTGTTTGGGTGCACAGCAGGGTTTGGAAGCGAAGGAGCTCCATTTGACTTTTTGAATGGAAAATTAGCTCCAATCGTTAACGGACACCATGTCGTGTTCGGAGAGCCCCTGTGTGCCTAAACCTTGGAGCTCCCCCACAATTGACCCCATTTTGGAAACTAGACGACCCCCCAAAGAACTTATCTAGATGCGTAGTGAGCACTTTGAACCCCCAGGTGCTTCACAAATTGATCCATAAAAATGAAAAAGGACTTTTGTTTCACAAAAATTTTCTTTTAGCCTCAATTTTTTCATTTTCACATGGGCAACAGGATAAAATGGATCCTAAAATTTGTTGGGCAATTTCTCCTGAGTACACCGATACCTCATATGTGGTCATAAACCACTCTTTGGGCATATGGCAGGGCTTGGAAGGGAAGGAGCGCCATTTGACTTTTTGAATGGAAAATTAGCTCCAATCGTTAGCGGACACCGTGTCGCGTATGGAGAGCCCCTGTGTGCCTAAACATTGCAGCTCCCCCACAAGTGACCCCATTTTGGAAACTAGACCCCCAGGGAACTTGTCTAGATATGTGGTGAGCACTTTGAACCCCAAAGTGCTTCACAGAAGTTTATAACGCAGAGCCGTGAAAATAAAAAATCATTTTTTTTCCTCAAAAAATTATTTTTAGCCCGCAAATTTTTTTATTTTCACAAGGGTAACAGGAGAAATTGGACCCAAAAAGTTGTTGTCCAGTTTGTCCTGAGTACGCTGATACCTGATATGTGGGGGGAACCACTGTTTGGACACACGTCGGGGCTCGGAAGGGAAGTAATGATGTTTTGAAATGCCAACTTTGATGGAATGGTCTGCGGGTGTCATGTTACGTTTGCCGAGCCCATGATGTGCCTAAACATTAGAAACTCCCAACAAGTGACTCCATTTTGGAAACTAGACCCCCCCAAGGAACTTATCTAGATGTGTGGTGAGTACTTTAAACCCCCAAGTGCTACACAGAATTTTATAACGCAGAGCCGTGAAAATAATTTTTTTTTTTTTCACAAAAATTATTTTTTTAGCCCCCATTTTTTTATTTTCCCAAGGATAACAGGAGAAATTAGACCCCTAAAGTTGTTGAGCAATTTTTCCTGAGTACGCTGATGCCCTATATGTTGGGGTAAACCACTGTTTGGGCATACGTCGGGGCTCGGAAGGGAGGGAGCACCATTTGACTTTTTGAACGCAAGATTGACTGGAATCAATGGTGGCGCCATGTCGCGTTTGGAGAGCCCCTTATGTACCTAAACAGTGGAAACCACTCAATTATAACTCCAACACGAATCCCAAACCTAATGACAACCCTAACCCCAAAACACCCCTAACCTTAATCTTAACCCTAATTCCAACCCAAACTCTAATTCCAACTCTAATTCTAACCCTAACCCTAGTGGAAAAATAAATATATTTTCTTTATTTCATTTTTCCTACCTATGGGGTGATAAAGGTGGGTTTATTTACTATTTTTACCTGGAATGAATTAATTAATCTGCCGGCCGGCAGATTCGGTGGGGGCACTGCGCATGCGCGTGCCATTTTGGAAGATGGCAGCACCCATGGGGAAAGACGGACGGACACCGGGACCCGGGGGTGGGATCGGACCACGGGGGAGCCGAGGACAGAACAGGGGGAAGACAAGTGCAGCGGAGGATAGAACGGAGGGGAGGAAAGACTGATAGCGGCGCCACCATCAGTCGGTGGCAGATCGCTGTCTCCAGCCGTGGCCGATGATATTGCAGCATTGGCCATGGCCGGATTGTAGTATTCCACCAAGTTTCATTGGTGAAATATTACAATTCCTCTGATTGACTGTTTCACCTTCAACAGCCAATCAGAGCGATTGTAGCCACGGGAGGGGGGGGCAAAGCCACCATCCCTGGGGTGAAGTACAAGTCCTCCTGTACCTGCGGGTCGGGTGACCTTTCAGTGACCCGGTCACCCGGCCCGCAAGAACGCAATCCCACCATGACGCATATGCTGCGTCACATGTCGGGAAGGCACAGATTTTTATATAAAATCTAAATTTGCTATAACTAATAGATAGTTCTTCCAATTCATGCAGATTAAGCACCTGGCGTCTTCGCTACATGGCTCATTGAAGGTTTCTCAACAAACGAAATTTGAGAGGCTTTGTAAGAAAGGCACATCAACTAAAGGGTTAATATCAGATTTTCACAGGACCTTGGGTCGTCCTTGTACTGACACCCTTCCCCCCCCCCTTGAAACATATGGTTAGATGGGAGTATCTGCTGGGAAGGACGTTGTCTTCCCAATGCTGGCAGAATATATGGGAGAAGGTGTCCGAATCCAGTATCTGCACCCTTTATAAGGTATACCAATATAAAATTTTGATGTTTTAGTATCACACTCCGGAGCTCCTTCATAGACTGAACCACCAGCTCCCAAATATTTGTTGGTGTTGTTGCTCAGCATCGGGTTCTCAGTTCCACATTTTCTTGTCTTGCCATGGGCTGGCTGGATTTTGGGAAAAGATGAAAACCTTAATACAAAAGGTTTTTATGTGGAGGTTGAGCTGGACCCTGCCATATACCTACTAAATGTTTCCACCAAGAGGGATGAGGAGGAATTCGACCAGACTGCTGTTACATATGTTGACAGCAGCTAGATGTTTGATTGAACGTCATTGGAGACAGACTACTCCCCCTCTCTTATCAGAAGGCTTTGGATAGAGTAGCCGACATCCACAGGATCAAGCACATAACAGCCTTATTAAATTTGAGTTTCGACAGAATTGAGAATTGAGTCTGGGCTCCCTGGGACTATTTTAGGGCCCAAAACAAGTTAGCAGCATGTTGGTTTTTGAACAGGTTTCTTCTGCCCTTCCCTAGGTGTAGGTCACATCTTATTTAGTATTTTGGTTTTCTAAGAATTGTAATACGAGTATGGGGATGGAGTCATCTTAACTTGGCATCATTTAGAACTGCAGTTGGACTTTGTCTTTTTCTGTTCTATAGCATAATATATTTTGATGCCTCTGGGGGAACATCTTCCAAGAGATCATTCTAATTGTCCTCAATTCTTTCTGATCTTTTAATTTGTAAGCCAAATTGTGATTGTTTTGTCTAATTTCTGATTGTAAATTTTTTTTAAATTTTAATAAAAATTACAGTTTTTAGAAAATATATTTTTGGTTCACGCCTCTTGCTCCATCTGGACTGGTGTGCTAAATGTCAATCAGGACCGTAGTCTTCTGTTTTCTGTTGTTTGTGATATATAATTTACTATTCTAACTCTTAGTTTTGGGGATGTTTCTTTCCAGGACAGCAATGCGAACCTTGTGGTGCCATTATGGAGAAGGCTGTAAGCACATCAGAACCACTGCCTTCTAAATCATCTCCAGTTTCTAGTAATAAAGAGACTGACCCAACCAAAGAAGTAGACTCGAGTAAAATCCAGAAGGGAAAGCGAGCTGGGTTTGTGCTGGTGCATGCAGGTAAGAGGTGATCCATGCACTGCAGTATCATGATTGACATGTATAAGTGGGTAAAGTATAAGGGTACGTTCACACTGGGCTTTTTTGTTGCTTTTTTTATGCTAATTTTCAGCTGCTTTTTACAGTACCAGCAAAGCCTATGATATTTCAGAAATCTCATGCACACACATTGGTTTTTTGTGTCTTCAGTGTTTTTGCAGCATTTTTCACCCATTGGCTTGAATGGGTGTTGAAAATAGGCAGCAAAAGCGCATGTATCATTATTTGCACCAAATCCGCACCAAAAACGCACCTAAACCTGCGTTTTTGCCGCAGCTTCTTTCCTGCCAAGAAATCAGGTTTTGCTGCCGCAAAAACATCCAGTGTGAACTTGCCCTAATTCCTTCAGACTGGCTTTAGTCATTTGAAGACACAAAAGAGAATAGTAAAACCAAAAACACTCAGTTTGAAAAAATGTTGCAGTAATCCGCAAGTGCTAGTAAAAGATGTAAAAAACAGGGTATTTGGTTGATACGTTTTTTGCAAAAAATGTATACTAAGCTGCTCTACCAATCTTCACGGTATACCCTTATCAGAGCAGTCCTAACTAATGTATGCAATCCCTATCTGATGTATTTAAAAACCTGATCATCTGTATATAACCTGTGTGAACAGGGTTCAGAGAGGAAAAATCCATGTGTGCATACAGGGTAGAACAGCTTTTGTGCAGATAGCCCAAGAGGAGTGGTGGAACTCCCCAGTCTTGTAGACACAAGAGAACAATTATGGAAACAGGAACACATGGGCTACTTGCACAGTGAACAAGTCTGTATGATCATGTTCACACACCACCAAGAAACCTGAAGACACAAAAGAGAATAGTAAAACCAAAAACACTCAGTTTGAAAAAATGTTGCAGTAATCCGCAAGTGCTAGTAAAAGATGTAAAAAACAGGGTATTTGGTTGATAAGTTTTTTGCAAAAAATGTATACTAAGCTGCTCTACCAATCTTCACGGTATACCCTTATCAGAGCAGTCCTAACTAATGTATGCAATCCCTATCTGATGTATTTAAAAACCTGATCATCTGTATATAACCTGTTCACACCCTGCTCTGATAAGGGTATACCGTGAAGATTGGTAGAGCAGCTTAGTATACATTTTTTGCAAAAAACGTATCAACCAAATACCCTGTTTTTTACATCTTTTACTAGCACTTGCGGATTACTGCAACATTTTTTCAAACTGAGTGTTTTTGGTTTTACTATTCTCTTTTGTGTCTTCAGGTTTCTTGGTGGTGTGTGAACATGATCATACAGACTTGTTCACTGTGCAAGTAGCCCATGTGTTCCTGTTTCCCTTTAGTCATTATTGGTGCTGGGGACGGAGTTTTCTCGATAGTTGTTCCCCACCAGTTGACCAGTAATTATCTTTTTATCTGGTATTTTTTTTAATTCTTTTACAAGAATATCAAAGCCTTTGTGCTCCATTTGGAAATTGAATTCTTATAGCTGCCATGTCTTTATGTGCAAGAGCCAAGAAACATGTGTGAACATGTAGATATATTGATATGTTGCAGTGAAAGACCATTCATAATAATCTCTAATTATTTTGACCTATTTTTGTCTTTTTTTTTGTTGTTGCTAATTTGTAGGTGCTGGATATCACTCTGAATCCAAAGCCAAGGAATATAAACATGTCTGCAAACGAGCATGTAAGAAGGTAGGATTGCATTGTTGTCTTCTCCTAGTGAGATGTCAGTATGGGGAAAGCTTTATCTTTTGTAGTTAGGGGCACATATGGCTGGTTTTTCAGCGATTGCATATTGATGATGAGGGTCCATCGCCTGAATTCCATTTATTTTTTACAGAGAATTGCTGCCCAGACTGATTCAAGTAAATGTGGCCTCTGTCTTTCCTTGCACAACATGGTGGGAAACGCCGCAAAAATGTACAAGGGGTCCTCAATATATACAGTGGGGCAAAAAAGTATTTAGTCAGTCAGCAATAGTGCAAGTTCCACCACTTAAAAAGATGAGAGGCGTCTGTAATTTACATCATAGGTAGACCTCAACTATGGGAGACAAACTGAGAAAAAAAATCCAGAAAATCACATTGTCTGTTTTTTTATCATTTTATTTGCATATTATGGTGGAAAATAAGTATTTGGTCAGAAACAAACAATCAAGATTTCTGGCTCTCACAGACCTGTAACTTCTTCTTTAAGAGTCTCCTCTTTCCTCCACTCATTACCTGTAGTAATTGCACCTGTTTAAACTTGTTATCAGTATAAAAAGACACCTGTGCACACCCTCAAACAGTCTGACTCCAAACTCCACTATGGTGAAGACCAAAGAGCTGTCAAAGGACACCAGAAACAAAATTGTAGCCCTGCCCCAGGCTGGGAAGACTGAATCTGCAATAGCCAACCAGCTTGGAGTGAAGAAATCAACAGTGGGAGCAATAATTAGAAAATGGAAGACATACAAGACCACTGATAATCTCCCTCGATCTGGGGCTCCACGCAAAATCCCACCCCGTGGGGTCAGAATGATCACAAGAACGGTGAGGAAAAATCCCAGAACCACGCGGGGGGACCTAGTGAATGAACTGCTGAGAGCTGGGACCAATGTAACAAGGCCTACCATAAGTAACACACTACGCCACCATGGACTCAGATCCTGCAGTGCCAGACGTGTCCCACTGCTTAAGCCAGTACATGTCCGGGCCTGTCTGAAGTTTGCTAGAGAGCATTTGGATGATCCAGAGGAGTTTTGGGAGAATGTCCTATGGTCTGATGAGACCAAAATGGAACTGTTTGGTAGAAACACAACTTGTCGTGTTTGGAGGAAAAAGAATACTGAGTTGCATCCATCAAACACCATACCTACTGTAAAGCATAGTGGTGGAAACATCATGCTTTGGGGCTGTTTCTCTGCAAAGGGGTCAGGACGACTGATCCGGGTACATGAAAGAATGAATGGGGCCATGTATCGTGAGATTTTGAGTGCAAACCTCCTTCCATCAGCAAGGGCATTGAAGATGAAACGTGGCTGGGTCTTTCAACATGACAATGATCCAAAGCACGCCGCCAGGGCAACGAAGGAGTGGCTTCGTAAGAAGCATTTCAAGGTCCTGGAGTGGCCTAGCCAGTCTCCAGATCTCAACCCTATAGAAAACCTTTGGAGGGAGTTGAAAGTCCGTGTTGCCAAGCGAAAAGCCAAAAACATCACTGCTCTAGAGGAGATCTGCATGGAGGAATGGGCCAACATACCAACAACAGTGTGTGGCAACCTTGTGAAGACTTACAGAAAACGTTTGACCTCTGTCATTGCCAACAAAGGATATATTACAAAGTATTGAGATGAAATTTTGTTTCTGACCAAATACTTATTTTCCACCATAATATGCAAATAAAATGATAAAAAAACAGACAATGTGATTTTCTGGATTTTTTTTTCACAGTTTGTCTCCCATAGTTGAGGTCTACCTATGATGTAAATTACAGACGCCTCTCATCTTTTTAAGTGGTGGAACTTGCACTATTGCTGACTGACTAAATACTTTTTTGCCCCACTGTATGTTAAAATAATATAATAATTGGTAATCGTATAAGGAAAATGGTATTCACCTGCGCTGTCTACAAAAAGGAACAATGAAATGAAAAATCCGTATATTGGAATAAATGGATAGATAAATAGATACCGTATATGCTCGAGTATAAGCTGAGATTTTCAGCCCTCACTGTGATGCTGAGTGCGGAGGGAAGTGGTTCCAGAAAAATATGAGCCACCGCTAGGTTTACCGCTGTGGCAGAGCGGTGGGTTAAGGAGAGAGGAGCAATATACTACTGGGCAATATAGTATGTGACTGGGCAATATACTACGCGCGCTGGGCAATATACTACGTGCGCTGAGCAATATATTACGCGCGCTGGGCAATATACTACGCGCGCTGGGCAATATACTACGCGCGCTGGGCAATATACTACGCGCGCTGGGCAATATACTACGCGCGCTGGGCAATATACTACGCGCGCTGGGCAATATACTACGCGCGCTGGGCAATATACTACGCACGCTGGGCAATATACTACGCGCGCTGGGCAATATACTACGCGCGCTGGGCAATATACTACGCGCGCTGGGCAATATACTACGCGCGCTGGGCAATATACTACGCGCGCTGGGCAGTATACTACGCGCGCTGGGCAGTATACTACGCGGGCTGTGCAGTATACTACGCGGGCTGTGCAGTATACTACGCGGGCTGTGCAGTATACTACGCGGGCTGTGCAGTATACTACGCGGGCTGTGCAGTATACTACGCGGGCTGTGCAATGTACTACGCGGGCTGTGCAATGTGCTACGCGGGCTGTGCAATGTACTACGCGGGCTGTGCAATGTACTACGCGGGCTGTGCAATGTACTACGCGGGCTGTGCAATGTACTACGCGGGCTGTGCAATGTACTACGCGGGCTGTGCAATTTACTACGCGGGCTGTGCAATATAGTACGTGACAGCAATATACTCCACATGTGGAATTATATACGGTACTTAACAAAAAAGTGTGAAACAACTGAAAATATGTCTTATATTCTAGATTCTTCAAAGTGGCCACCTTTTGCTTTGATGACTGCTTTGCACACTCTTGGCATTCTCATGATGAGCTTCAAGTCAGCGCTTACACAGGGTTAATGGCAGCACTAATGGACAGCGTTATGCCGCGGTGTAACGCACTCCATTAATGCTGCTATTAACCCTGTGTGACCAACTTTTTTTTTTTTATATCAGATAGATTTTTATTATCCGCAAAGAATAAACAATCAGAATATTTCTCATGACAATGTTTCATTAAACATTTACAGATAACTTTTTCCGCCCAACCCCAGAGACCTCAGCCAGAGCCACCCCACTTCCCATCATCATACAAACATTTGAATAAACATCCGTTATATTTCCATTGAATACTAGGTTCCCTATATTCTCATTTATCATCCTAATTCAAGTCCATCCACGGTTGCCACAGCTTGTGGAAGATGTCCAGCTTATTCCTTTTGGTGTAGATACTTTTCCGCTTGCTTAAGAAAGTCTCTTCTTGTTGGAGGTTCCTCTCTAATCCAAAATTTGGCGATCAATTTCCTAGCAATGAATTACAATCGTGCAATAGCTATTTTAAACATGTTGTCCGTAACAATTTCCTCCACATATCCCAATATGCAAGTCAGTGGAACCCTAGGGACAGAACATCCATACACCAGTTCAATACGATTTAAAACAACTATCCAGAAGGAGGACAGTCTAGGGCACTGCCACATCATATGCAATATCCCCGCCTGGGATTGTGAGCACCGAGGGCATTCTGAGTTCTGCCTAAGCCCAGCCTTGAACAACCTGTCAGGGGTTCTATAGGCCCTATGGATTACGAATAACTGTGATAGCCTGCCAGGTTCACTCATTGATATCTTGGGCACATATTCTAGGACCGACTCCCATCTATCATTGTCATTTATTCCCAATTCAGCTTCCCATTTCCCTTTGGCTCGGATGGGATATTTTTCCAGGAAAGAAAAAAGTAGAAACCCATATATTTCTGAAATCGCCCCCTTCGTGCAGCTATTCTTAAGGATATAGTCGATCATGAGATCAATCTGTACCACTATGGCTCCCCTTTTATTCTGTGCCTGATAAGCATGAGAGATACGATTATACTGGAACAATTCAGACCGTGGCAACTGAAATTCTTCCTGCAACTCCTCAAATGTTTTAAGTCTGCCCTGACTTATCAGCTGCCCCAGCCGTTTAATACCTGCTGCAGACCAAAAGTGAAAATCCTCCCTCTGCCTAAATTCCGGTAGATAAATGTTGTCCCAAATAGGCGAGAATCTGGTGAACCCACTCACTTCCCTAATGAGTTTGACTTTTTCCCATACTCTTTGAATTAATTTGATAGTGCACCCCTGTGAACCCATTTTTTTGAATTGTCCTCCCTCCAAACTGTCACTCAAAAACGTCTGCCTGTAGTAAGTACCTCAAGCTATTAGGTATTTGCACACTCCCTGCCTCCTCCCCCCATCCTTTGAGATGTTGACACACCTAAGCTAGAAGATCGTTGGGTACAGCCGGGACCAGCTGCTTGGAAAGCATCGCCAAACCGCGCGCCGTAAGGATATTATTGCAAGAGAGCTTGGCTGAGTAGATTACACAAGAAGGAAAACACACAGCAAGTCAGCAGGATCTAGGAGCAACATGGCAGATGTGACAACCTACATGGTGAGCTGCAGCATGTGCTACATGTTCACAGACCGACCAGAAGAAGAATCAAATTTCACCTGTCAGAAGTGTAGACTAGGGGCCCTTTTAGAAGAAAAGGTGCGGGGTCTGGAAGAAAGAATAGCAACTTTGAAACTCATCAAAGAGAATGAAGACTTTCTAGACAGAACAGAAGCATCTCTACTGGTCACAGAAGGTGAAAAAAGTGTCAGAGAACCTCCAAAAGCAGATGAGTGGAAGCATGTGACCAAAAGAAGCAAGAAGACCATGGAGAAATCACCAACCACACAACTGAAGAACCGATATCAAATCTTTGTAGAGGATGAAGATGGCACACCTAAGGATGAAGCAATACCAGCAAGCAAAAAAGAAAAGGGCACACAGCAACAAGTGACAGCAAAAAGTACAGCCAAGAAGCAACGAAGAGTGGTGGTGGTGGGAGACTCACTACTGAGAGGCACAGAAGCAGCCATCTGCAGACCGGACATAACTGCAAGAGAAGTATGCTGCCTTCCAGGTGCGATGATCAAGGATGTGACCGATAGGATACCAAAGCTCTTCAGCTCCAAGGACGTCCACCCATTTCTTCTGATACATGTTGGCACCAATGACACGGCAAGGAAGGACCTACCGACAATCTGCAAAGACTTTGAAGAGTTGGGGAAGAAAGTAAAGGAACTGGATGCACAGGTAGTTTTTTCTTCTATCCTTCCAGTAGACGGGCATGGCACCAGGAGATGGAACAGGATCCTTGATGCAAACAACTGGCTAAGACGATGGTGCAGACAACAAGGATTCGGATTCCTGGACCACGGTGTGAATTACTGGTACGATGGACTCCTCGCCAGAGATGGACTACACCTCAACAAACCTGGGAAACACACATTCGCCAGAAGACTCGCTACACTCATCAGGAGGGCGTTAAACTAGAAGAAGAGGGGACGGGAAGAAAAACATTAGACTTGAACAAAGAAGACCCAGGAAAACATACTCAGATGGGAGGTAAGAACATTTCTAAAGCAATCCACAGCGAGGAGATTGGAACAAAACAAAATCCTCTAAACTGCATGCTCGCAAACGCCAGAAGCCTGACAAACAAGATGGAAGAACTAGAAGCAGAAATATCTACAGGTAACTTTGACATAGTGGGTATAACCGAGACATGGTTAGATGAAAGCTATGACTGGGCAGTTAACTTACAGGGTTACAGTCTGTTTAGAAAGGATCGTAAAAATCGGAGAGGAGGGGGGGTTTGTCTCTATGTAAAGTCTTGTCTAAAGTCCACTTTAAGGGAGGATATTAGCGAAGGAAATGAGGATGTCGAGTCCATATGGGTCGAAATTCATGGAGGGAAAAATGGTAACAAAATTCTCATTGGGGTCTGTTACAAACCCCCAAATATAACAGAAACCATGGAAAGTCTACTTCTAAAGCAGATAGATGAAGCTGCAACCCATAATGAGGTCCTAGTTATGGGGGACTTTAACTACCCGGATATTAACTGGGAAAGTGAAACCTGTGAAACCCATAAAGGCAACAGGTTTCTGCTAATAACCAAGAAAAATTATCTTTCACAATTGGTGCAGAATCCAACCAGAGGAGCAGCACTTTTAGACCTAATACTATCTAATAGACCTGACAGAATAACAAATCTGCAGGTGGTCGGGCATCTAGGAAATAGCGACCACAATATTGTACAGTTTCACCTGTCTTTCACTAGGGGGACTTGTCAGGGAGTCACAAAAACACTGAACTTTAGGAAGGCAAAGTTTGACCAGCTTAGAGATGCCCTTAATCTGGTAGACTGGGACAATATCCTCAGAAATAAGAATACAGATAATAAATGGGAAATGTTTAAGAACATCCTAAATAGGCAGTGTAAGCGGTTTATACCTTGTGGGAATAAAAGGACTAGAAATAGGAAAAACCCAATGTGGCTAAACAAAGAAGTAAGACAGGCAATTAACAGTAAAAAGAAAGCATTTGCACTACTAAAGCAGGATGGCACCATTGAAGCTCTAAAAAACTATAGGGAGAAAAATACTTTATCTAAAAAACTAATTAAAGCTGCCAAAAAGGAAACAGAGAAGCACATTGCTAAGGAGAGTAAAACTAATCCCAAACTGTTCTTCAACTATATCAATAGTAAAAGAATAAAAACTGAAAATGTAGGCCCCTTAAAAAATAGTGAGGAAAGAATGGTTGTAGATGACAAGGAAAAAGCTAACATATTAAACACCTTCTTCTCCACGGTATTCACGGTGGAAAATGAAATGCTAGGTGAAATCCCAAGAAACAATGAAAACCCTATATTAAGGGTCACCAATCTAACCCAAGAAGAGGTGCGAAACCGGCTAAATAAGATTAAAATAGATAAATCTCCGGGCCGGATGGCATACACCCACGAGTACTAAGGGAACTAAGTAATGTAATTACCATTATTTCTTATTTTTAGGGACTCTATAGCGACAGGATCTGTTCCGCAGGACTGGCGCATAGCAAATGTGGTGCCAATATTCAAAAAGGGCTCTAAAAGTGAACCTGGAAATTATAGGCCAGTAAGTCTAACCTCTATTGTTGGTAAAATATTTGAAGGGTTTCTGAGGGATGTTATTCTGGATTATCTCAATGAGAATAACTGTTTAACTCCATATCAGCATGGGTTTATGAGAAATCGCTCCTGTCAAACCAATCTAATCAGTTTTTATGAAGAGGTAAGCTATAGACTGGACCACGGTGAGTCATTGGACGTGGTATATCTCGATTTTTCCAAAGCGTTTGATACCGTGCCGCACAAGAGGTTGGTACACAAAATGAGAATGCTTGGTCTGGGGGAAAATGTGTGTAAATGGGTTAGTAACTGGCTTAGTGATAGAAAGCAGAGGGTGGTTATAAATGGTATAGTCTCTAACTGGGTCGCTGTGACCAGTGGGGTACCGCAGGGGTCAGTATTGGGACCTGTTCTCTTCAACATATTCATTAATGATCTGGTAGAAGGTTTACACAGTAAAATATCGATATTTGCAGATGATACAAAACTATGTAAAGCAGTTAATACAAGAGAAGATAGTATTCTGCTACAGATGGATCTGGATAAGTTGGAAACTTGGGCTGAAAGGTGGCAGATGAGGTTTAACAATGATAAATGTAAGGTTATACACATGGGAAGAAGGAATCAATATCACCATTACACACTGAATGGGAAACCACTGGGTAAATCTGACAGGGAGAAGGACTTGGGGATCCTAGTTAATGATAAACTTACCTGGAGCAGCCAGTGCCAGGCAGCAGCTGCCAAGGCAAACAGGATCATGGGGTGCATTAAAAGAGGTCTGGATACACATGATGAGAGCATTATACTGCCTCTGTACAAATCCCTAGTTAGACCGCACATGGAGTACTGTGTCCAGTTTTGGGCACCGGTGCTCATGAAGGATATAATGGAACTAGAGAGAGTACAAAGGAGGGCAACAAAATTAATAAAGGGGATGGGAGAACTACAATACCCAGATAGATTAGCGAAATTAGGATTATTTAGTCTAGAAAAAAGACGACTGAGGGGCGATCTAATAACCATGTATAAGTATATAAGGGGACAACACAAATATCTCGCTGAGGATCTGTTTATACCAAGGAAGGTGACGGGCACAAGGGGGCATTCTTTGCGTCTGGAGGAGAGAAGGTTTTTCCACCAACATAGAAGAGGATTCTTTACTGTTAGGGCAGTGAGAATCTGGAATTGCTTGCCTGAGGAGGTGGTGATGGCGAACTCAGTCGAGGGGTTCAAGAGAGGCCTGGATGTCTTCCTGGAGCAGAACAATATTGTATCATACAATTATTAGGTTCTGTAGAAGGACGTAGATCTGGGGATTTATTATGATGGAATATAGGCTGAACTGGATGGACAAATGTCTTTTTTCGGCCTTACTAACTATGTTACTATGTTATGTTACTGTGCTGCTAAGAAGTATAGCCATGGATTAGGAAGTGCAAGACCCCCCTCTGTTTTGGCCCTCTGAAGTATCTCCTGTTTAAACCTAGGACTCTTTCCTCCCCATATTAATTCCCCAAACAAAGACCTAATCTTACGGAATCTGCACTGTGTAATCCAAATGGGAGAGTTATGTAGCACGTACAACAACTGTGGCATTACAATCATCTTTAAGAGGTTCACCCTACCAACCACCGATAAATGTAATTTGTTCCATGCCGCAATCTTAGTACTAATTTTCTGCATTAATGGACTTAAATTCAGTTCCTCAAAGGTAGTTAGAGGAAGAGCAATCTGAATACCCAAATATTTGAATTTTTGAACAATCTTTAATTTTGTGGTTATTGCCCTCTCTCCACTGCCAATACTGTCCCCCTCAAACAACAACATACAAGACTTATCCCAGTTTATTGTGAGACACGAAAACCGACCAAACTCCTCAATCAAAGCAACCGCATTGCACAGGGACCTTTCAGAATCCTCCAGGAACAACAAAATATCGTCAGCATATAATGCAATTTTGTCTTCCCTCCTGTGACCAACTTTTTTACTATTGATGCTGCCTATGCAGCATCAATAGTAAAAAGATCTAATGTTAAAAATAATAAAAAATCATCATATACTCACCTTCCGGCGCCTTTCCCGCTCCTCGCGACGCTCCGGTGAACGGTCCATGCATTGCGATCTTGCGAGATGATGACGTAGCGGTCTCGCGAGACTGCTACGTCATCATCTCGCGAGACCGCAATGTACTCTTGAGACCGGAGCGCGGGTAAACGCTTCCTGGATCCAGGGGCCAACGGGAGGCGAGTATATAACTATTTTTTATTTTAATTCTTTTTTTTAACAGGGATATGGTGCCCACATTGCTATATACTACGCGGGCTGGGCGATATACTACGCGCACTGGGCAATATACTACGCGGGCTGTGCAATATACAGTACTACGCGTGCTGGGCAATATAGTACTACGCAGGCTGGGCAATATACTATGTGGCTGGGCAATATACTATGTGACTGGGCAATATACTATGTGACTGGGCAATATACTACGTGGTTGGGCTATATAGTATGTGACTGGGCAATATACTTCATGGTTGGGCTATATACTACGTGGTTGGACTATATAGTACGTGACTGGGCAATATACTACGTGGTTGGGCTATATACTACGTGGGCTGTGCAATATACTACATGGGCTGTGCAATATAGTACGTGGACATGCATATTCTAGAATACCCGATGCGTTAGAATCGGGCCACCATCTAGTGTGTGTATATGTGTGTATATGTGTGTATGTGTGTATGTGTATATGTATATATATATATATATATATATATATATATATATATATATATATATATATATATATATATATATATATGTATATATGTATATATATATACAGTGGGGCAAAAAAGTATTTAGTCAGTCAGCAATAGTGCAAGTTCCACCACTTAAAAAGATGAGAGGCGTCTGTAATTTACATCATAGGTAGACCTCAACTATGGGAGACAAACTGAGAAAAAAAAATCCAGAAAATCACATTGTCTGTTTTTTTAACATTTTATTTGCATATTATGGTGGAAAATAAGTATTTGGTCAGAAACAAACAATCAAGATTTCTGGCTCTCACAGACCTGTAACTTCTTCTTTAAGAGTCTCCTCTTTCCTCCACTCATTACCTGTAGTAATGGCACCTGTTTAAACTTGTTATCAGTGTAAAAAGACACCTGTGCACACCCTCAAACAGTCTGACTCCAAACTCCACTATGGTGAAGACCAAAGAGCTGTCAAAGGACACCAGAAACGAAATTGTAGCCCTGCACCAGGCTGGGAAGACTGAATCTGCAATAGCCAACCAGCTTGGAGTGAAGAAATCAACAGTGGGAGCAATAATTAGAAAATAGAAGACATACAAGACCACTGATAATCTCCCTCGATCTGGGGCTCCACACAAAATCCCACCCCGTGGGGTCAGAATGATCACAAGAACGGTGAGCAAAAATCCCAGAACCACGCGGGGGGACCTAGTGAATATACTGCAGAGAGCTGGGACCAATGTAACAAGGCCTACCATAAGTAACACACTACGCCACCATGGACTCAGATCCTGCAGTGCCAGACGTGTCCCACTGCTTAAGCCAGTACATGTCCGGGCCCGTCTGAAGTTTGCTAGAGAGCATTTGGATGATCCAGAGGAGTTTTGGGAGAATGTCCTATGGTCTGATGAAACCAAACTGGAACTGTTTGGTAGAAACACAACTTGTCGTGTTTGGAGGAAAAAGAATACTGAGTTGCATCCATCAAACACCATACCTACTGTAAAGCATGGTGGTGGAAACATCATGCTTTGGGGCTGTTTCTCTGCAAAGGGGCCAGGACGACTGATCCGGGTACATGAAAGAATGAATGGGGCCATGTATCGTGAGATTTTGAGTGCAAACCTCCATCCATCAGCAAGGGCATTGAAGATGAAACGTGGCTGGGTCTTTCAACATGACAATGATCCAAAGCACACCGCCAGGGCAATGAAGGAGTGGCTTCGTAAGAAGCATTTCAAGGTCCTGGAGTGGCCTAGCCAGTCTCCAGATCTCAACCCTATAGAAAACCTTTGGAGGGAGTTGAAAGTCCGTGTTGCCAAGCGAAAAGCCAAAAACATCACTTCTCTAGAGGAGATCTACATGGAGGAATGAGCCAACATACCAACAACAGTGTGTGGCAACCTTGTGAAGACTTACAGAAAACGTTTGACCTCTGTCATTGCCAACAAAGGATATATTACAAAGTATTGAGATGAAATTTTGTTTCTGACCAAATACTTATTTTCCACCATAATATGCAAATAAAATGTTAAAAAAACAGACAATGTGATTTTCTGGATTTTTTTTTCTCAGTTTGTCTCCCATAGTTGAGGTCTACCTATGATGTAAATTACAGACACCTCATCTTTTTAAGTGGTGGAACTTGCACTATTGCTGACTGACTAAATACTTTTTTGCCCCACTGTATATATATACATATATACATACATATATATATATATATATATATATATATATATATATATATATATATATATATATATATATTTTATTTTTTGCTTTTGTCAACTTGTTTTGACTTCAGGTGCAGTATTGATGCATGGGGGAATTATTTCCTCATTTTATATTCACTACATGGTTCAGGGGTCTTTGTCAAAGCTGCCTAAAATGAATGTTTTCCCAAGTTTCCAAGAAAATCGAGGACATCTGCCTAGGTGGTCCAAATGGTTCTTATTTGTGGCTGTTGACCAGTTGTTGGGTTTGTTTTCTTTTTTTTTCTACCTGCAAGCTAACATTACATTCATTTGCTCTTTCTTTTTTGCTTTTGTTTTATTTTTTTCATGGCAGAAGAGGAAATAAGGTTGTCATGTGTAAAAGAATGCATACTTTTTTCCCATATATGTGTGTAATTCACTTACTCCTTGTAATTCAGATTGCACGCACATGCCAGCGTGTTACACACCGGAAAAGTATGTGCTTCCATCTCCGAAAGGAATGAACCTTTCACTGCACCAGCCAAGGCCACTTTCTTCTGGAGTCGTTGTCTGACACCGGCATCTTTATTACACAACCTGTATTTTCATTAGTCTGTACTTGGCTCAGGAAAAAAATGCATCCTTTCATTGGAGCTGAATACCGAAAGCACATGGTCTGAAATGTAATTTTAGGGGAAATGATTACTGCTGGCGTGTGTGTGACCGGTACAGTGTCTGAATTTCTCCCTTGTTTGAAAATCCAGCTAAAATGTAAGCTTGGCAAATGAGGAGACAGATATGGCAACAGAGACGTTCGGGAGAATATTTATTTGGAGCTGGGGAAGGATTTTTTAAGGAGTCCTGCTTTTTACTAGACTGGCTGTTATTTTTTTTGTTAAGGCATTATTTCCTGTTCCTACTCGTATACAGTACAGGTGGCTATTTTGAAGAACCTAGAATATAAGACATAATTTCAGTTGTTTCACACTTTTTTGATAAGTATATAATTCCACATGTGTTAATTTATAGTTTTGATGCCTTCAGTGTGAATTTACTATTTTCATAGTCATGAAAATACAGAAAAATCTTTAAATGAGAAGGTGTGTCCAAACGTTTGGTCTGTACTGTATGTGTGAGGCGCGTGATCTTCATGCAGTGGCATTCTTCACCCACATCCCTACCAATTTTGTGATAACTTTAAGATGAATCACAGCTCAAAAATCAAGATGTTAACATGCCAGACATATATTAATCAGAAGCCGTGAATGCAAAACCAGCTTGTCCAAATGTTTCCCAAATGTGATATTCCTATTCAGGAAGAAGTAGTCTATGTCTTTCATTTTTATCCTATGGCGTGACGTGTGTGCATATGTGTATGTGTGTGTATATATATATATATATATATATATATATATATATATATATATATATATATAGTAAGGATTTCACTCACTCAGCTGCGACGGCTGACACTCAGGAGACGTGTTCCTTTAAAGTTCACTGGGTTTATTGCTTCATAAACCATGTGGCAAATAACAGAAAGCAAAATGGGCCTTTGGTTCAGGCAAAGAAAAGCAAGTGTCCAGTTCATCTGGCTCAGTCCTGAAGCCGTGACACACTCAGGAGGGTTTCACCTCCACACATATCTGCTGTGTAAAGGATTAGCCAGTCTTATAAAGAGCTAACCCCACCCAGTAACCCATCACATGATTAGCCATGTGGCCCTATGTTCCACATGGAAACTGAAGTCCTGCAGGGCTAAGAACCAACGGGTGACTCTAGCATTTCTTCCTTTCGTTTCTCTCATCCACCTAAGCGGGGCATGGTCAGATACCAGTCTAAATTTACGTCCCAGCAGATAGTACCGCAATGTGTCCACTGCCCATTTTATGGCCAAGCACTCCTTCTCAACGACTGAGTAGTTCTTTTCAGATGAGGACAGCTTCCTACTCAGATAGAGAACAGGATGCTCCTCCCCATGTAGTTCTTGGGAAAGGACTGCTCCCACCCCAACATCTGAGGCATCTGTCTGAAGAATAAACTCTTTCTTGAAGTTTGGGGCCATCAGAACGGGTTGCTTACACAAAGCGTTTTTCATTTCTTGGAAGGCTGACTCTGTTTCTTCGGACCACTTAACCATTACTGATTTTGTCCCTTTTAGCAGGTCAGTCAGAGGCGCAGCCATCGTGGCGAAGTTTGGGATGAACCTCCTGTAATATCCCACGATTCCCAGGAAGGCTTTAACTTGTTTCTTGGAAACTGGTTTTGGCCATGTTTTGATTGCCTCCACTTTATTGATTTGGGGTTTTATTTCTCCATGACCCACTATGTATCCAAGGTACTTAGCTTCTTCTTTACCCAAGGCGCACTTCTTCGGGTTTATAGTAAATCCGGCCTCTCTTATAGCATCCAACACCGCTTGGACTTTGTCCAGATGACTCTCCCAGTCCGGGCTAAAGATGACGATATCATCTAGGTACGCAGCAGCGTAGGCCTTATGGGGTGCAAGGACTCTATCCATAGCCCTCTGGAAGGTCGCCGGAGCTCCCTGTAGGCCAAACGGCATCCGGGCATATTGGAAGCATCCATCAGGTGTCGAAAAGGCCGTCTTCTCGTTGGCTTCCTGTGCCATGGGGATCTGCCAATACCCCTTTGTCAAATCCAAGGTGGATATATATCTGGCGTGCCCAAGCCTTTCGATGAGCTCATCAATACGGGACATGGGATAAGCGTCGAACTTGGAGACTTCATTCAACTTCCGATAGTCGTTGCAAAACCTCCACTCTCCATCAGGTTTTGGGACCAGGACAATTGGGCTCGACCAACCGCTCTTGGATTCCTCAATGACCCCAAGCCTCAACATACGCTCCACTTCCTTGGAGATAACTTCTCGACGAGCCTCAGGAATACGATAAGGTTTCACATTCACCCGCACATGTGGCTCTGTTAGGACCTCGTGCTCTATGACCTTCGTGTATCCTGGCAATTCTGAAAACAGGTCCCTGTTTTTCTGGAGTAACTCCCGGCACTGCTGTTTCTGGGTCTTTTATAGCGTCTCTGCTATAGTAACCGCTCCAACCTCACCTTCTGGGTTGCTTAACAATGATGGAGTTGCTGTCGGCTCTCTATCTTGCCATGGCTTGATGAGGTTGACATGGTAAACTTGGAATGGTTTCCGTCTTCCTGGTTGGTGAATTTTATAATTTACCTCACCAAGTTTCTCGACAACCTCATATGGCCCTTGCCATTTGGCCAAGAACTTGCTTTCCACCGTTGGAACTAACACAAGAACTCGGTCTCCCGGATTGAACTGCCTCACTCTTGCAGACCGGTTGTAGACCCTGGCTTGAGCTTCTTGTGCTTGGAGAAGGTGTTCTTTCACGATAGGCATCACCTTTGCAATCCTCTGCTGCATCAGGGCCACATGCTCAATGACGCTTCTGTGGGGTGTGACTTCGGCCTCCCAGGTTTCCTTGGCTATATCCAGGAGTCCTCGTGGATGTCGGCCATATAGAAGCTCAAACGGTGAGAACCCTGTGGAGGCCTGTGGAACTTCACGAATGGAAAACATCAGATAGGGTAAGAGACAATCCCAGTCTCTACCGTCTTTCTCTATAGCTTTTCTCAGCATGCTCTTTAGTGTCTTGTTAAACCTCTCAACAAGGCCATCTGACTGGGGATGGTACACCGAGGTCCTCAACTGGGAGATCTTCAGGGCTTTGCATAACTCCCTCATCACCTTGCTCATGAAAGGTGTACCCTGGTCAGTCAGGATCTCCTTTGGCAGACCTGTCCGGGAAAAGACATGGACCAACTCGCGGGCTATGCTTTTTGAGGAAGAATTTCTCAAGGGAATTGCCTCAGGATAGCGTGTGGCATAGTCCAGGATGACTAATATATACTGATGGCCCCGAGCTGATTTAACTAAGGGACCGACCAAGTCTATGGCAATTCTCTCGAACGGTACCTCAATAATGGGCAGTGGCACAAGGGGGTTCCGGAAATGAGGAGTAGGAGCAATTAGCTGACATGTAGGGCAGGACCTGCAATAGTTCACTATTTCCCGGTGACACCCAGGCCAATAGAACCTCTGCACAACCCGTTCCTGCGTTTTTTCCACCCCCAGGTGTCAACCCAAGATGTGTGAATGGGCCATGTCCAACACTTTCCGTCTATACGGACCCGGCACTATCAACTGCTCTACCAACTCCTCCCGTATTTTCGTGACACGGTACAACAACTCCCCCCTCAACAGAATATGGGGAAATCTTGTGTCTGCCCCCGGCTCCTGTACCACCCCGTCAATAACTGTGACATTATTAAAGGCTTCCCTCAGAGTGAGGTCCCTATGTTGGGCAGTCCCAAAATTTTCACCGGTAACTTCTAACTCCAGAATGTCAGATGTAGGGGATACTTCCTCCTCATCCCCAACCAGAACACAAAAAGGAAAACTGTCTGTCTCTGGGTGTGGCGATACCCTTCCAGGGTTCACTGGTTCCCTGCCAGGGAGCTCAGAACCATTTCCCCACAAATCCCAAAACAAACAGAAATCCCGGCCAATAATTATAGGGTGCAACAAGTCCTGAACCACGCCGACTATGTGGGACTCAGTGCCACATGCCGTTTCAATGTCCACCCTGGCCATAGGGTAGTCCTTTGCATCACCATGTATGCACCGCACTCCGACCTTCTTTCCTGGGAGCAGGTGGAGAGGAAAAGTGGCCCTCACCAGGGTCACTAGGCTCCCCGAGTCTAACAGTGCCGTTACTGCTCGACCGTTCACCTTTACGGGACACGCTTGAGGTCCCTCGTTGGATGGAGAGTTCACACTACAGGCTGGATACGCATAGTATGAACAACGGCGTCCCATGCTGCAGTCCATCTGCTCAGTGGTTTGGGAACAACGGGCAGCTATATGTCCTGGCTTGTGGCACCTCCAACAAATAATATCACCCGTGGGGACCTTGGGCACCACCTCCCCCGCCCTTTGTGACCTTGGACGCACCACCCCTTTTTGGGACTCAGCTGCCTTCTGGGACCCCCAGTACGGCATGGGCTGCCTCCCGAAGGAGCCTTCCAACCCTTGGTATCTCTCAACCAGTCCGATCAGCTCGTCGGCATTCTGGGGATCACCCTGGGCAACCCAAGACTGTATAGGCCTCGGGAGGGAATGGACAAACCGATCCATCATCACCCGTTCTACCATCTGTGCAGGCGCAGAGGATTCTGGCTGCAGCCATTTCTGGACCATGTGCAACAGATCAAACATTTGGGAACGAGGTGGTTTGTCCCGGTGATAGCCCCAGGAGTGAACTCGCTGTGCCCTGACAGTCAGTGTCACCCCCAAACGTGCGAGAATCTCGGCTTTCAATTTGTGATACTCTTTGGCATCCTGCAAGGTCAAATCATAGTACGCCTTCTGGGGTTCTCCCGTCAGGTATGGCGCAAGTACCTCTGCCCACTGCTCTGGCGGAAGTTTTTCCCTCTCAGCGACCCTCTCAAACACCGTCAGGAAGGCCTCAACATCATCCCCGGGAGTCATTTTCTGCAATGCGCGTCTTACCGTCTTCCGGACGTGGGTGTCATCAGCCAAACCTGGGGTTGGGGCGCTCGCCTTGCCCTGGATGGCGGTTGCCAGAAGCTGCATCTGCTGCTGATGCTCCTGCTGGCTCTGCTGCATCTGCTGCCGTTGCTCCTGCTGACTCTGCCGTTGCTCCTGCTGGCTCTGTTGTATCTGCTGCATCAACAGCCTGTTGGTCTCTTGCTGCCTTTGCTCCTGCTGGCTCTGCCTTTTCTCCTGCTGTGACTGCATCTGGACCAAGTGTTTCAGCAGGTCCTCCATTTTCTCCGGCAATGCTTGCTGGCTTGCAACAGCCTTGACCCAGGACATTCAAAAATAAACTCACGTCTCCGCTGGGAACGCTGCTCGCACGTCTACCACCAATTGTAAGGATTTCACTCACTCAGCTGCGACGGCTGACACTCAGGAGACGTGTTCCTTTAAAGTTCACTGGGTTTATTGCTTCATAAACCATGTGGCAAATAACAGAAAGCAAAATGGGCCTTTGGTTCAGGCAAAGAAAAGCAAGTGTCCAGTTCATCCGGCTCAGTCCTGAAGCCGTGACACACTCAGGAGGGTTTCACCTCCACACATATCTGCTGTGTAAAGGATTAGCCAGTCTTATAAAGAGCTAACCCCACCCAGTAACCCATCACATGATTAGCCATGTGGTCTGACATTACCACAGGTCCTGAAACACATATACAAGATTATGTGCAAGAAAGGAATACTCCGGGCTACATTACAGCAACCAGGCACTTATGTGGCACATACCTCCCATCGACTACAAACCCTTTAGCCATGCTACAATATATATATATATATATATATATATATATACACGTCACGCTGTGTGTGTGTGTGTGTGTGTGTGTATATATATATATATATATATATATATATATATATATATATATATATATATATACCGATTGTCTGACACTGGGTGAAGAGCTTTGTTTCCCGCTTCAGGAGGTAGCCTTGGGGTTTTCTGCTTTATCGTTCTCGGGGGTCTTTCAGTGTGATTATGGCCACTGCTGAATCCAGGCCCGGGGTCTCTGTTTAGCACGATGTCCTTCAGCTCTTTGGCCAGGAGGCTGACCCCTTGTTTGTTGAGGTGTTTATCATCGTGCAGGTGACTGTTGTTTATGGAGAGGTGTTGTGCCAGGGTCACGTTTGGCACAGTTTTGATCTCTTCAGTCAGTTCTGCATTGATGGCTTGGGTGGTTGGCCTGGGTATGTCCTTTCTTGGAAGCAGCGATGACAGAATGATTTTACTGTCCGGGAATTTTAGGTTTGCCATCTTTGCCAGGTTGATCAGTTGTTCTGCGATCTGCTGGTCTGGCAGATTGTTTGTACCCGTGTGTATAATAATGTGCTTTGGGTTGGTAAACTGTGGTTTACTGATGACCTCTGTCACCTGTTCAATACTTGCACAGCAGATTGTACGGACCTGTTTTCCTGGGAATAGCCGCTGTGTATTTAGGTACTTCCCATTTGAGTCCATTATTAGGACAATATCAGGACTTTGTGATGTCTTGGGTGGGCTACAGTGCTGCTGACGGGGGTCTGTGGTGCTGGCTTTGCTGGTGGCTGGTTCTCTTCTCTCTTCTATCTCTCTAGTTTCAGGATTTGAGTCCATTATTAGGACAGTATCAGGACTTTGCGATGTCTTGGGTGGGCTAAGGTGCTGCTGTCGGTGCAGGGGAAGGTAGTTGGGACAATACTGATACTTCTGTTGATTACATGACCTTGGCAAGGTTGACTCTCCGTGACCTTCCCCCTTTTTCCCTTGAATAAACACGCCACACCAGTACTTTTGGATAATAACGGCCACAGCAGCCAATTTTTTTATTATTATTAATAATAATAATAATAATAATAATTAAAGACACTTGGTGGGGCCCTCAAAGCTAACCCGATCCTGGTCTGGTGATTAAACCGTCGGCATTGCCTCTTCCCTCCCAGCCTTACTTCCAGCCGCGTTTTTCCTCCCGGCTCGGAAGCACCATGAATTGAGGGAAGAGGTTGCCTCCACACCGTTAAACCTGTACCCGACTTCCATCGTCGGGTACCCACCCATCGGTACCGCGCACCCGACCTCCAACATCGGGTGGCCCTCCGGGTCCCATGATAATGTGACCCCGACTTGCCTCGTCGTGTATCACCCAAGTCTCACCAGACCACCAACAACCAGTAACCATCCACTGTAGGGGGGTCCCGCAATGCAAGAACCCCCCCCCCCCCCCCATTCCGAACATTTTTTTCCAGCTTCGAGGACCCACCAGCGCTCAAATCACTATTCCATTGATTACAACAGAACCTCAGGCTCACGAAGAGCTTGTTTCCCAGCTGTCCTGGGAGTGAAAAGAGGGTTACTGCTCCTCCCTGCGTCCTTTTATCCCCCTTGATCTCCCTCCTTCTCCCCCGTGCCTAGGTCACTTCCCTTATGTCATTTTCCCCTTTGTCAGTCCTTTACTTCCTCCCCCCCCCTCCTTCCTTGCTGTTCTCCCTGCCTTTTTCCCAAATTCCCAATCACCTGGTCACTGGCAACCTGCCCCGGTCATGCCCCCCTCCTTCCGACCCTCCGTGCCTCATCCGAGGGTTACTTTATTGTCCTAGCAGTAATTTGCATGTCTAGTACATTTCTAATTGTCTCTTCAGAAAGGAAGAGGACAAGAACTCTAGCACCACCTATCGGAAAGTAGCGATCCTAAAAGTCAATGTCGACCCTTTAACGAGCCTTGTCACATGACTTGGGATAATACCCTAACCAGAATCTCAGTTTGCAGACACTGTGCTTTGGGGTACTGCCCTCATCAGTACAAAGTGGAGATCTGGTTTGGCTGAGTGAGAGGCGTCAGACCGTTATCCAAGAAGTTTGATTTCTCCTTGCGGAGTTTGACATGCTTAGCATGCCGAGATGAAGAGACTTAAAGCCGCAATGCTCCTTTGGGAAATATGCAAATTGTCTCTTCAGAGAGGAAGAGGACTAGAACTCTAGTGCCACCTATTGGAAGTAGCAATCCTAAAAGTCAATGTCGACCCTTTAACGAGCCTTGTCACATGACTTAGGATAAAAGCCGAACCAGACTCTCAGTTTTGCAGACAGTGTTGTGCATTCCCACTCAGATAAGCCTTAAAGGGACACTGTCACCTGAATTTGGAGGGAACAATCTTCAGCCATGGAGGCGGGGTTTTTGATTGACCCTTTCCTTACCCGCTGGCTGCATGCTGGCTGTAATATTGGATTGAAGTTCATTCTCTGTCCTCCATAGTACACGCCTGCGCAAGGCAAGATTGCCTTGTGCAGGCATGTACTACGGAGGACAGAGAATGAACTTCAATCCAATATTGCAGCCAGCATGCAGCCAGCGGGTAAGGAAAGGGTAAATCAAAAACCCCAGAACCCCGCCTCCATGGCTGAAGATTGTTCCCTCCAAATTCAGGTGACAGTGTCCCTTTAAAGACGTTTTTAGAAAGCCCCTTTCCCCAAACAAACTGTCTGTGCGCTCACTCCTCGGGTCCAATGCCTTATTTGCACTGCTGCTTCGGGTGCCTCTTATTGTCTGCATCACTGACATTACGTCAAAAGCGCTGCAACTGATCAGTGAGCTCGGCACTTTCCTTGAGGAGACTGCACAATGCGCTAAACTGGCTGATTGGCTGCATTGATGTTAATATGACGTCAGAACTGCAGACAATAACGGACACCAGGAGCAGAGGAGTAGACTCTGAGCTGGACCTGGGGAGGGTGAGTAAAATACATGGTGGTGTTGTTTTTTTCTCTTCAAACAGACTAGCCTGGGGACAAAGGTTTTCTGAAAACCCATTCACAGGTGAACATAGGTGTTCATTCACTTTATGACCAGTACCCTTCGACGTGCTGAGATTGACAAAGTCACTGAATAGTTGTATTATCTGATGTATTATTGCATCCCTTTTAATTTTTCCATTGACATTGGTGCTCCCAGCCATTGGAATTTGCAGAAAACATCTTAGGCTGGTGGCTACTCTGCAGGTAAGGCCTCTTTCACACTTCCGACTGTTCAGATCCGTCGCAATCCGTCGTTTTGGGAAAAAAACGGATCCTACAAATGTGCCCGCAGGATCCGTTTTTTTTCCCCATAGACTTGTATTAGCGACGGATCACGACAGATGGCCACACATTGCGTCCGTCGGGCGATGGATCCGTCGTGTTTTGGCGGACCGTCGTCTGGAAAAAACGTTCAATGTAACGTTTTTTGTCTGCGTCGGAAAAACGTGTCGCCACGGATCCTGCGGCATACGTCGTTGACTAGAATGGAAGCCTATGGACGCAGGATCTGTCGTGACACGTTGTATGACGGAATCCAGCGCTGGAATCCGTTTTTTTACACTGAGCATGCTCAGAATCAGGAATTTGTAGCCAATTGGCCAGACAGGCCCCAAATCTATATAAACCTGGCCTGGGGCGTCACCCCCAAATGTGCCAGCAAGACTCCTGCCAGCCTGAAGACAGCCAGCCAGTCAATATATTGGTTTCCCTATTTTCCAGTAGTCAATCACATTTGGGAGACTCCCATTTTTAGACATGGGAAACGAATCCGTCAAAAAAACGGATGAAATGGATGGTAAAAACGGACAAAACGGATGCAACGGATCCAGTTTTTCGACGGAACCGTCTAGCGGATCCATCAAAATACTGGATGCGTTGCATCCGTTTTCACTATTTTTGACGCATCCGTCGATACGTTGCGCCGATGCATTGTGACGGATTAAAAAAAACGGAAGTGTGAAAGTAGCCTAAGAAGCAGTGAGGGCAGCAGAGCACCGTATCAGTACTATTCTTCTTCATTTTAGGATTAGTTTTTAATGTGATATTTGGTTTGTTGCCAGAAACGCAGGGACCCCAATGACTTGTATTCATGTTGTAAAGTGGCATCAGACTCTGAGCCCTAATGCTCCAGATTAGAGTCTATGATCGCCCCGAAATCCTTTATCTTTGGATCTTAACCTGTTTTGTTTGAAGGTAAACTCATCTGACTCCCTGCTTTATACAATATCCATAAGTTGAAGCATTGATAATATGCCAAGAAGTACGACCAACTTATGACATCCCATAATTCATCATATTTCTTACTGAAGTGCATTGTCTTACTGACTATGACGCTCGTGTGTCTTCATTATGCAGGCAATTGAAAAGCTCCAAGCTGGTGAGCTGGCCACAGATGCTGTTACTGCAGCTTTGGTGGAGTTGGAGGTATGTGTGATTATAGCATGTCAGATTATACCGTAGTAAAAAAAAACATAAACCAGAAAGTATGTAATATACGCAATATCAGGTGCCTGAGTCTTCCCACCGTTGTTCTTGTGCGCAATGTAAGAGAGAGCGGAGTGTGAAGGAGGTTGGCTAACTGCTTACTTATCTATTTTTGCAAGGACTGTGGCAGAGATGGGGGCTGGTTTGGCTTTAGAAATAAAGTCCCCAGCTAGCCCCCAACACACACTGCCATGTCACGTGCAAACATTGGAACTGCTGTCTTTCGTCAAGCTAAAAAAAGCGGCAAGCACGGGATCGGAGAACCTGGCCTACCTAAACTATATTAGTAACGTGGATGATTTACTATTGAAAGCTAACATCTATGTTTTTTCTCTGCCGTGAAATTTCCCTTTTGGATTATTTTTCCTTGTGTAGGACTCCCCCTTCACAAATGCTGGGATGGGTTCAAATTTGAATCTACTGGGAGAAATCGAATGTGACGCCAGTATCATGGATGGAAAGTCTTTAAGCTTTGGAGCAGTTGGATCTTTGAGTGGTATGGTCCAGGATAATTATTTTTATCATCTGGAATCTATTTAGAGATTGAAATCGATGACTTAAAAATTAATGTATCTAATGTAATGTAAATTAGAACAATTTCAAAAGGACTTAGTGGCAAGTGTTGGTAATAGGGCAGCTCAGTGGTTAGCACATGTGTTCAAATCCCACCAAGGACAACATCTGCAAGGAGGTTGTCTGTTTTCCCATTGTTTGCAAGGGGTTACTCCGGGTCTCCGGTTTTCTCCCACACTCCAGACATACTGAATTTAGATTATGATCCCCAATGGAGACAGTGATGCTGATGCTAAAACGCTGTAAAATATGATGACGCTATAAAATATCACATATCACCAGGTATTATTTGGCAGTGTAAAAAGCTACAAACACTTATTTGCAAAATGTCCAGGTTATCCCATAGCAAGTCTTCACTAACACTCAAAGTTTGAAACTGTTGGTTGATAAGGCCAATGATTGACTTTGTTCACACCTTCATTAGTTATTTCTAATGTACCAATCAGTCTTTATACAGAACAAAAAATAAAAAGACTTGGTGGATACCTTAAAAAAAAAAAAATTGTTGGACCCTATTGACTGTACTGGGACTAGTTTGGCTTCCGTAATGGAACGTGACTTTTTAATGGCCAAATTAGAACGGCATATTTTTGTTTTTACCAAAATCGCCTTTGGACATAGATGGAAACAGGTTTAGATTTACACTGGCAATTTGTTAGTTGTCAGTTTCCAGCTAGGCTAGACTGAATAAAGTACCACACATAACCCATTCTATTGATCAAAAACACATAATAAGGTCAGAAAGTGTAAAAATCTTTTTAGGTTTATTAATGAAAAATATTAAAATATATCAAATCAGAGTAATACAAAAAAGCAAGTAATATTAAGGGGTAATAATTAGAGAAGTGTAGCAATATTTAATCCTAAATAGAGTAACATATGCAACACTGATGTGAAGAAGTTTGTTTATTTAATACACACTATAGAAATTTAGTGAACATCATAGCTGCATCTATATATTAAATAGTCCCATCAGGGGTCCTTATAAAATGCTGCTATTAAGGATGCAGCAAGATTGCTCAGACAAAATACAACAGTACGCACTACGTAAATGTATCTGTATATAAAGGTGTCCCAAGGGAATCGGGCATAAATGAAATGCAATAGTGTGTGCAGTATAGCCAAAGTTATAAATAAGGTGCAATAAATAGTGCGTGTTGTGCAAGTAAATTATGGGTGCATATGTAAGAGCAAAACTCACATGATGTAAGAGCTGTAAACCCCAGCCTGCCACCTCAACGTGCGTTTTGCCAGTCTTCACCAATAGCTGTTACTACGCAGGCTTCGGTGGCACCATGTTAGAGGAGGAATTTTTTTTTTCCTATATAAAGATGGTGCCGCCAGCACCTGCTCAATAGCAGCTATCAACTCACCGATAGCTTCTACTGCGCAGGCTCGGCTGGCGCCATTTTCAAACAGTGCCTGAAGAAGGGGAGTTTTTTTCCAAGAAACATATAAAATATTCATTATGTAAACTAGGGGGTAGGTCATTGAGGTATCAGTGACCTGTCAGAATCCATACTGATGAATTGCTAAGCAGAGCACCACATGAAGACCCCCCACAGGCCGCCCCGGAGCACGAGCATAGCATTAACTCAAAACTGGAAATATAGATTAAACAACAACCACAAGACGGATTTCATCAACCAGGTATCATTCTAGTCAGTATAACACCGCCGACCTGACACTGTAGGTTGCTGTGCACAATACTGCTGACCGATTCCCTTTTAATGAAATAACATACTGTAGATCTGAAAAAAACCTGATAGTTTAAATCTAAAAGGAAAAAAGTAAGCAACCTGTGCAAGAGATTTCAGACATCCCATTCACTTTGCTGGTACTATAAAATGCAGTTTTTGTCCCCCCTCTCCCCCCCCCAGCAAAAACACAGTGTATGAACAACCCCTTATTCATACAGTCTTGTAATATTCAGAGCACTGGAGGAATCCTTATCACATTTGTATTTGAAAATTAATAACTACTTCAAAAAGTGCTTTGTGCAGGATTCATTTACAATAAAATTGATGGCGATTTTTTTTTTTTCAATAGGTGTAATCTTCATCACACGTTTTGCGCACTTTATGAGCTTTGCTTAAACTTGATTTCACCCCGTGTTTTCCTGGTTGAACAAGTTCTATGTTTGAGTTTTCTGGAATCAGACAAAAGAGCAGAGTAATAAACCGTTCTGCTCCCCCAATGTGAACATTTCGATAAATCGAGTGGTTGCGCAGGTTCATAGAGGCTGGAAGAAATTTATATGATGTCAGTGAGAATAATCAGGAAATGAAAACATGGCTGAACCTTCTAATCCTTAATAAAATCCAATTTATTTAGTAGGCCCCATTTGAATTGGTTCACCTTTACTCTTTTCCTGAACTGCATTTCTGTTGGTAACTTGAAGAAAAATACACTTTCCACAGCTGATATATTAGATATTTAGTCATGAAATATTTTGTTTAGATACACAAATTTATTTAAACAGATTTTCCAAGAAAATGTGCCCATAGCCAGGAGTCTTAATAGCGTAGCATAACATGCCGGACGTATCACTTTATTCCCCCGCTGCTCCATCCTTGCTTTTCTGGTTCCCTTGCCTGTCTTCTTTTTACCTGGCAGACATCCTGTATAGTCCACACGACCACTGCAGCCCATCTCTGACCTCAGTGGTATAGTCACATTTGGTATATGGGTTGTCATCACTGAAGCTAGGTAAACGGATGACAATAGGACGACCATGCGGCCTAATAGCAACATGGGATTTAATCAAGGGATTTTTTTTTTAATTCTTATTATGATTATTGCTGGCTATGGCCGCATTCTTTTTCATATAAACAAAATAAACAAAAGTTGGCCTAGCTAATAATGGCACTTCCACTGAACACATAAAGAAGAAGTTAATGCGAAAGCCAGGTTATGTATTACTTAGTACTTTCTCTCTCCTCTTTGTAACTATTTAAAGGGAATCTGACACCCCAAAATTTGCCTATAAGCTAAGGCCACCACCATCAGGGGCTTATCTACAGCATTCTGTAATGCTGTAGATAAGACCCCGATGTAACCTGCAAGATAAGAAAAATAGGTTATATTATACTCACCCAGGGGTGGTCCCAGTTCGAGTTCGATGGACGTCGCAGTCCGGGTCAGGCACATCCCATCTTCATACGATGACGTCCTTTTCTTTTCTTCCTGCCTCGGATCCTGCGCAGGCGTATTGATTTGCCCTGTTGAGGGCAGAGCAAAGTACTGCAGTGCGCAGGCGCTGGGCCTCTCTGACCTTTCCCAGCGCCTGCGCACTGCAGTACTTTGCTCTGCCCTCCACAGGGCAGACAAAGTACGGAGCCCCAGCAGAAAGAAAAGAGGACGTCATCATATGAAGATGGGAGGGACCGGACCGAGACCGCCCCTGGGTGAGTATAATTTAACCTGTTTTTCTTATCTTGCATAAGCTTTTGTATGAGGAGCGTTCTTTTTAGTTCTTTGGCTCTCTTACTACTATGTGATTGGAAACTATCAGCCACTTGGTTGTCACTTCCCTACACCATTAGACCTTTACAAAATTTTATTATTTGATGAATAGACTATCACTAATGTCTTACTGACCCTCCTTTAATATTATTATTATTTATATAGCACCATTAATTCCATGGTGCTGTACATTAGAAAGGGACACATCAAAATACAAATATAACTTACATTAATCAAAACTAACAATGACAGACTGGTACGGAGGGAAGAGGACCCTGCCCTTGCGGGCTTACATTCTACATATATCGTTTATTCACTTCATTTATTACTATAAAAGGTCTAATGATATAGGGAGTTATTAATCATTTGAAAATCCTGCATTTATGTGTTTACGTCGAACTTTACAAGCACCAACCACATGAACATTTGTTTTCAAAAATGGATTTTATCAATGTTGATTTTTCCTTTATTACTTAGCAATGAGAGACCAATTTATCTAAAAGGAAAATAATAGTGTAAATATACTGGCAATAATATTCCTGTGTTTGCAGATCCATTCGGTGTTTACCCACTGGGAAAAAAAAAATATTTTTAAAAACTGTATGTTCTATAGTGTTTAATAAAGATTCTTGTGATTTTTTAACTTGGCATCTGCTTCCTATGCATTTATATGTATAGTATTATTTTTCATATGTTGGAAAACACCTTTAAAAATGATTAAGTTTGCAGTTTCTAATATTTTGATGTATGTTTCTTTTTCCTTATTTTTAGGAATAAAAAATCCAGTTCTGGCTGCTAACAAGTTACTGTTTGAAGGACAAAAGGGAAAACTCTCTGCTGGCAGAATCCCACCTTGGTAATTATATTGTCTCTTCTATAGAGTTTTATAAGGATAAATATCCATCTTCGCTCCCTTTTTATTTTTGGAAAGGTACCTAAACATGGTTACGCATATGCTCGTTTTCACTTGCATAACCCAGTATGGCTGATTCCGAGCTGCCCATTGTCTTTAAACGTCTGGGCGGTCCTACTCCCGCTTTGCAATGACGTTCTAAAATGATTGTGCAGCTGTGGGAGAGGGGATCCGAGATGTCCGAGAAAGCCGGAGTGCCTGTGGGGAGGGTACGGACTAATTATTGTCTGTGCCTTATCGATCGCTGTATACACAGATAAAGAGAAGAGCTTTGTCTGTAGTAATCGGAGGTGCTGACAAGCCTTCCTCCTCCATACGCAGCAGTCACAGATCACTGTGTATAGTGATATATTTGTCACAGAATGACAAATATGACATGACAGAATATGACATAAAAATGAAGCCAAGTAAATATCACCAAAAAAAAGGCAAAAATTGTTTGTTTATCTGAATGAGAAAACATTTTCCATCTCTTTTAAACCGCGTGTGCAAAACAATCTGAAAATGTGCATTGTCAAAAATGGGGGTAAATGGTCTGGTTTTGAACCTATTAAGAACCTGACGAAAAATTGTGTGAATAATATTTGCAGCGTTTACTTTTTTAAAGTTTTTTTGCATTGTAAGGGGTGTGCAACCGCAAAACCTGCTAATATTGATGAATTTCGCCGACACCAATGGAGATGTTGATTGGGCATGTCTGATTGCTTTGTTCTCCCTCAGAAAAGTCACGAGCAGAGATGTCTATTGGCAGCTTTCTCATAGAAAAACCGGCGTTCTCCTGTGTATGGGAGAGACGACTGAGTTAGCTGTCGGCTAAACGATCAGCCAAAGCACTGTTTGGCCAGCTTGAGACAGTAATGGGCTTATCTTTAGATCTACAGTGCCTTGCGAAAGTATTCGGCCCCCTGGAACTTTTCAACCTTTTCTAACATATCATGCTTCAAACATAAAGATACCAAATGTAAATTTTTGGTGAAGACTCAACAAGAAGTGGAACACAATTGTGAAGTTGAACGAAATGTATTTGTTATTTTAAATTTTTGTAGAAATTCAAAAACTGAAAAGTGGGGCGTGCAATATTATTCGGCCCCTTTAGCTTAATACTTTGTTGCACCACCTTTTGCTGCGATTACAGCTGCAAGTCACTTGGGGTATGTATCTATCAGTTTTGTACATTGAGAGACTGAAATTCTTGCCCATTCTTCCTTGGCAAACAGCTCGAGCTCAGAGAGGTTTGATGGAGATCGTTTGTGAACAGCAGTTTTCAGCTCTTTCCACAGATTCTCGATTGGATTGAGGTCTGGACTTTGTTTGGCCATTCTAACACCCGGATACGTTTATTTGTGAACCATTCCATTGTAGATTTTGCTTTGTTTGGGATCATTGTCTTGTTGGAAGACAAATCTCCGTCCCAGTCTCAGATCTTTTGCAGACTCGAACAGGTTTTCTTCAAGAATGGTCCTGCATTTGGCTCCATCTATCTTCCCATCAAATTTATCCATCTTCCCTGTCCCTGCTGAAGAAAAGCAGGCCCAAACCATGATGCTGCCACCACCATGTTTGACAGTGGGGATAGTGTGTTCAGGGTGATAAGCTGTGTTGCCTTTACGCCAAACATATTGTTTGGCACTGTTGCCAAAAAGTAAGATGTTGGTTTCATCTGACCGGAGCACCTTCCACATGTTTGGTGTATCTCCCATGTGGCTTGTTGCATACTTTAAATGACACTTTTTAAGGATATCTTTGAGAAATGTTTTCTTCTTGCCACTTTTCCATAAAGGCCAGATTTGTGCGGTGCACGACTGATTGTTGTCCTATGGACAGACTGTCCCACCTCAGCTGTAGATCTCTGCAGTTCATCCAGAGTGATCATGGGCCTCTTGGCTGCATCTCTGATCAGTCTTCTCCTTGTCTGAGATGAAAGTTTAGAGGGACGGCCGGGTCTTGGTAGATTTGCAGTGGTATGATACTCCTTCCATTTCAATATGATGGCTTGCACAGTGCTCCTTGGGATGTTTAAAGTTTTGGAAATCATTTTGTATCCAAATCCGGCTTTAAACTTCGCCACAACAGTATCACGGACCTTCCTGTTGTGTTCCTTGGTCTTTATGATGCTCTCTGTGCTTCAAACAGAACCCTGAGACTATCACAGAGCAGGTGCATTTATATGGAGACTTGATTACACACAGATGGATTATATTTATAATCACTAGGCATTTAGGACAACATTGGATCATTCAGAGACCCACAATGAACTTCTGGAGTGAGTTTGCTGCACTGAAAGTAATGGGGCCGAATAATATTGCACGCCCCACTTCTCAGTTTTTTAATTTCCACAAAAATTTAAAATAACCAATAAATTTCGTTCAACTTCACAATTGTGTTCCGCACCAAAAATTTACATTTGGTATCTTTATGTTTTAAGCATGATATGTGGGAAAAGGTTGAAAGTTCCAGGGGGCTGAATATTTCCGCAAAGCACTGCACTTCTACTATACAAACCTTTTTGTCTTTGCGCGTATTCTGATACTGCAGTCATACTAAATTCCAGTCGTTCCATAGCACTAGGGGCCTATTCACACAGTAATGTTACTCGTAGACCTACATAATTTGTTAGAAATATTTACAAGTTACAATAATTTTTCTTTCACAAAACCTTGTCTGTTCCATTAAACCTCATCCCCATGTACTATTCTCCTCCATTCATGTACATGTGACTCGACCTTTCAATTTTCAAGGCTGTTATTAACATATTGTGCCCAGAAACTATGCTTTCATCTGAATGCAAATGGATTTCACTGTGTAGGATCTGACTACGCAGGGTTTGTTTGTAGTCTGTTACCATAGAGACGCAGACCTGCTTAAAAAGCGTACTGAAAGCAAGCCCTTTTTAATTAGAATTTTTAAAACTGTAAAATTAGCAAAGAAGTATTGTCCATGAAGGACAATTTATGTTTCTCTTTTATATTTACAAGTGAAGATATTTATGTAATTTTTTTATTTTAGTTACACATTTTTTTTTGTCCGCATTTATTGTTTCAATGTATTTCTCCTAACATTTGTAAAGCCAACAAACTACAAGTTGTTATATTCTTCCACTTTGTAGAAGCGGCAGATGTGTGATCTGTTTCCTTCATCCTGGGAACATTTTGTCCCCTGATTTGAGTAGTATTAATTGCCCAGTCTTGCAATTTAAATGGATATTTTTGACATCACTAATTTAATTTGTCTGTCCTGCTTTAGGCAACAGGAGGTTGAAAATCCAACTTGAAAACGAATAAGACTATTTGAGCAAAGATCCTGTGCGCTGTTTTTTTAACAGCATTTGGCATGCACTTAGGATTTTTCCTTTTGTAGTGGTGAACAGGGATTTCTTCAAACAGATGACTGTAGTGTTTAGGGATTGCATGCACTGACATTGAAGATATTAGCCAATTAATCCTCTTGTGAACAGACCGCATTTCTTTCTGGAAATGTAAGTTTACTCCTAAATTAAACTGTTTTTATCAGAGTTTTTTTTTTTCTGTTGCCTATTACCAACACGACTTTACCAAAAATAATTTAACATTACAATACCTTTTCGCTTTGATCAAGGCTGCAGTCAAAAGACAAAGTATTGGAAAGCGCATGATATCATTCTGATGCTTCTGATCTGTTGCCCAATTCCAAACAACTGCCAGAATAAAAAACATAAGCAGAGAATTTCTTCGCAATCAGCAGAACGTTCTGAGAAACCCTTTACAATTGGGTACAAGTTAGAGTATTGCGTTAATCTTTCCTACGTACATAAAACTATCAGCGCGTTCTCTCTTGAGTCAGCCAGTGAAAACACAAGGCTGCTTGATATTTTATATTTTTACAATGGAACCAAAACGCTGATTGTTCAAAAATAATAAGAACAAAATGTGAATCGTTCCATGAACATGTTCCTGCCGCTCTTGGTTTATTAATAATGGCTTATTTAATTACAGGCTTGTTAGACTATATTTTCCATATTTTATTTTAGAATAGTTGCATTTTTGTTAATATATGCAACCAGTGTCGTTGGGGGATTTCCTGTTGTGGCTAGACGATCAGTATAATAAAATGGCAGCAGTGCTAGGACATTAGAATGCCATTTTGTCATGTTGCTCAACATCTCCAGGAGATTATAATGATATGCCATTTTGTCTATGGTCACAGCGATTGGACCCATGTCATTCAGACAAGTGTCACATTTACAGAAAATTCTGCAGGGTTTCTGCATCTCTTGGCAGCAAAAACGCGCGTTTTGGTTGCGTTTTTTGCTGCGTTTTTTACATCAATGAATGCTTTTTGAGTTAGATAAAAATATTTAAAAAAAATGTTTTGTGATGTTATTTCTTGGTTCAACACCTTCTTTTTTCATTCTGATGCAGTGGCATCAGAGTAATGGGATTAGGGCTTGGTGTCAGCAGCTGTCACTGACACCAAGCCCTAGGTTTAGTAATGAAAAGGTGTCAGCTATGCACCCTGATTACTAATCCGGAAGGTAAAGAGATAAATAAACACACATTGTCACCAGCCTATACATACAAACTCTTTGCAGATGTTGTCCTTGGTGGGGTTTGAACCCAGGACCCCAGCGCTGCAAGGCTGCTGTGCTATCCACTGCGCCACCGTGCCGCCCAAAAAAGTTGATGTAGGGTTCCCCTATAAAATCTAACCAGCAAAGGCTAGGTAGACAGCTGCGGGCTAATATTAATAGCCTAGGAAGGGGCCATGGTTATTGGTCCCCTCCCAGACTAAAAACATCAGCTCACAGCCGCCCCAGAAATGGCGTATCAAAAAAATGTTCCAACTCTAGCACTTAGCTTCACTCCTCCCAGTTGCACTGGTGCTGTGGCAAGTGGGATGATAGTTTGGGGTGTTGGTGTCACCTTTGTATTGTCAGGTGACATTAAGCCCAGAGGTTATTAATTAAGAGATGTCTATAAGACCCCCCTATTGCTTAAACACATAGTGATTTAAAAATGCACAAAGCTAGAATAAAGTCCTCTATTTGAAATAATGACATGCCTTTATTGAATCTAAATTAAACAGTACTGATCTCATCGCCCAATCCACTGAAGCCATGGTCTTCTGTTACGAAAGTAAAAAAATAAAAAACAATATTCCTCACCTGTGTGCAGAGAAGATAATAATCCATAATGTCGCAGGATGATCCTGAAAACTATGAAAGCAATCACTGATCTCTAAAGCCGGTTACATACTGACACAGGAAGTAATCGCTCCTGCACTGTATAGCGCTGAGCTGTGGTGAGAAAATTCACAGGAGTTCACCAGCTGATGAGCCCCGGTTATCTCACTTATGGCACCATTGCTGTGTGGGAAAGTTCTCAATCAGCGATGGTGCCATAAGGTAGATCACCTGAGTTAATCAGCTGATGAATTCGTGTGCCCTGTCTCACGGCAGCTCAGTGCTAAACACTGCGTGAGCGATGAGGCTCCTTTCATTGTGTAGCCAGCGGGTAGTTAGAGCAGTCACATCTCCCGATGTGACTATTCTATAAGTAAGGTCACCAGGGGACACTCTGCATTCATGGACTACGGTGGACAGGAGAGTATATGGTTGTTTATTATTTTTGATTTTTTACAATGGACATGGGCATTGGGGATTGGGCGTCTAAGGTGAGTATATGTTTTTGTTTTGTTTTTTTAGTAGAAGATAAGGGCATTGGGGATTTGGTGTTAGGTGATTATAATGTGTTTATTTTTATTTCAGTTTGTATTTAATTATTTTAAATGTTTTATTTTTTTTTTCATTTTTCTTACTTCTCCCATCAACGACGCCTGCTATTGCTTATCAGTGACTGCAGATGTAGCCTGAGTAGTAGTCTCTCATCAGCCGACATCTGCTTACCTGCAGTAAGCTTTTTACCACGCGTCACAGTATTTCTGCGGCTTCACGCTGAAGTCTGATGACAGCATCGGAAACGCTATATGAAGTCCGTAAAAGCAAATCCCCAAACTTTTTTATACCTGTGTTTTTGCTGAATTCAATTGAAGTCAATGGGTGAAAAACACCCAATGAAGTGATACATTGCATATGTGGAATTAGGGTCTTTGTCCATGCATCATACTGCTGTTGGCATACGGAGCAAAAACCTGCTGACAGTCCCTTCAATAAAATAATCATTTAAAGTGATATTCAGGCAAAAAGTAGAAAATGCAGTTTGTATACTTTTTTTTAATAAAGGAAAGGTACCCACCGAGTCCCAGTTACCGTACATGGTTTTGGAGATCAGTGGGTTGTCTTAACCGTGGCAGCACAATTCTGGTGGCTGTTGTCTGAGGTCCTGGGCATTGGTTGTCATGAGCTGTCTGGGACCTTGTACAGAAGATTACTCTTTGGACACACTTGCCGAAATGCCCTTTGTACTGCAAAAGGATTTCTGTATAAAAATTAGAAAATTCAATTTTGGCACAGATTTTGCCATGTTAAAAAAAAAAAAAACCTAGAGCAGGGGGTGCACAACCTATTGTGGTTTGAGTGCCACACAACCAAGAAAACTTGTATTTCCTTTTTAGACTTTTATTGGCATAGTAAACGTATGTACCATAAATGCAGGTTTCTCTTTAAAGAAATGCGAGGTCAGATTTGGACGTACCATTGGTGCACAGGGACCCAATAGTTAAAGGGGCCCATTTCCACCACCAAAGCAGGTGAAATTTTGCATTATGATTAGAGCTATTGTAATGTAAAGGGCCCTTATAGTGTTTTTTCACAGGGTCCCTTTTTTGGCTTGTGGCGGGGTCCACCTTCTTCCTTCAGTCTAAACTCCTGAGAGCAGGTGATCGCATCCATATGGCCCTCTGCATTGTAGATCATGGTTTGTGCGGTAACGGCCTAGTCAACACATCCACTATTGGAGAGCTACATGCATTTATGGTCAACTCTACTCCTTTTCTAGAGTACGAAATGGGCTCCTGATGTCTGTGGTAATCAGTGATGGTTACATCATGTGTTCGCCAATGAGCTATGAGCCACCCATCTCTTGGTAGGCACACAGGAAAGCAATTCTGCATCCAGATGGTTGGGTGCCGCACCATCTTGAGCCAGAAACTAGAATTAAAACTAATGTTTTCTCTAATCTGGTATACAACTTTCTGTAAGAAGAGTGCACATGGGTTTTCTTAGCAGCTGGAAATATTCTATTTCCGAACAGTGCCGCATATACAAACAACTGCTTCTTTCTCGAAAGTGCCCTCAACTGTGCCTCTGTCTCCAATAGGAATAGTTCAGGAGTAAGGATAGATCATTAGTAAATAACATTCAGAAACCGTGTGTCAGCACGTTTTGTGTCTGAAGAGACCAGAGCCTTTCCAAAAACATTGGCTTTATATTTCATCACTACACGGTTACGCCAGGAGGAGCAGTGTGCCAGCGTTGGATTACTGTGCCAGTACAATGACTGACCTGTGCTTTCAGCAGTCACCGAGCCCCTATGTCCTGGATCGCTGCATATTTTACAGATAATACATATTTTTTTACCAGACGACCTCAGCTTTTTGCTATGCTCAGTAACATTTAGAACTGTGGGATGTTCGACGCTCACAGGGTAAACTTCAGTAAATGCTTGGCTGTGCAATGTAGCCCAAAATCATAAATCTTTTAGCTCAATAATTCAAAATGGGTTTTTAGAGGATTAAAGCACAAGACATGCGATAGGGTTGAAATAAACTAAAGTACAGATATTTCATGATTGTTTTTGTTCTATTTATTTTATTAGCATAGAGGTTAAAATGTGTATAAAACTTTCTTAAAATGGGTTTTGATTTCAATGTAGGAAATCTAAATGAGTTTTTAGAGATTATATAAGAACTACCAATGGGGGCAAGAACCATTGTGAGATTTTAGAGTATATGGAGATCTGTCTTTGTTACTGGAGAAAAGCATACAGATACACAAGGTTAGATAGCATTCATAGTGCAGGGTGATTCACTCGCTACTTTACCCTGGAAAAATTGCTTTAACTTGTAAAAGAGACTGACGACCGAACTGAAATTTGGACTGTATATTCTTTAGTTCATGAGCAGTGAATGAGCAATTATCCTCGGCGATGAGAAACATTCTGCCGCCGAGTAGTCTCGCCCACTTGTCGCCCTGCCGATCGTATCCACTATGAGATTGACTTGCTGCTCGCCTTTCTGCGCATCGGCAGTTTGTGTGGTGCTTGCGTTTCACTACTGCTGAATTCCGTCTTAATTTGTTCCGAATGTACAGATACATTTTGGAGGAGCGAGTTTTCATTGTGAATACTTATTGGAAAACTTAGTCCTTAAGGATGTGCCAAAGCCTTCTTTGATAACAGAGTTATTTCTAAGGGACCATGGCTACCAAGGTCGCCTGATTTAGCACCTCCGGATTTTTTTTCCTTTGGGACCATTTGAAAGGTCCAGTGTACAGTAAAACAAGCCACAAGCCTTACAGGAACATACCGTGAGAAATTCAGGCTACGACTCAAGACTTCCTGCAGAATGCATTCAGCAATATGGACTGGTGCTTGCATACGAACAGTGGACATTTTCAACATCTGCTTTAAAACATCACTTTCTCATGAACCAAGGTACGTCCAGTTCAAATGTAATTACGATAGTTGGTCTTTTAGAAGTTAAAATAATTTTTCCTGGTAAAGTAGCGAGTAACAAGTAACAATTTTTCGCCCTGTATATGTGGTTCGGCCAACAGCTGCTGTATCTCTCTTGACTTCGCCATATGCATGAACATTCAGCTTCATCTGAAGTTAATGTGTTTTCAATGGGGTGAGTGGAGAAAGCTGCTGCCAGATACCTCTGCTAGCACCTCATTGCCCCTTAGAGGAAAAGAATCAGGTGTCTAAATTTTATACTGCCCAATCCTTCTCTTGGCAAACATCACCTGTTGGGAGAGTCAGAAGGCCCCTATTCACATCAGATGGTCTACAAGTTCCGCTAAAATAAGCAGGTTCGACAGCTTCCAAACAAGGAGAAATGGAACTACTAACAAAGGAGAAGAAATACGATGTCATTGGAATCACTGAAACTTGGTGGAACGATACACATGAGTGGAATACAAGGCTAGAAGGATACAACTTATTTGCAAGAAACAGACTTGATAAACAAGGAGGTGGTGTTGCATTGTATGTTAGAAAAGCGTATATCTGCACAGAGATTTAAGTTTCAGAGACTGGGAGTTCTGTGGAAACTGTTTGGGTAAGAATACAAGGAAAGAACAACGGAAAGTGTTGTGAATTCTGTGGCCAAGCTCCCTCCTGTGGTCGTGAGTGGTACTGCGGCTGGTTCTGTCTATAAGCTTCCTTTGGTGGATGAGAGTGGTACTGCGGCTTCTGAGTTTCCTTCCTCAGGTGATGAGGTTAAGTCGTTAGGTGCTGCTCTATTTAACTCCACCTGGTGCTTTGATCCTGGCCTCCAGTCAATGTTCTAGTATTGGTCTTGCTTCCTCCTGGATCGTTCCTGTGGCCTGTCTATCCTGCATAGCTAAGTTCTGCTTATGTTATTTTTGTTTGCTATATTTTCTGTCCAGCTTGCTATATTGGTTTTTCTTGCTTGCTGGAAGCTCTGAGACGCAGAGGGAGCACCTCCGTACCGTTAGTCGGTGCGGAGGGTCTTTTTGCCCCTCTGCGTGGTTGTTTGTAGGTTTTTGTGTTGACCGCAAAGCTATCTTTCCTATCCTCGGTCTATTCAGTAAGTCGGGCCTCACTTTGCTAAATCTATTTCATCTCTGTGTTTGTATTTCATCTTTACTCACAGTCATTATATGTGGGGGGCTGCCTTTTCCTTTGGGAAATTTCTCTGAGGCAAGGTAGGCTTATTTTTCTATCTTCAGGGCTAGTTAGTTTCTCAGGCTGTGCCGAGTTGCATAGGGAGCGTTAGGCGCAATCCACGGCTACCTCTAGTGTGGTGTGATAGGATTAGGGATTGCGGTCAGCAGAGTTTCCACGTCTCAGAGCTCGTCATATGTTTTTGGTAAATGTCAGGTCACTTTGTGTGCTCTGAACTTCAAGGTCCATTGTGGTTCTGAATTACCTGTTCATAACAGGAAAGGACACCATTATAGGCATTTACTACAGGCCGCCTGTGCAAGCTGAAGATATCGATGAACTCTTTATGCATCAAATGGCCAAGTTCTCCAAAAAATATGACATAGTGGTCATGGAGATTTCAACTATTCAGACATTTATGGGGAATCTCTCTCAGGCAAAACTAACAGGTCAAGCAAATTCTTATCCTCTCTTGCTGACAACTTTATCTTCCAAAAGGTAGGGGAGAAAACACAAGGGGATCTGCTACCTTGGAACTAATCCTTATAAGCAGGGAGGAAATGGTTGGGGAAGTAAGAGTGGCTGGGACCCTAGGAGGCAGCGACCATGCTTTTAAGGGACTCAGAAAGAGAATCTGAGGGATCCAATGGCTGGATATCCTTAAGGACAAAAATATCCAGGAAGGTTGGGAAATCTTGAAAAGTGAGATTCTCAAAGCACAGTCTTTAACAATTCCAAAAAGAGGGAAGAATACAAAACATTTAAGGAAACCAGGATGGATGAACGCAGAACTTAAACACATGCTAAAAAGGAAGAAAGAAATGGTTATCAAATGGAAAGAGGGAGGCATATCTAAAGAATAATATAATGCTGTCTGCAGAACCTGCAGGGCACGAATCAGATCGACTAAAGCTGACAATGAATTAAGGCTTGCAAGAGACGTCAAAAGCAATAAAAAAGTATTTGGGGGGATATGTCAAAAGTAAAAGAAAAGTCAAAGATGCTATAGGATTTTTACAGGATGAAAATGATGAAATAGTAAGAAAGGATGTTGAGAAGGCCGAATTTTTAAATTCCTATTTTGCATCTGTTTTCTCTCAGTAAGGAAATGTAACATCACCTGATCTTCACTGTCCTATTAAAGGAATAGAAGAATCCAGGATATTTATAAACAGAAAGATAGTGAGAAAACACTTAGCTAACATAGATGAATTCAAGTCTCAAGGCCCAGATGAACACCCCAGAGTACTGAAGGAGATGGCAAAATAAATTTTTGAACCACTCTCCATAATCTTTGAAAATTCTTGGAGAACAGGAGAAGTCCCAGAAGACTGGAGAAGAGCAAATGTTGTTCCTATCTTCAAAAAGGGGATGAAGGTGGACTCTGGGAACTATAGGCCAGTGAGTCTGACTTCTATACCAGGAAAGATCTTTGAACAAATTATTAAACAACATGTATGTAAGTACCTGGATAGGAATGAAGTGATTAAACATAGTCAGCATGGGTTTGTAACTAATAAGTCATGTCAGACTAACTTAATTTCCTTCTATGATGGAATCACTGACTGGGTGGATCAGGGAAAGGCTGTAGATATAGTATATCTTGACTTCAGCAAAGCATTTGACAAAGTATCTCACGCCATTATTATTGAAAAAATTACTATGGAATGGACAAGGCAACTGTTAGGTGCATTCATAACTGGCTTAGTGATCGGAAGCAAAGAGTGGTTGTAAGCGGCTGCACATCCAGTTGGAAGAATGTTTCAAGTGGGGTACCACGGGCTTCTGTCCTGGGCCCTGTATTGTTCAACATCTTTATCAATTATTTAGATCCGTGTTTCCCAAGTCCGGTCCTCAAGAGCCACCAACAGGTCATGTTTTCAGGATTTCCTTAGTATTGCACAGGTGATAATTGCATCACCTGGGCGGGAAAGCATTCAATTACCTGTGCAATAGTAAGGAAATCCTCAAAACAAGACCTTTTGGTGGCTCTTGAGGACCGGAGTTGGGGAACACAGATTTAGATGAAGGAATTGAGGGTGCACTGATTAAATTTGCTGATGACACCAAGCTAGGAGGGATTGCTAACACTAGAGAAGAGAGAGCGAGGATCCGAAAAGATATACATTAACTGGAGCAGTGGGCAGCAACTAACAGAATGGTTTTTATCAAGGAAAAATGCAAAGTACTACATCTGGGCAATAAAAATGCATATACAGAATGGGATGAATAGGGCTAAGCAACAGCACATGTGAGAAAGACTTGGGTATACTAATAGATGATAAACTGAACATGAGTCAACAGTGTGATGCAGCAGCAAAAAAGGCAAATGCAATTCTGAGATGTATTAACAGAAGCATATAGTCTAGATTACGCAAAGTCATTATTGCCCTCTACTCCTCTTTGGTCAGACCTCATCTGGAATACTGGCACCACATTTTAAAAAAAAGACATCAACAAACTGGAGCAAGTTCATAGAAGAGCGACCAGAATGGTGACTGGTCTGCAAACCATGTCCTATGAGGAACGGTTACAGGATTTGGGAATGATTAGCTTGCAAAAAAGAAGGCTGAGAGGAGACTTAATAGCTGTCTACGAATATCTCAAGGGCTGTCACATTGTAGAAGGATCATCTTTATTCTCATTTGCAAAAGGACAGACTAGAAGCAATGGGATGAAAATGAATGGGAGGAGACACAGATTAGATATTAGAAAAAACTTTTTGACAGTTTGGGTAATCAATGAGTGGTACAGGCTGCCACAAGGTGGTGAGTTCTCCTTCCATGGAAGTTTTCAAACAGAGGCTGGACAGACATCTGACTGAGATGGTTTAGTGAATCCTGCTTTGAGCAAGGGGGTTGGAGCAGATGACCCAGGAGGTCCCTTCCAACTCTACCATTCTATGATTCTATGACTTTTATCTAATGTGTATGCCTATAGTGATATGAACAGTTTTCATTTATGTTAGAACAAAGTCGAGAAAGTTTGGTCAAGTGTTTTGTATAAGGGTCCCCCCCCCCCCCAATATTTTTCTAGTGGGATTTCATTACGTTATTTGCACTGAATTAAGGCTTTAGCCACCTGAATGGATTTTTCCCCCTCTTCACGTCTGTGAATCTTTATATTTGTTTTGTATTATTTTATATTTATGTTCTTTATATTTAGACCAGAATTGCATCTTTCTTTATGGGTCAGAATTTTAGGTTAACTATAATAATGAATAGTCACTGTAAAATTAGGGAAAAAGTTCTACAAATTTTTCAAGGGCAGAATGGAAAGCTTGGAGTCACACTATATGACTGCAAACTGCCGAATCGTGAAAGTGTGCCATGTGTATTCTGTCCTGATTCTCCTGTATTCTCCACATGGGTGGGCAGTCACGAGACTATATGTACTCGTGGCCACGTCCTGACTATCCTCCTGTGCTTTTTTCGACTTTTATATTGAGAGAAACCTGATGTCACCAGTGCGTCCGCATGGAGAATATAAGGGTATCGCGAAATTCTGTGCATGGCACACTATTACGATTTTTCAGTTTGCAGTCATATGGAATGACTATATACTTTTCTTCTGAGGCCGTACAACCTGTTTAATATAAATAGATGGGAATTTATCCTGACTAGTGTTTCACCAGTCCGTCTTAAGCAAATGCCTTCTACAGACTGAGGCACCACATTTTTAAAGAGGGAATAACCCATCTTAATTTGGTGCTGTCCATTCTTGAGAAACTGAAATGTACAGCAGCCTGGTTCCTGTAAATGTGCAGCTCTGGTGAGAAGTTAATGCAATTGTATCCAGAGTTCAGACTGTTAAATAGTAGCAGACTGTGGGTTCACATGATGTTAATGGCCTCCATTAGTGTGACTACTAGTTATATGGATGCCACTGTATGGTCCCACTTTGCTAAGAATGTATACTTTTAATGTAGCCTGTTTTTTTCTGGATAATGTTCTGTGAAATGGTGTGGTCTACTTGCGGTTTACCAAGATGAGACGAGACCAAAAGGAGGGACTTTTTTCGCTGTCTGGCTAATGCATCCTATGAGCACTGTTAGCTTGTACATCTGGAGCCTTCCCAGTGTACACATTAAACTTGAATCACAGCATTACTGAGCTTTGCCTGGGCTGGATACCATTATATCCACGGAGAGCAAGAGTAGGCATGTACAGGGTTTGCAGCCAGAGTATTCTCATTCATTGACTGCAAATGTGATGAAAATGGAAGCTTAAAAATGGATAACTCCTACTTTGAAGGCATTCCGACTAAGACATGCAAACTTGGGTTTGAATTGGGCACATAATGTTTTTTCCCATCTCATATACTGATGACATATAGCTAGGACATTCCATGGCTTTATAATTGCTGCCGGTCTGACCTCAGGAGCCCGTATAATTCCTGAGAATAGGGGAGACACAAGGCTAGTGTAGTCCTCCATCGTCTTCACTGGATATTTTCTGTTATGTCCACTGCCCCCCCCCCCCCCTCCCCCACTGTGCGGGTGGTTTCAGCGTTCCCCATTCTCTTGCCTTGCTGCAGAATCCTGCACAGTTCTGTGGCCAGGGACCACTGTGCATGGAATATTCAGTGAATGCAGCTCTACACCAGCCATGGGTGCCCTTCATGCTTATATACAGTGAGGTTTAGCAGTATAATTGTAGAGCATTTTGCTTTGTAGTTGAGTTTTAGCACTGAACATTAATGAAATGAGATGATGCGGTAGTTATTACTAATATATATGTATACCGTATATTTTTGTTATGGCCAGCACACTGGTATATAAATGTTAGTGCTCAATGGTAGTAAATATATCTAATGGTATAGAGGGAACTAGCCACGACCATATAATTACCGTACATAGTGTCGGTCATCCCATACCACAATTAGGATTGTTTTTTTAGTTTGCACCTTTGCCACTTCTATTTGTAGTGTGGACCACGGTGAGAACTGTGGGCCAACACGCTCTGCCCAATCGCTATCGGCTAGCTGAATATATCTGGACCTCATTTTGTCCTTCAGACACAGCACTTCTGGCGCTGTTGGCCCGTTACTTACTTTGCTTGTCTTACAGAATTTCTATTCAAGTAATATCACCCTTTTTGCCGATATCTCTGTGTAATTACACGTGATATATTTTTGGTTCTTTTTCATCTTTGTGCTTATCAGTTCATTTTTTATTTTTTTCAGATCTTGATTTTTTTTTTTGGCTTTCCGTTACTTATTAGTCTTATTTTTTTTTTCTATTTTGAATGCCTCTTGCCATACTTCAATGATAATGTAGAGCCTTTGAACATTAAAAAATATATAAAAACAATAATTTCTTATTTATTTCTAGCCTTTCTGGGTTTCCTACAACTGTTTCTTTTGTTCTTGCGGATGATTCATTTTTTGTATATATATTTGCCTTCATTTGTATACATATATAATAGAATGTGTTTTTCTCTGTATCATTATATCCCCAGTCTCTTTGTAAATGGTGATTAATAATTTTCAATTTTATGTTCATGTTTTGTGACACTTACTGTACTTTATTTCTACAGAATACTAATATGAACTAGAAAGCATTATTTAGAGTTTGCTAATATATTTTGCACTTACCGTATTCTTTTGTGGATTAATAATTTATATAATTGCAATTATAGTGCGGTTGATATTATTGCTAATACCGTGCAGTATTATTTTCACAAAATAAATACTTCCAATACCTTTTTTTCTGAGCTAAATAAATATGTATATAATGTTTCATAGTATGATCTCTCATGAGTGACTTGTCTAGGAGTGCTTTTATACTGCAATCATGAATTTAAAATCCAGATTTCAGAGTTTTTTTCTTAATAGATAACTACCGTACTTGTCTTGAAAATGTTTTAAAATTGCAAATTTAGCTGACATTTCTATTTATTTTAGCTTTCTAGTTGGAGATGGTGCTTTCAAATGGTCTGTGGACCATGGGATACCAACATGCCCTCAAGATATCATGGCTACAAGTAAGTAGAGAGATATCATACAGACAATCCAGTTTAGTCTTATTAGGTGTTGGAGTAAAGAAAGTCATGTCATATGTGGTTGTAGTGAAGATCAAATAAGATGTGCAGCACGAACATTACGGTATCTTGACTGGTATGTGCTGGATTATCTGGTCCGAGCAGTATCTAAAGGTGCAGGCCAAGGAACGCTGGTTTCCCATGATCTTGCAGTATAAAGAGGCTACCGACCACCCAATGAGTGGAAAAAAGCTTGTTTGTACAGTGAAATGTTTTATAAGCACGCTTAAAAACCATCGTTCTCGGCAGCACATCATGCTGTGGAAACAGGACCTGGGCTGCTGAGAAATATGGCCGCCTATGCACATTGAAAAATTAATTACAGATCACTAGATAACTACTTTGGGTGGTTTTGCATACTTTTGATAATGCATATCAAGTCCAGGACCTGTGCAAGTGAAGACAACAGCTTTTCAGTCCAGTAAACTAGCATATTCAGATTGGGTTTCATGACGTGTTGCTGATAGACATGTCACATCACACGTCCCTCCAGCTGCAATGACAGTGCAGAAGTTTTGATATTAGAATATGTCTTAATACGGATCTGCCGTGGATGTGTGATAGATGTGGGACCTTCCTCTATCTTGACATCGAGAACCAGTCTCTCACTACTATCAGTGAAGTGGTCGCCGTGAATGCACGGCTTTCTTCGTTGATTTGATAGGAGCCCTAAAAGCCTCCCAAAAAAACTAAGCAAGCATTTTTGGCTTTTTTTCAGAGCACCCATAGTAGCAAATGGAGAAAGCAGTTCCAGGGCAGCCACCTCTCCATTCACAATGGCAAAAGATAGAAGATTTTATTATTTGTTGGCAATTTGTTTGCTAATATAAGTACAGTATTTGGCTGGTTTGTTGTATTTCACTATAAATATAAGTAGAACTAGATGGTGGCCGGATTCTAACTCATCGGGTATTCTAGAATAGGTATGACAGAACTTGTTCAGTAAACGTAGCATACAACAGCCCACATAGCATATAGCACAGCCCACGTAGCATATAACACAACCACGTAGTATATAACACAGCCACGTAGTATAGAGCACAGTCACATAGTATATAGCACAGCCACGTAGTATATAGCAGCCATGTAGTATATAACACAGTCCACGTAGTATATAGCACAGTGCACGTACCATATAGCACAATCCATGTAGTATATAGTACAGTCCACGTAGTATATAGTACAGTCCACGTAGTATATAGTACAGTTCACGTAGTATATAGCACAGTTCAAGTAGTATGTAGCACAGCCCACATAGTATGTAGCACAGCCCACGTAGTATATAGTACTGTTCACGTAGTATATAGCACAATCCATGTAGTATATAGTACAGTCGACGTGGTATATAGCACAATCCACTTAGTATATAGTACAATCAACGTAGTTTATAGTACAGTCGACGTAGTTTATAGTAGTCGACGTAGTATATAGTACAGTCTACGTAGTATATAGCACAATCCACGTAGTATATAGTACAGTCCACGTAGTATATAACACAGCCCACATAGTATATAGCACAATCCACGTAGTATATAGTACAGTCCACGTAGTATATAGTACAGTCCACGTAGTATATAGCACAATCCACGTAGTATATAACACAGCCCACATAGTATATAGCACAATCCACGTAGTATATAGTACAGTCCACGTAGTATATAGCACAGTCACATAGTATATAGCACAGCCACGTAGTATATAGCAGCCATGTAGTATATAACACAGTCCACGTAGTATATAGCACAGTGCACGTAGTATATAGCACTATCCATGTAGTATATAGTACAGTCCGCGTACTATATAGCACAGCCACGTACTATATAGCACAGCCACGTAGTATATAGCACAGCCACGTAGAATATAGCACAGCCACGTAGTATATAGCACAGCCATGTATTATTTAGCACAGCCACGTAGTATAGCACAGCCACATAGTATATAACACAGTCCACAGAGTATATAGCACAATCCACGTAGTATATAGCACAGTCCACGTAGTATATAGTACAGTCCACGTAGTATATAGCACAGTGCACATAGTATATAGTACAGTCCACATAGCATATAGCACAGTCCACGTAGTATATAGCACAGCCATAGCCCACGTAGTGTATAGCACAGCCACATAGTACATAGCAGCCACGGAGTATATAGCAGCCCACGTAGTATATAGCAGTGTGGGCACCATATCCCTGTTAAAAAATTTTTTAAATAAAAGCCATGTAGTATTTAGCACAGCCACGTAGTATAACACAGCTCACGTAGTATATAGCACAGACACGTAGTATATAGCACAGTCCACCTAGTATATAGCACAGTCCACGTAGTATATAGTACAGTCCACTTAGTATATAGTACAGTTCACGTAGTATGTAGCACAGCCCACGTAGTATTTAGTACAGTCCACATAGCATATAGCGCAGCCACGTAGTATATAGCACAGTCCACGTAGTATATAGCACAATCCACGTAGTATATTGCACAGTCCACCTAGTATATAGCACAGCCCACGTAGTATTTAGTACAGTCCACATAGCATATAGCACAGCCACGTAGTATATAGCACAGCCATAGCCCACGTAGTGTATAGCACATCCACGTAGTACATAGCAGCCACGGAGTATATAACAGCCCACGTAGTATATAGCATTGTGGGCACCATATCCCTGTTAAAAAATTTTTTTTAAAAAAAAATAGTTATACTTACCTTCCGGCAGCCCCCGGATCCAGCCCAGGAGTTAGTGATGCTCTCACCAGGTCCGTTCCCAGTGATGCTTTGCAGCAATAACCCATGATGACGCAGCGGTCTCGTGTGATGCTATGTCATCTGGGGTAATTTCGCAAAGCATTACTGGGAACGGAGCATCGCGAGGATGAGGAAGGCTTCGGGGACCGTTGGAAGGTGAGAATAGCTAGATTTTTTATTTTTTTAATATTTTTAACATTATATCTTTTTACTATTGATGCTGCATAGGCAAAGCGTGGTTGAAATCCCGCGCCAATTCGCAGCCGAACTGCGCCTGTCGCTGATTGGTCGCGCCCAGCCGGCCGCGACCAATCAGCGACGCGGGATTGGAAGTGGACCTTAGATGATTATATATATATAGAGAGAGAGAGAGAGAGATTTTTTTTTTTAAACTAAATTTTATTGAAGAATTTTCATATATATGGTAATACAAAATGATTAAATGAACACAAACAAAACCGAATACACAATAGGTATGCATTAGTTTGATATGATTCTGGCATTATTCAGAAACTCTTACATTTTTAACAATTTTGATAAGAAGAAAATACATGAAAGATTCTCAGTTTGTCTCCCATAGTTGAGGTCTACCTATGATGTAAATTACAGACGCCTCTCATCTTTTTAAGTGGTGGAACTTGCACTATTGCTGACTGACTAAATACTTTTTCCTATCGCCACGACAGCACCCCTACGAGAGAGGGGATCCGCCCACCTTCCGGACAGGAACCTACAGAATTTAAAGGGGAGGTCCCCCTCATCACTCCAGTTTGGGTTCCTGTCCGGACGGCGGGAGCCTGCAGCAGCAGTCTTACCCGGGCCTCCATGCCTCCGCGCGGTATCTTCTAGGAACGGCGGAATCGGGGGCTCGGAAGCAGCGTCGGGGGTGTCCTGCGTGCAGACCCCCCCCCCCCCCCCCTCGTCTGACCATGAGGAGCGCGTCCCAGGAGTCGGGCAGTGCCGTCCTGGTCCGCGGTTGAGCGCGGTGTGCAGCGTCCACACCGGCGCTGGTGAACCCGGAAGTAGTTGGTACGCTTCTGGGGTAAGCCGGGGGAGGAGCACTGCAGCGCTGTAAAAGAGCGGCGCCTATGGTAGGAGGCGCGCAGCCATGTCCTCAGTAGGGGACGCCGAGCACCCTCATGGAGAGGGAACGGAACAGCGCAGTAAGAGCGGTAGCGGCCGCTCAAGGAGAAGCAGCAGCAGCGTGGTACGGGGGCAGCAGCGTGCGAGCGCCCCAGCGTCACATTTGGATCCTACTCCTCCAGAACCGGTATTCACAGAATCAGCCTTATGGTGAGTGTTAAATCAGACACCTGGTGCTGATATGGTCTGTTATTTGTGCTTTGTTTTAGGGAAAAAAGACCACTAAATCTAAGCACAAGCAATGTGCTCTATGCATGACTCCAATGCCTGAGAGTTATACCAAAAGGCTGTGTCAGGCTTGCATATCTCAGACCTTAGAAGAGGAAGCTCCCCTTCGGTCATCAGACCTTAGAGCGGTCATCAGGGAGGAAATTAGCTATTCCGTTAGAGGCAGCCGCCAGGAAAGGTCGGGCAGGGATGTATCGCCAGGATCTAGCCTGTCCCTGCAAGAAGGGGAATGTTCCCGATCTTCATCTCCATCTTCCTCAGATGAAGAGGGAAGGCCTTGTTTCTCGGTGGACAACATGGACATGTTAGTTAAAGGAGTCCGAGCTACCATGGGTGTTGCAGAGAGCAAGGAACCAAGGTCCGCACAGGACATAATGTTTGCGGGCTTGTGCCAGAGGAGTCGTAAGTCGTTCCCGGTGGTGGATACGGTTAAGACTCTTATAAAGAGAGAATGGGATAAACAGGATAAAGGTTTCCTTCCGTCATCAGCTAAAAGAAGGTATCCCTTTGAAGATAATGAGCTGGCAGAGTGGATGAAAGTCCCGAAAGTGGATGCAGTGGTGGCTTCTACGTCTAAAGCCGGTACTTTGCCGCTGGAGGATGTGGGCCTTCTGAAAGATCCATCAGATAGGAAGGCGGACATGTTTTTGAGAAAAGTATGGGAATCAACTGCGGGGGCGTTCAAACCTGCTATCTCTAGCACGTGTACGGCTAGATCCGTCATGGTGTGGATATCCCAACTAGAAGAACAGCTGAAGTCCAAGGTGCCCAGAGACAAGATGTTGAACTCACTTTCGCAAATACGTGAGGGGGTGGCGTATTTAGCGGACGCGTCAGTGGATTCTTTAAAATTGGCGGCAAGATCAGCAGGTCTCTCAAACGCTGCTCGTCGAGCCCTATGGCTTAAGACCTGGAAAGGGGATGCCCAGGCGAAAGCTAAACTATGTACAATTCCGTGTAGAGGTGAGTACCTGTTTGGCCCGGTATTGGATGATATCCTAGCTAAGGCTGAGGATAGGAAGAAAGGTTTTCCTAAAGCTTTCAATCCTACCTTTAGGAATACCTTCAGGAGACGCTTCCAATACCGAAGACCTTACCACAACCGAGACTGGGAACCATCAGACCCAAAAAAGAAAGGTTCGGACTTTAAGGCTTCAACATCTTCCTCGAGAAGAAGAAGAAACTATCGTTAATAAAGATCTTCCAGTAGGGGGCAGGTTAAAATTCTTCTATGCTCAGTGGGCCAAAATAACTTCGAGCAATTGGGTTCTGGGTATAATTAATTCAGGGTTAAAATTAGAGTTCCGGGAAAGACCTTCTCAATTTTATATCTTGACTGCCCCTGATTCCTTAGACCAACAAAAGGCCCTTGAAAAAGAGGTCCAAATGTTAAGACGGAAGAAAGTCATAGTGGAGGTTCCAAAGCATCAACAGGGGAAAGGGTTCTATTCCCCTTTATTTTTAATCTCCAAGCCAGATGGATCCTTTCGAACCATCATAAACTTACGGAGATTAAACAAACATCTAGAGTATCATGCCTTTAAGATGGAATCTATTAAAACGGCAACTAAACTTCTCTTTCCCAGATGTTATATGACAGTCCTGGATTTAAAAGATGCGTATTACCATCTGCCCATTCACCAGGATCATCAACAATTCCTCAGAATGGCAGTGCGCTTAAACGACCAGGTCAGACACTTTCAGTTTGCTGCAATGCCCTTTGGTCTATCTATGGCACCGAGGGTGTTTACTAAAGTCATGGCAGAAGTAATGGCCTATGTCAGAGAACAGGATACGTTAATTATACCCTACTTGGATGACTTCCTGGTAGTGGGGAATTCCTTTTGCCAGTGTAGTACTCGCCTAAATCATGTAATATCTTCCTTACAGGACTTGGGTTGGATAGTCAATATGGAGAAGTCAGGACTCGATCCATCAACAACTCAGACTTTCCTAGGTATTCTGCTGGATTCGGAAGTGCAACAATGTTTCCTTCCGGAGGAGAAAAAGCAGAGGATTGTGCACAAAGTCAGTACGGTAACAAGGAAGCCAGATCTGACTTTAAGAGACGCTATGTCCCTTCTGGGATCCCTAACGTCCTGCATACCAGCCGTCCAGTGGGCTCAATTCCACACTCGAGTGTTGCAGGCCCAAGTCTTGGATACAGAGAGGAGTCTTCAAGGGCAATTAGGCGGAAGACTCAGGCTGTCCACCGCCACTCTACACAGTCTGAGATGGTGGTTAAACAGAAGACATTTAGGGAAAGGAGTACGCTGGAGTGTAGTACCAGACAACACGGTCACAACCGATGCCAGTCCAATAGGTTGGGGAGCTCACATAGGGGATGTCTGGACTCAAGGGCAATGGTCTCTCTTAGAGGCTCAAGAGTCCTCAAACTGGAAAGAGCTCACGGCAGTAAAGAAGGCCTTACTCAGGTTGCTTCCATCTCTGCAGGATTCACATGTAAGAGTCCAGACAGACAACACAACAGTAGTGGCGTATCTCAACCATCAAGGGGGTACAAGGTCAAGATCCCTAATGAACACCGCCACAGACATACTCGAAATAGCCGAAGCCCATTTTCGCTCTCTATCAGCTGTTCACATTCGGGGAGAGCTCAACACAGAGGCAGATTACCTCAGCCGTCATTCTCTACGTCAGGGAGAATGGGTTCTAGATCGATGAGTGTTCAGACAGATAGTGGACCTGTGGGGATTGCCCGTTATCGATCTATTCGCAACGAGAGAGAACAGGCAGACCAGGAAGTTCGCTTCTCTTCGGGTGACGGACAAGCCCTGTATAATAGACTTCCTTCAAATACACTGGGATTTCCCTCTGGCTTACGCGTTCCCCCCAATGTGTCTGATCCCTATAGTCCTCAGAAAGATCAGGGAGGAGAGGGCGAGAGTGATCCTGATTAACCCCCTTTTGGCCCAGGAGGGCATGGTTCTCGTTACTCAGGGCAATGTCTGTTTCCGACCCCTGGGTACTGCTGTCCAGCCCGGAGCTTCTTTCTCAGGGTCCATTCAGTTACCCCAATGTGGAATCCCTGCATCTGACGGCGTGGAATTTGAGAGGGAGTTATTGAGGAGAAGAGGGTTTTCAGAGGCTCTCATATCTACCCTTTTAAATAGCCGGAAAGAGGTTACCACTAAAATTTATGCTAAAACTTGGAAAAAGTTCCTTGCCTTCTACCAAAATCCTTTTTCTGGCAAGGTCCCAATTCCGGCTATTCTGGAGTTTTTACAGAAAGGCCGAGAATTGGGCTTGGCGGTAAATACCCTTAGAGTCCAAGTATCAGCTTTGGGAGCGTTATATACCAGCGATGTGGCGGGAAATAGATGGGTTTCCCGATTTATCAGGGCCACTGAACGTAGTAAACCAGTGTATATTCCTAGATTACCACCATGGGATTTAAATTTGGTTTTAGACGCCTTAACAGAACCCCCCTTTGAGCCATTAGATTCTGTCTCCATAAAAAATTTAACCTTAAAAACAGCCTTCCTAGTAGCCCTGACCTCTGCTAGGAGAGTGAGTGACTTACAAGCTTTGTCGATAGATCCTCCTTATTTAATGGTCTTTCAGGACAGGGTAGTGTTAAAACCTGATCCAGCATACCTACCAAAAGTAGCTTCCAAATTTCATAGAAGTCAGGAAATAATTTTACCATCTTTCTGTGACAATCCGAATTCAGCTGACGAGCAGAAATATCACATGTTAGATGTCAGAAGAACTCTATTAGAGTACCTACACAAAACAGAACCATGGAGGCAGAGTAGGGCTCTGTTTGTTTCCTTTCAGAATCCAAGGAAAGGGGCGAGTGTAACTTAAGCGTCTATCGCCAGATGGATAAGAGATGCCATATATCTTGCTTATACTGCTAAAGACCAGACACCACCAGATGGCATCAGGGCCCACTCCACTCGAGCCATGGCCTCATCCTGGGCGGAAAGAGCGGACGTCTCCATAGACGTAATATGTAAGGCGGCAACTTGGTCATCTCCTTCCACCTTTTATAGACATTATCGTCTTGATTTATCTTCAGAGGCCAATTTAGTTTTTGGCCGTACAGTACTTAGTGCTGTAGTCCCTCCCAGGTGATTGATCTTTGAAAATCTCTCGTAGGGGTGCTGTCGTGGCGATAGGAAAACCGGTTTTTACGTACCGGTAATAGGATTTTACGGAGCCACGACAGCACCCGCACATTCCCCCCCGTAGTTATTCACTGGTTTCTGCACCCTTTGGGGAAAGTGTGCTTATTAAAAAATCACTCTTTAGAAGGTGATGGTATTTAGTAATGTTTAAGTATATATGTGTATGTACTAACTCAATGGCGGTGTCCCTTATACTCTGAAACACAAACTGGAGTGATGAGGGGGACCGCCCCTTTAAATTCTGTAGGTTCCTGTCCGGAAGTTGGGCGGATCCCCTCTCTCGTAGGGGTGCTGTCGTGGCTCCGTAAAATCCTATTACCGGTACGTAAAAAACGGTTTTTGCCCCACTGTATTTTCATGGGCCGGCCTTATAGACATATTTATTTTTCATATTGAGGATTTTTTTTTTTTTTTTTTTTTTTGAGTTTTTCACTCGACTAGACCTGCAACTAAACCCTGGCTTGTAGTGTACTACATGCTTCAGTACTTCAGTATCTCAGTATACATTAAAGTTAACTATCTCCTATAGGCTGGGCTTCATTTGAGTACAAAGATAGTGTCATACTCTACATCTGCCGTAATTTTTTTTTATAATTTAATTTATTAATTTTCATAGAAGTTTAGAAAACGTTTTGTAAATGTTATTAATTAGTGATGAGCGAGTGTACTCGTTGCTCGGGTTTTCCAGAGCACGCTCGGGTGACCTCCGAGTATTCATGACTGCTCGGAGGTTTAGTTTTCATCGTGGCCGCTGAATGATTTACTAGCCAGGCTGAGTACATGTGGGGGTTGCCTTGTTGCTAGGGAATCCCCACATGTAATCAAGCAGGCCAGTAGCTCTAAATCATTCAGCTGCCGCTATGAAAACTAAATCTCCGAGTAGTCATGAAAACTCGGAGGTCACCCGAGCATGCTCGGGAAAACCAGAGCAACGAGTACACCCGCTCATCACTATTAATAATAATATAAATATATTTCTCCATCGTCTCATTGGGGGACACAGGACTGTGGGGACACAGGACTGTGGGTGTATGCTACTGCCGCCAGGAGGCTGACACTAAGTAGGTATAAAAAAAAAAAAAGTTAGCTCCTCCTCCATAGTATAAACCTTGCCACTGGCCCTGACAGCTCCAGTTTATGCTTAGTGTCCGTAGGAGGCACATCTCTGGGTTTTCCCAGATGCTTTTTTCTCTGAAGATAAGACAGGGGCGACGGACCCTTTTGAAGGGGTCCGATCTCCCCAAACCAACAACGGGCGAGCACGTGGAGTGTCGCCTCCACGTATCCTCTCCCGCGACGTGGGATTTTTTTGCCGGACTAAGAACCTGACCACCCTGAGGTAACGGAACCCTAGGTTGTACAGGCATTCATTCCTTGTCCGTGCAGCCTCCACTTCATCACCAATGCACGACTACGGTGTTTAAAGGAGGCAGACGGTCCCTCTCCTCGCCTTCTGAAGGGTGTAAGGAGTTAGGGTGCCTGCACCGTCTTTTAATATTTATATATGTATATATATATTTATATGTGGATTTTTTATGTCTAACCTTATGCGCTGTCAGAGGGCTGCACAGGGGGGGGGGCTCCTGCTTCATCGCGCGTTCTGCTGGCGACTATATCCGGCGCTGTGCTGGTTTCCAGCGTTTTTTCCCCACAAGCAAACTTCAGCAGAGGCATGGGCGGAAGTCCCGCCCCTTTTTTAGGCGGTTTCCTTTTCGCTGAGGCATTATGGATCTTGTAGTCTGAGCATGGGCGGAAGTCCCGCCCCTTTTTCGGCGGCTTCCTGTTTTCTCTGTACAGCCTGTGGCATTATGGGTCTTGTAGTCTGGGGGAAGTCCCGCCTCCTTGGCGACGGTTTACTTCCAGTTTCGAGCACCCAGCTTTCCCGGGAGAGCAGGGGAAAGAGTAAAATCTAGATCCCTGCTTCGGCCTAAACCCGGTCCATGTGCGGTAACTCCTCCCACTTTTTTCAGGCATCCGCCCTGTGAATTAGTTTATATGTGTGGTTTGCACAGGAGACATGGTTCAGTGTTTGAGAGCATACGGGGACACAGGACTGGGGTAAGTGCTACTTCCCTCAGCCTGACAACAGTATTTGTTCTAGACCTAGTAGCTCATAAGGAGATACGGAGCATAGCAGCAGCAGCAATAGAGTCATGTCTAGAAAGACTAAGACTCACTCAGTTCTGTATACCTCATGCATTACCTGTCAGTCTACTTTTCCGCATGCGCAAAGTAACCATTTCTGTGAGGCTTGTGATTCCGAGCGCGTGCAGGAGCCCCCGTCTGCTACCCTGTCTGCTTCCCCGCCGGCTATCCTGCCGGGTGTGCCTGTACCTGGGTCGGCAGTGTCTCCCCCTGAGTGGGTCATATCATTAACGCAGTCTATGGCGTCTCTAACAAAGGCGGTTGAGTCCCTTCAAACCCCTGTCAGGGACATTCATCCGCCTGTTTTGGAAAGATCCTCCGATTTTCAGGATCCTCCGGCCTGCAGGGGCCGTACTCCCTCTAGGCAGACACAGGGGAAACGATCCCACACAGCGTCTCCCGGTCCGTCAGGTGCATCAGCATCTTTGAATCCTGTCTCTCGATCTCCCTCTCCTGCGGAATTGAGTGAGCACGGTTCGGACTATGACTCAGAGGGGTCTTTTGATTTAGAAGCTCCTGGTTATCAGGAATCTGTTGACAGTCTCATTGAGGCCGTTAACCAGACTTTGGGAGTAGAGGATGTGGCCACCTTACCTTCTGGTCATAAGGTGTCCTTTAAGAAATTCAAGCAACCTCATAAGGTGTTTTCTACTCATCCTGAGTTTGAGGATTTAGTCCAACGTCACATGGAGCGACCGGATAAACGTTTCTTAGGCCAGAAGGCCCTAGGTGCAAGGTATCCGTTCGCTCCAGAGCTTTGTAAAAAGTGGGCAGAATCCCCTTCAGTGGATCCTCCCGTATCCCGTTTGGCCTCTAGTACGTTGCTGTCTCTTCCTAATGGGTCGTCTATTAAGGATCCGACTGATCGGCTCCTAGAGAGTCTAGCTCGGTCTCTGTTTGAGGCTTCAGGGTCAGCCCTCGCACCGTCTTTTGCGGCCACATGGGTTGCCAAAGCTATGATAGCTTGGTCAGAGTCTGTAACTAAGGCTCTTCAGGATAAGGGGTTTCCTGTAGAGGTGATAGAGATGTCAAATCAGATATCTTTAGCAGGAAATTATCTGATTAATGCATCCTTGGATGCGGCAAATTGTTCAGCATTGGCTGCGGCAAATGCTATTGCTATCAGAAGGGCCCTATGGCTAAGAAATTGGCGGGCGGACTCTACTTCAAAGAAGTCCCTTACATCCCTTCCTTATCAAGGTGTCCGTCTTTTTGGCGAAAAATTGGATCAGCTTATATCTGATACCACGGGAGGTAAAAGTAATTTCCTTCCTCAACAAAAGGTTAAGCAACCTTTTCGTCGCCAATTTCAAGCAAGATTTAAATCCTTTCGTAACTCCCGGTGGTCTGCGGCACCAAGCGCAGGTCCCCCAAGTCGGCCTGTCCAAGACCGGGAGCACCAGGTCTCCTATAGGGCCAATCCATTGGCAAGAATGCGGTATCAACCGTCAAGATCTAGGGGATCTAGATATCCTCGATCTTCGGCTAAATGACTGGAGGCAGCCTCTCGTCGCTTCCAACAGAGTAGGCGGTCGCCTACTACTGTTCCATCAGTCCTGGCTGTCAGTTGTTCACGACAGATGGGTAAGAGACCTGGTGGTTTCAGGGTACAAAATAGAGTTTTCCTGTCTCCCTCCAGGCCGTTTTTTTCCGTCCAGTCTTCCCAGTTCAAAAACCCGTCTAAGAGCTTTATTCAGAGCAGTCGAGTCTCTTCAGTCCAACGGGGTCATTGTCCCTGTTCCATAGGAAGAAAGGTTCAAGGGGTTTTATTCAAATCTGTTTACGGTTCCCAAAAAGAATGGGACCGTGAGACCCATTCTGGACCTAAAGTGTCTAAACAAATTCATCAGCACTCGTCGCTTCCGTATGGAATCTCTCCGCTCGGTCATTGCGGCTATGGAAAGGGGAGAATTCCTGGCTTCCATAGATATTCAAGACGCCTATCTGCACGTTCCTATATTTCCTCCTCATCAAAAATTTCTACGGTTTTCCATAGGCGAGCGACACTTCCAATTCACTGCATTACCTTTCGGGCTCGCCACTGCTCCCAGGGTGTTCACGAAGGTGATGGCAACAGTGGTGTCAATCCTGCACTCTCGAGGCATAGTCATTCTGCCTTACTTAGACGATCTCTTAGTCAAAGGACCAACTTTTCAGGCATGCAGGGACAACGTCAACATCTCTTTGGACACCCTAGCTCGTCTAGGGTGGCTGGTCAATTTAAAGAAGTCATCTCTAGTACCATCTCGGAAGATCTCTATTTTAGGGATGATCTTCGACACCTCTCGGGGGCTAACTATTTTACCCCAGGACAAGGTGCTTTGTCTCCGGCAGGAGGTAAAAATTCTTCGGCAGCCAAGTTTCCATTCAATCCGGTTCTGCATGAAGGTCTTGGGCAGGATGGCAGCAGCTATAGAAGCGGTTCCATTCGCCCAATTCCATCTTCGTCCACTCCAACAGGCACTTCTGTCAGCCTGGGACAGGAGTCCTTTGTCTCTCAACCTCGGGTGTCGTCTGGCTCCTGGGGTCAGGCAATCCCTGATATGGTGGATAAGGAGTCCCTCCCTACTTCAGGGGAAAGCCTTTCCTCCAGTTCATTGGCTGGTAGTCACTACGGACGCCAGCCTTCTCGGTTGGGGAGCAGTGTTTCTCCAGCACACGGCTCAGGGTCGTTGGTCCCCAAGGGAATCAACCCTTCCAATCAATCTGTTGGAAATAAGGGCAATTTGGCTGGCTTTGCAGCACTTTCATCATCTTCTGGCGGGTCGCCCGGTGCGGATCCAATCGGACAATGCCACGGCTGTGGCCTACGTAAATCATCAGGGGGGGCACTCGCAGCAGATCAGCCATGCGCGAGGTAGGACAAGTCCTCCGCTGGGCCGAGAACAATCACTCTGTGATCTCGGCAGTTTACATCCTAGGCAAGGAGAACTGGGCAGCGGACTTTCTGAGCCGACAGGGTCTTGCGCCCGGGGAATGGTCTCTTCACCCCGATGTTTTTCGGCAGATATGTCTACGCTGGGGAATCCCGGACGTGGATCTAATGGCCACCGGGTCGAATACCAAAGTACCCAGGTTCGTTGCACGGTTTCGAGATCCAGGAGCAATTGCCGTAGACGCACTAGTCCTATCTTGGAACCAATTTAGTCTTCCATATCTGTTTCCCCCTCTGGCGCTGCTTCCAAAGGTCGTCAGGAAGATCAAGTTAGAGGGAGTTCCGACAATCCTAGTCGCCCCAGATTGGCCTCGGAGGTCATGGTACGCAGACCTAGTTCAGCTGATCGTCGCGGTTCCTTGGCAGCTACCAATGCAGCCAGATCTTCTGTCGCAGGGGCCGATATTCCACCAGAACTTAGAGGACCTGCGTTTGACGGCTTGGCCGTTGAATCTTGGATTCTGACCCAGGCCGGTTTTTCTCAGAAAGTAGCCTCAACTATGGTTAATGCTCGAAAGACAGCTTCAGCATGCATTTACCACCACACCTGGAAAGTCTTTCTCTCATGGTGCAGGAAGAAGGGTCTTCCTCCTCTTCGGTTTTCCATTCCTAATGTCCTAGCTTTTCTCCAATCTGGTCTAGACTCAGGTCTCGCTCCAAGTACCCTTAGGAGGCAAATATCCGCCTTATCGGTTCTTTTCCAGCGCAGGATCGCTACCAATCTGCAAGTAAAAACTTTTTTGCAGGGAGTCTCTCATATAGTCCCTCCTTACAAAGGTCCGATAGAAGCTTGGGACCTTAATTTGGTCTTGAGTGTTCTTCAGGAACCTCCATTTGAGCCCCTCCAAGATATTCCTTTAAGGTACCTTTCTTGGAAGGTTTTGTTTCTGGTAGCTATAACATCCATTAGGCGGGTATCGGAGTTAGCGGCCTTGTCCTGTCAGGCGCCGTTTCTACAATTTCATCAGGATAAGGTGGTGCTGAGACCAGCACCTTCCTTTTTGCCAAAAGTAGTCTCCTCATTCCACATTAATGAGGACATTGTCTTGCCTTCTTTTTGTCCTGCGCCTACACACCGGGTGGAAAAAGCTCTCCATACTCTAGATTTGGTGAGAGCTCTGAGAAGATACGTTTCTCGGACCGCTTCTTTTCGAAAGACGGATGTTCTGTTCGTTCTTCCTGCGGGTCATAAAAAGGGACTCGCAGCCTCTAGATCGACCTTAGCCAGATGGATAAGAACCACTATTCAGGAGGCCTACCGTATCAAGGGTGCAGCCATCCCGGCTGGGATCAGGGCACACTCTACTCGGGCGGTAGGGGCTTCCTGGGCGCTTCGGCACCAAGCTTCAGCTGAGCAGGTTTGCAAAGCGGCCACTTGGTCCAGCCTGAACACTTTCTCTAAACATTATAATATCCACACTCAGGCCTCTGCTGATGCAAGTTTGGGAAGGAAAATTCTTCAGGCTGCGGTATCACACCTATAGGCGGTAAGTGCCTAGGGGTTTTCTTCCAGTGAGTCTTCTTCCCACCCTGGGACTGCTTTGGGACATCCCACAGTCCTGTGTCCCCCAATGAGACGATGGAGAAACAGGGATTTTTGTGTTACTCACCGTAAAATCCTTTTCTCCGAGTCGTTCATTGGGGGACACAGCTCCCTCCGTATTCATTTTATTTGTCTATGGGGTTGTTCAGACTATAGTAGTATTCTAGACATGTTGTCTTTGCTCTAATGCTGTTTTGTTTTCTCTATCTCCTACTGCTTGTGCACCAAACTGGAGCTGTCAGGGCCAGTGGCAAGGTTTATACTATGGAGGAGGAGCTAACTTTTTTTTTTTTTATACCTACTTAGTGTCAGCCTCCTGGCGGCAGTAGCATACACCCACAGTCCTGTGTCCCCACAGTCCTGTGTCCCCCAATGAACGACTCGGAGAAAAGGATTTTACGGTGAGTAACACAAAAATCCCTGTTTTATGCTCTTCAACAGGAGTGGGTATTTTAATTTTCCCAAGGGGTCACATGAGAGACCGTTACAGTTGTGGAGGGCCGAACCAATACACTGAAATGGATTCTGTTAAATATTATCTTTAATATATTCTTTTAGATTTTGATATTAATTTTATAGCTTATTTTTGAGCAGATCAAAACCATATAATTTACTGATTTTTATAAAATATGTAAAAAAGCAGTAAATCAACAAGTATGATCAACAGTACTATGTCCCTACATCTCCTCACACAGTGCACTGGACCCTTCTGCCTCCCATATACAGTATGATGATCCCCAGCCTCGTACACAATATGAGTCCCCCAAAAAGTATCACACCAGAAACATCATGATGGCTTTCACAAAGTATAAATGCCCGAACACACTCCTCAAGCTTTATGAGCCCTCCACCGTAGTATAATCCCTAACAGCCCCCAACACAATATGAGCGCCCCCATAGTCTCCCAAAAAGTATGATCCCACACACAGAATGATGATACCAATGCCGTATGATCCCCTACAGCTCCCTATATACAAAATGATGATCCTCTGAGGTATTCCCTCACAGCTCCCCAAAACAGAATGATCCCCACAGTACTATTGCACCACAGCCCGCAACACATTATGATGTCCTCCACAGCGCGCACAGTGGTGACCACACACATTCTCCCTATAAGTTCGTGCCCAAAAAAATAACCATTACTCACCTCGCCATCATTTCCCAGCGAGCTACTTCTGTTTTTGCTCTGTACACTAAGGCTCCACAGCAGGCGCAATATAACAAGGCTACTGCGATGACACCCTCAGTTGCACAGTCAGAATGGTGGAAGGAGCAGCTGACGGCTCCTCCACCAATATGTTCACTGGTCTCTGCGACCCGAGGATACCGAGACTGGCCAAATTGAGACGTTGGACATAGGTGCGAAGGGCGACCGCGACATGCGACCTGATAGACACTACATCCAGCCCTTTTGTTGTCTTATTCCACAGGCCGGATGGAAACATCCAGGTCCGCCCCACAGGCTGTTCTTGGCCCAGGTCAGCCCTAAGACTAATTATCTATACAACATACAGGGATGTTACCATTTTACTACATTATATATGTTATTATTGGCCATTTATGGCTTACTGCCTCCGCAGCACTGGCAAGATAAACTCCAAATGTATCCATAGCATTTTATGGATCTGACCATATACCATAAAGTCGTGGGCTGTAAATTCTGAAATATACAGAGTTGAAAGTAAGAAGGTAATTCATTCAGTTGCATACGTCAAAGCTATATGTTCTGCATATATGCCGGAAGTTTCTCTCACAGTTTGCACCATACATATGACTTACTGTAATTGATTCCTCCAAAACTGGCTGTAGGATCACAGCTTTGACTGACGCCACTAGTAATGAGCTTTCATATTTTTGCCCTTAATCCATGTGTCTTTGATAACAAATTGATTGTTTCCAGCCAAAAGAAGCCTCTCCAAATGCTTCTAAATTGTGTAAAATTTAGTTAGTCACTCCCAGTGCCTGTAGCCATCTGTATTCGAAACCTTTTTCTGAATTCTTGTGACTCAAAACCCCTGATAATACATTATATAAGCATCCAGTGATTAAGATTATATTAATATTTATCAGTTCTAATGCACTGACTTTTCACCAGTATAGGCATGCACTTACAGCTGGATTCCTAATATTCCCATCAGCAGGAAATACTAGGAAATGGGTGTTTATAGCACTGATATTGGTGATATACAGTGCCTACAAGTAGTATTCAACCCCCTGAAGATTTAGCAGGTTTAATAATATGCAAATAAGTTAGAGCCTTCAAACTTCAAACAAGAGCAGGATTTATTAACAGATGCATAAATCTTACAAACCAAAAAGTTTTGTTGCTCAGTTAAATTTTTATAAATTTTAAACATAAAAGTGTGGGTCAATTATTATTCAACCCCTAGGTTTAATATTTTGTGGAATAACCTTTGTTTGCAATTACAGCTAATAATCGTCTTTTATAAGACCTGATCAGGCCGGCACAGGTCTCTGGAGTTATCTTGGCCCACTCCTCCATGCAGATCTTCTCCAAGTTATCTAGGTTCTTTGGGTGTCTCATGTGGACTTTAATCTTGAGCTCCTTCCACAAGTTTTCAATTGGGTTAAGGTCAGGAGACTGACTAGGCCACTGCAACACCTTGATTTTTTGCCTCTTGAACCAGGCCTTGGTTTTCTTGGCTGTGTGCTTTGGGTCGTTGTCTTGTTGGAAGATGAAATGACGACCCATCTTAAGATCCTTGATGGAGGAGCGGAGGTTCTTGGCCAAAATCTCCAGGTAGGCCGTGCTATCCATCTTCCCATGGATGCGGACTAGATGGCCAGGCCCCTTGGCTGAGAAACAGCCCCACAGCATGATGCTGCCACCACCATGCTTGACTGTAGGGATGGTATTCTTGGGGTAGTATGCAGTGCCATCCAGTCTCCAAACGTCACGTGTGTGGTTGGCACCAAAGATCTCGATCTTGGTCTCATCAGACCAGAGAACCTTGAACCAGTCAGTCTCAGAGTCCTCCAAGTGATCATGAGCAAACTGTAGACGAGCCTTGACATGACGCTTTGAAAGTAAAGGTACCTTACAGGCTCGTCTGGAACGGAGACCATTGCGGTGGAGTACGTTACTTATGGTATTGACTGAAACCAATGTCCCCACTGCCATGAGATCTTCCCGGAGCTCCTTCCTTGTTGTCCTTGGGTTAGCCTTGACTCTTCGGACAAGCCTGGCCTTGGCACGGGAGGAAACTTTCAAAGGCTGTCCAGGCTGTGGAAGGCTAACAGTAGTTCCATAAGCCTTCCACTTCCGGATGATGCTCCCAACAGTGGACACAGGTAGGCCCAACTCCTTGGAAAGGGTTTTGTACCCCTTGCCAGCCTTGTGACCCTCCACGATCTTGTCTCTGATGGCCTTGGAATGCTCCTTTGTCTTTCCCATGTTGACCATGTATGAGTGCTGTTCACAAGTTTGGGGAGGGTCTTAAATAGTCAGAAAAGGCTGGAAAAAGAGATAATTAATCCAAACATGTGAAGCTCATTGTTCTTTGTGCCTGAACTACTTCTTAATACTTTAGGGGAACCAAACAGAATTCTGGTGGGTTGAGGGGTTGAATAATAAATGACCCTCTGAAAAAACTTTTCCCAATTTAAAAAAAAAATAAACAAAGAAATAACATTCTTTTTTGCTGCAGTACATTTCACACTTCCAGGCTGATCTACAGTCCAAATGTCACAATGCCAAGTTAATTCCAAATGTGTAAACCTGCTAAATCTGCAGGGGGTTGAATACTACTTGTAGGCACTGTAGCTGTGTAGGTTCTAAAGCAACCTAGCGTTGAAGTAGATTGGGCGCTTGCCCCCAACACACTTCCAATCTAATTTCTTGATAACCACAAAGCTTGGTTTCTCAGCACTGCCACATTGGATTGCTACGAGACATGTGTCGTCTTTATTGTACTACAAGGACCTCTTGTATACAGTCCTTTCTCTTGTTTCAGTAGTAAAACCTTCTTGACTGATTTCCTTTTTTTTTTTTGCATATGCTTGGCTTGTACGTGAGAGAAAGAAGTGATTTATATATTCCTAGGTTTTATTATGATTTTACTTAATTAAGAATTCAATGCATAAATCCTATCCTTCAACCGCTGACAGTACACGCTAATGTATTTCAATGTAAAAAGACCACAAAAAAAAGAAAATTCATAGCAGATATTTATCCAAGATAGAAAAACTACTGTATATACTTGAGTATAAGCTGAGATTTTCAGCCCTTTTTTTTAGGCTGAAAGTGCCCCTCTCTGCTTATACTCGAGTCATTGTCCCAGGGGGTCGGCGGGGGAGGGGGAGCGGCAGTTGTCACATACTCACCTGCTCCCAGCACAGTCCCTGCTTCTCCGATGGTCTCCGGGCGCCGGCAGCTCTTCCTGTGTTCACTGGTCACGTGGTACCGCTCATTAAAGTAATGAATATGGACGCGACTCCACGCCCATAGGGGTGGAGCATATATTCATTACTTTAATGAGCGTTACCAGTGACCATTGAACACAGGAACGAGCTGCCGGCGCCAGAGAGACCATCAGAGAAGCAGGGACGTGCCTACCGCGCCAGGATGGGGAGGGTGAGCCATGCGATATTCACCTCTCCCCGTTCCACCGCTGCACACCGCTGTGTCTTCCTTGTCCTCTGGCTGTGACGTTCAGGTCAGAGGGCACGATGACCTGTTTAGTGTGCGCACCGCCCTCTGCCTGAACAGACACATCGGTGCGCTGTGGTGGAAAGGTGGACAGTTGAATATCGCAAGTGCTGGTGTCCCCGCCTGCTCAGGACAAGAGGTGAGTATCTCATTTTTTTATTTTAATCACAGCAGCAGCATATGGGGCATATTATTCTATGGATCTTATGGGGCCATAATCCACCTTTATGCAATATGGTATGGGGCAAATGTTTCTATGGAGCATCTTATGGGGCCATAAACCTTTGTGCAGCATTATATGGGACACATTTTCTATGGAGCATCTTATGGGGCCCATCATAAACTTTATGGAGCATTATATAGGGTGTCTTTTGTATGGAGCATTATATGGGGATCCTTATTCAATATGGATATTCAAAAACACTTAACCTACTGATGTCTCAATTAATTTTACTTTAATTGGTATCTATTTTTATTTTTGAAATTTAACATTAGCTGCTGCATTTCCCGCCCTAGGCTTATACTCGAGTCATTAAGTTTTATTCGGATTCCCATGACAGCACTACGAGAGAGGGGATCCGCCCTTCAGGAACAGGAAACCTACAGATACAAAAGGGCGGTACCTCTCCCCATGCATCAGTTGGTTTCCTGTTCCTGGAGGGACAGGATCCTACAGATTTCATCTCGTAAGGAGCCCAGGCCGGCCGGTCGAATCTGGTAGCGGGGGGGTCTCCTACCTCGACCGGTGCGGAGAGTCCTGGAGACGCCACGGTGGTCCAGGCTGGACTGCACGTCAGTGGCGTTGGCAGCAGGGAGCAGGGTCCGGAGGATTCCTTGTCTCCAGAAGCCGGCGTTGGTAAGAGTTCTTTCCCCCCCCTGGGTCAGGCGGCGGCGGTGGGGTGCGGTGGTGTGGTTGCGGCGTCGGAAGTGGAGCGCCGTCCGGAGCACTGCTGGGCATTCCCGGCGTCCTGCATCGCTCACTGAGCGTTTCCGGAACGCTGGGGCGCCGGGGGTGGAGCCGGCAGGTGCTTCCGGTTCACAGGTTGACTGCGCATGCGCGATCATTCCAAAATGGCGGCGCCCATGGTCCGGACACCGGTTTTCCTGTATTACCACCGCTGACCTCCCAGCTGCAGCCTGATCATCAGGGGCCAATGGGGAGCACGCCAGAGGGCCTGCTGACCGGAATACAGGGGGATATAAGCAGGTGTTGGCGATAGAACCCTGCTTTTGGCCACAGCTTCATCATGGCAGATGATGGTGAGCAGCAGCCTCAGCTTCTGGATAAAGTGCGGCAGGAAGCCGTGGGGAAGGAAAATATAAGAGCAGACTTTCTAAGTCGAAACACCTTAAGACAAGGAGAATGGTCTCTGAACACAAAAATCTTCAACCAGATTGTCCGCAGGTGGGGTCATCCAGAGGTGGACTTATTTGCCAACAAGGACAACAGAAAAACAAGAAAATTCTGTTCCTTGAATCCCAGGGAATATCCGCTGGCAGTGGATGCCTTCCTGATCAGATGGGATTTCCGGTTGGCTTATGCGTTCCCCCCGCTAAGCCTGATACCTCTGGTGGTCAGAAAGATAAGGGAGGATCAAGCGAGAATCATACTGATCGCTCCGTTCTGGCCCCGAAGGGCTTGGTTCTCCTGGCTCAGGACCATGTCTGTGGAAGACCCCTGGGTACTGCCGGACATTCCGGACTTACTCCATCAAGGTCCGATCAACCATCCACAAGTGAAGGGTCTCCATTTGACGGCATGGTCTTTGAGAGGTCACTGTTAAAAAACAGAGGATTTTCTCCAAACCTCATTGATACCCTTATGAAGAGTAGGAAACTCATAACAACTAAGATCTACTCTAGAACTTGGAGGAAGTTTCTGGCTTCTTCAAATTTTAATATTGAAGAGGGTATACCAATCAACCAGATTCTAGAATTCCTGCAGAGGGGGCTAGAGCTAAATCTATCCACAAGTACACTAAAAGTACAAGTCTCATCCCTAGGGGCCCTATTTTCTTGTAACATTGCTGGTAATTATTGGGTATCAAGGTTCATCAAAGCAGCTAGTAGATCCAGACCTATACACAGGAATAGGTCAATGCCTTGGGATCTCAACCTAGTCCTCTCAGCCTTGACTAAAGAACCGTTTGAGCCTTTACATTCAGCCTCACTTAAATTACTATCCCTCAAAACAGCATTTTTGGTGGCAATTACATCTGCTCGTAGGGTAGGAGACATACAGGCTCTTTCTAGGCTGTCCCCTTATACAGAATTTCTACAGGACAGAGTAGTCCTCAGACCAGATCCAGCTTATTTACCAAAAGTGGCCTCAGAATTTCACAGATCTCAGGAGATAGTGTTATCGTCATTTCTCCCTAATCCTTCTAATTCCAAAGAGGAGTTACTCAATACATTAGATGTTAGGAGATGTCTATTAGAATATATATCAGTCACTAATGCTTGGAAGAGAGAGGATGCATTGTTTCTATCCTTCCAAGGTCCCAGGAAAGGTCTTAGAGTTTCAAAGTACACGCTAGCGAAGTGGATTAGGGAGGCTATCTCTCTGGCTTATACTGCAGGTGGAGGCCCAGCTCCGCAGAATCTGAGGGCACATTCCACCCGGGCCATGGCTACATCCTGGGCTGAAAGATCTGGAGTGTCGATCGACCAGATATGTAAGGCAGCTACATGGTCATCCCCTTCCACCTTTTTCAAGCACTATAGGTTGGACTTGGGGTTCTCTTCTGATCTCACCTTCGGGTTAAGGGTGCTGCAGGCTATAGTCCCTCCCTAAGGTAGTTTACATCTCTGTAATTCTCTCGTAGTGCTGTCATGGGAATCCGAATAAAGCATTAAGCTACTTACGGGTAGCGGCATTTTTCGGAGGCCCATGACAGCACCCTTAGTTCCCTCCCTATTCACGTGGGGGTTGCACTTCCTATAGTATATATAATGAGATAGATAGATCTCACGTGTGGTATATAGTTCAATATGATGGATTATTTTTGTACATAAACTGTATATAATGTATATTTGTGTGCTACTAACCGCGGTAGTCCTCTCAGGCTCTGAAATACAACTGATGCATGGGGAGAGGTACCGCCCTTTTGTATCTGTAGGTTTCCTGTTCCTGAAGGGCGGATCCCCTCTCTCGTAGTGCTGTCATGGGCCTCCGAAAAATGCCGCTACCCGTAAGTAGCTTAATGCTTTCCCAGTTTTTTTTTTTTGCAAAATTAGGAGTCTCGGATTATACTCGGGTCGGCTAATACTCGAGTATATACGGTAGTTTAGTTTGAATTTAAATTTGAGGATTCAGCAGAAAAGAATAGGAAGATGCCTGAACAGAGAATATATTTTACACCTATTTAGTAATCAGGAAAGTTAATGCGTAATGCAAAAAGTTCTTGGATGGATTTCTCGAGATGCCATAAGAAGTAATACCAAGAAATGGAATAACTAAATGCAAGCACGACTGGTCTGATTTTTTTTTTTACTAGTGTGCTAGGACCAATAGAGCCATACCACTGGTTTCCTTAGTGAAGTCTTCCTGATGGATTCCATTTTATATTCTTTTACATATGTTTGGTCTATACATGAAAGAGAGGGGAAATAATCTGGTGATTCTGGCTACTTTTATTAGGGATTCGTAAATTTTAAGATACGTATGCATGCATGCATTTGTGTATGTGTGTGAATATGTATGGATATACATACATACTTTGTGTGTGTATTGTTGGTAAATATATATTATATATATATGTATGTGTGTATATATATATATATATGTGTGTGTGTGTGTATATATATATATATATATATATATATATATATATATATATATATATATATATATATATATATATATATATATATATATATATAGTGGCTTGCGAAAGTATTCAGTATTAAACCCTTGTAATACGATTAAATTTAATACGATCAAATAGCGAAAAATTGGCTTGTTCATAGGTATTCACCCCTTTTGCGATTAATTAAACTTTTCTGGTGCAAGCAAGTCCCTTCACGAGTCAGATGCTTAGTAAACCTGTGTGCAGTGTAAGTGTCACCTGGTCGGTCAGTATATACACACCTTTACTGAAAGGTCACAGAGGCTGCAACACCATTAAGCAAGAGCCACCACTAACCCAACACCATGAAGACCAAGGAGATCTCCTGACAAGTCAGGGTCAAAGATGTTGAGAAGACAAGTAAGGGTTGGGTTATTAAAAAAAAAAATCATCACAATCTGTGATGAGATAAATATATATATATATATATATATATATATATATATATATATATATAATCACCTATGAAGAACATTAGTAAACAAAAAATCAATATATATATATATGTATATTTATGTATTTATGTACTTTTTTGTTTACTAATGCTCTTCAGAGGTGACAAGCTTTAATGGTGCTACAAATATACTTTAGTATGTTGTTTATGACCGTGGTAATTTATGACAATGGTGGCTGTATACATATTTATTTTCTCAGAGTTAAGCCTGGCTGCTTTTAAACGGAACAAAAGAAAACTGGAACTGGCTGAAAAGGTGGAAACGGATCACATCCAAGTAAAGAAAAGAAGACAATCAAGTGAAAAGGTTGGTTTTATTTCGATGTATTTAATGGCAGCTACCCATTTCTGGTACGTTCATCCAGTGTGTTCAGATGCAGTAATTTGTCTCTTCAGAGAGGATGAGGGCTAGAACTCGTACTAGTACTAGCTATAGGGCGTAGCAATCCTAAAAGCACTAGAGTTCTAGTCCTCGTCCTCTCTGAAGAGACAATTTGCATATTTCCCAGAGGAGCATTGCAGCTCAAGTCTCCTCACCTTGGCATGTTAGGCTTGACTTGTCGTCAATAATGCAGAGCAGTCTACAGACAGGCCCCATTGTTTAAACCTGTAAAATTAGCACTAGATAATCACATATCTGGAATTGTATGGTAGATTAGAAAAAAAACAGATTACTTAAGGCAGTGGGAATATAAGGAGAACTTGCCACTTTTGACCTGGTGACAAGAGATGGCATATAATTTCAGTGTTCTGCCTCCACTTAGTGAGATGACCCTACCTCTTTAACCCCTTGATGACCTTGGGATTTTCCGTTTTTCCATGTTCGTTTTTAGCTCCCCTCCTTCCCAGAGCCATAACTTTTTTTTAATTTTCTGTCAATGTGGCGTTGTGAGGGCTTATTTTTTGCGGGACAAGTTGTACTTTTGAACGACATCATCGGTTTTAGCATGTTGTGTACTAGAAAACGGGAAAAAAAATCCAAGTGTGGTGAAATTGCAAAAAAAAAAGTGCAATCCCACACTTGTTTTTTGATTGGCTTTTTTGCTGGCTTCACTAAATGCTAAAACTGACCTGCCATTATGATTCTCCAGGTCAGTACGAGTTCACAGACACCAAACATGTCTAGGTTTTCTTATCTAAGTCGTGAAAAAAAAATCTAAAATGTGCTAAAAAAATTTAAAATTGCGCCATATTCCAATACGCATAGCGTCTCCATTTTCCATGATCTGGGGTCAGTTGAGGGCTTATTTTTTTGCGTACCGAGCTGGCATTTTTATTGATAACCATTTTGGTGCAGATACGTTCTTTTGATCGCCCGTTATTGCATTTTAATGTAATGTCGCGGCGACCAAAAAAAACGTAATTCTGGCGTTTCTAATTTTTTTTCTCGCTACGCCGTTTAGCGATCAGGTTAATCCTTTTTTTTAATTGATTCTGAATTGCCATCTGAGGTCAAAAAGGGGTTAATAAAGTGATCAATTATAATGAAGCGCCGAACACTTATAGTTTATATTGGGACACTTGTTTGTATGTTCCTCTAAAATCAGCAATGCTGAATTTCCTCTAAGTTGTATTCCTCGTAGATATTGGAAAAGCTCTTTCCAGCTGCGCTGCTAGTTATGTGTTGTGTAGGAACAAAGTAGATTTTTTTTTCCATTTTGGGTTGAATTTATGATAAACATCAATAGTCGGTCCCTTTGTTATCTTCGCTCCAATGCTTTTGGCAACAAACAAAATGATATTTTACAGAACCATCTGGCAATAAAAGTGATCTCAGCTATATAACTTTTTGTGGATTTTTGTGATGATATAAATATTTATCTAAATATTTCTCTGCACCACAAAGTTTAAAGTGATATTTGAAGGCAATCTACCGGAAGGATCAACCCTCCTAAGACGTCTATATTGGCATGTAGGTCGTAGGAAGTTGAATAAAATGATACCTTGATATCTGGGTTCGATATCTTATTCCAGAGAAATCTGTGTGTTTTCTTTAAAATGTAAAGGAGCTGTTCGGATCTATGGACCAGACATAGATCTCACAGAGAGTCTGTATCCAGAGCTTACGGTATTTTAAATTAAAAGGGGTTTTACCAGTGTGAGACACGTAATGACTGACACTTTGCTCTTCTGATGTCACTGCAATGCTGATTGTGATTGTAACTAATATAGTACAGGAGAAGTTGAGCTTTGTTTCATTACAAACACATTTGCAGCTGTAGCTCTTCTATTAGGCCTATTGCACACTTTCAGTGTTTGATGAAGTTTTTATCGTCAGTATTTGTAAGCCAAAAGCATGAGTGGAACAGTTAGAGGAAAAGTATAATAGAAACGCATTCACAACTTCTGAATTTTTTACCATCTCCTGATTAGTGCTGTCAGTTCTGCTGCAGAGCTGTGCCTCATTGCAACAAACACTTTATCAGCAGTCAGTGGGGTGGGACAGTACAGCAAGGCTGACAGCAGTATGACATGGTAGGTGCAGCTTCAGATGTTTGTAATGAAACAAAGCTCTGTTGTCCTGTCCCTCCCCCCTCACTGACTGCCTGTAAGCTAAAAGCAAAAGAAGTTTTAGTTGTAAGCTCTGCAGTGAGATCAGCCCCCTCGAGGAAGCTCAGTACGCGAAACACGCGTCGGGGCTCGTGGTTGACATACTCAGCATTGAACCACACATGGGTAAGTAACTCTTATGGCACTCTGCTTAGATGTTTTTTCACTTGAAATGGGCTAAGTTCATTATGCTAGAGTAGCTATAGGAGTGGTTAGTTGGTCCTTACTTTCATTAACCCCTTCCCGACCCATGACGCCACGTAGGCGTCATGAAAGTCGGTGCCAATCCGACCCATGACGCCTATGTGGCGTCATGGAAAGATCGCGTCTCTGCAGATCGGGTGAAAGGGTTAACTCCCATTTCACCCGATCTGCAGGGACAGGGGGAGTGGTAGTTTAGCCCAGGGGGGGTGGCTTCACCCCCCCCCGTGGCTACGATCGCTCTGATTGGCTGTTGAAAGTGAAACTGTCAATCAGAGCGATTTGTAATATTTCACCTATTATAACTGGTGAAATATTACAATCCAGCCATGGCCGATGCTGCAATATCATCGGCCATGGCTGGAAACACTAATGTGCCCCCACCCCACCGATCACCCCCCCAGCCCCCCGATCTGTCCGGTACACTGCTCCAGCTCCCCTCCGTCCTGTGCTCCGCTCCCCCCCGTGCTCGTGTCCGCTCCCCCCGTGCTCCAATCACCCCCCTGCACTCCGATCCACCCCCCCGTGCTCCGATCCACCCCCCCGTGCTCCGTTCCACCCCCCCGTGCTCCGTTCCACCCCCCCGTGCTCCGTTCCACCCCTCCCGCGCTCCGATCCACCCCCCCATGCTCCGATCCCCCCCCCCCCCCGTGCTCCCCCCCCACCCCATCATACTTACCGATCCTGCCGGGGTCCGTCCGTCTTCTCCCTGGGCGCCGCCATCTTCCAAAATGGCGGGCGCATGCGCAGTGCGCCCGCCGAATCTGCCGGCCGGCAGATTCGTTCCAAAGTGCATTTTGATCACTGAGATAGATTATATCTCAGTGATCAAAATAAAAAAATAATAAATGACCCCCCCCCCCCCCCCTTTGTCACCCCCATAGGTAGGGACAATAAAAAAAATAAAGATTTTTTTTTTTTTCCACTAATGTTAGAATAGGGGTAGGGTTAGGGGTAGGGTTAGAGTTTCGGTATGTGCACACGTATTCTGGTCCTCTGCGGATTTTTCCGCTGCGGATTTGATAAATCCACAGTGCTAAACCGCTGCGGATTTATGGCGGATTTACCGCGTTTTTTCTGCTCATTTCACTGCGGTTTTACAACTGCGATTTTCTATTGGAGCAGTTGTAAAACCGCTGCGGAATCCGCAGAAAGAAGCGACATGCTGCGGAATGTAAACCGCTGCGTTTCCGTGCAGTTTTTCCGCAGCATGTGTACAGCGATTTTTGTTTCCCATAGGTTTACATTGAACTGTAAACTCATGGGAAACTGCTGCGGATCCGCAGCGTTTTCCGCAGCGTGTGCACATACCTTTAGAATTAGGCTATGTGCACACGGTGCGGATTTGGCTGCGGATCCGCAGCGGATTGTCCGCTGCGGATTCGCAGCAGTGTTCCATCAGGTTTACAGTACCATGTAAACCTATGGAAAACCAAATCCGTTGTGCCCATGGTGCAGAAAATACCGCGCGGAAACGCTGCGTTGTATTTTCCGCAGCATGTCAATTCTTTGTGCGGATTCCGCAGCGTTTTACACCTGTTCATCAATAGGAATCCGCAGGTGAAATCCGCACAAAAAACACTGGAAATCCGCAGAAAATCCGCAGGTAAAACGCAGTGCCTTTTATCCGCGGATTTTTCAAAAATGATGCTGAAAAATCTCTCACGAATCCGCAACGTGGGCACATAGCCTTAGGGTTAGGGTTGGAATTAGGGTTGTGGTTAGGGTTAGGGGTGTGTTGGGGTTAGGGTTATGGTTACGGGTGTGTTGGGGTTAGGGTTGTGGTTACGGGTGTGTTGGGGTTAGGGTTGTGATTAGGGTTATGGCTACAGTTGGGATAAGGGTTAGGGGTGTGTCGGAGTTAGAATTGAGGGGTTTCCACTGTTTAGGCACATCAGGGGTCTCCAAACGCAACATGGCGCCACCATTGATTCTAGCCAATCTCGTATTCAAAAAGTCAAATGGGGCTCCCTCAATTCCGAGCCCTGACGTGTGCCCAAACAGTGGTTTACCCCCACATATGGGGTACCAGCATACTCAGGATAAACTGCGCAACAATTACTGGGGTCCAATTTCTCCTGTTACCCTTGTGAAAATAAAAAAAATGCTTGCTAAAACATCATTTTTGAGGAAAGAAAAATGATTTTTTATTTTCACGGCTCTGCGTTGTAAACGTCTGTGAAGCACTTGGGGGTTCAAAGTGCTCACCACATATCTAGATAAGTTCCTTGGGGGGTCTAGTTTCTAAAATGGGGTCACTTGTGGGGGGTTTCTACACCAGGGGTTCTGCAAACGCAACATGACGCCCGCAGACCATTCCATCAAATTCTGCATTTCAAAAGTCACTACTTCCCTTCTGAGCCCCGACGTGTGCCCAAACAGTGGTTTACCCCCAGACATGGGGTATCAGCGTACTCAGGAGAAACTGGACAACAACTTTTGGGGTCCAATTTCTCCTGTAACCCTTGGGAAAATAAAAAATTCTGGGCTAAATAATTATTTTTGAGGAAAGAAAACGTATTTATTATTTTCACGGTTCTGCATTATAAACTTCTATGAAGCACTTGGGGGTTCAAAGTGTTCACCACACATCTAGATAAGTTCCTTTCGGGGTCTAGTTTCCAAAATGGGGTCACTTGTGGGGGGTTTCTACTGTTTAGCCACATCAGGGGCTCTGCAAACGCAACGTGACGCCCGCAGAGCATTCCATCAAAGTCTGCATTTCAAAACGTCACTACTTCAATTCCGAGCCCCGGCATGTGCCCAAACAGTAGTTTACCCCCACATATGGGGTATCACCGTACTCAGGAGAAACTGGACAACAACTTTTGGGGTCAAATTTCTCCTGTTACCCTTGGGAAAATAAAAAATTGCAGGCTAAAAGATCATTTTTGAGAAAATAATTTATTTTTTTTATTTTCATGGCTCTGCGTTATAAACTTCTGTGAAGCACTTGGGGGTTTAAAGTCCTCACCACACATCTAGATTAGTTCCTTTGGGGGTCTAGTTTCCAAAATGGGATCATTTCTGGGGGATCTCCAATGTTTAGGCACACAGGGGCTCTCCAAACGTGACATGGTGTCCGCTAATGATTGGAGCTAATTTTCCATTTAAAAAGCCAAATGGCGTGCCTTCCCTTCCGAGCCCTGCCGTGCGCCCAAACAGTGGTTTACCCCCACATATGGGGTATCAGTGTACTCAGGACAAACTGGACAACAACATTTGGGGTCCAATTTCTCCTATTACCCTTGGCAAAATAGGAAATTCCAGGCTAAAAAATCATTTTTGAGGAAAGAAAAATTATTTTTTATTTTCATGGCTCTGCGTTATAAACTTCTGTGAAGCACCTGGGGGTTTAAAGTGCTCAATATGCATCTAGATAAGTTCCTTGGGGGGTCTAGTTTCCAAAATGGGGTCACTTGTGGGGGAGCTCCAATGTTTAGGCACACAGGGGCTCTCCAAACGCGACATGGTGTCCGCTAACAATTGGAGCTAATTTTCCATTCAAAAAGTCAAATGGCGCGCCTTCCCTTCCGAGCCCTGCCGAGTGCCCAAACAGTGGTTTACCCCCACATATGAGGTATCGGCGTACTTGGGAGAAATTGCCCAACAAATTTTAGGATCCATTTTATCCCATTTCCCATGTGAAAATGAAAAAATTGAGGCGAAAAGAATTTTTTTGTGAAAAAAAAGTACTTTTTCATTTTTACAGATCAATTTGTGAAGCACCTGAGGGTTTAAAGTGCTCTCTAGGCATCTAGATAAGTTCCTTGGGGGGTCTAGTTTCCAAAATGGGGTCACTTGTGGGGGAGCGCCAATGTTTAGGCACACAGGGTCTCTCCAAACGCGACATGGTGACCGCTAACGATGGAGATAATTTTTCATTCATAAAGTCAAATGGCGCTCCTTCCCTTCCGAGCCCTGCCGTGCGCCCAAACAGTGGTTTACCCCCACATGTGAGGTATTAGTGTACTCAGGAGAAATTGCCCAACAAATTTTAGGATCCATTTTATCCTGTTGCCCATGTGAAAATGAAAAAATTGAGGCTCACTATGCATCTAGATAAGTTCCTTGGGGCGTCTAGTTTCCAAAATGGGGTCACTTGTGGGGGAGCTCCAATTTTTAGGCACACGGGGGCTCTCCAAACGTGACATGGTGTACGCTAAAGAGTGGAGCCAATTTTTCATTCAAAAAGTCAAATGGCGCTCCATCCCTTCCAAGCCCTGCCGTGCGCCCAAACAGTGGTTTACCCCCACATATGAGGTATCAGCGTACTCAGGACAAATTGGACAACAACTTTCGTGGTTCGGTTTCTCCTTTTACCATTGGGAAAATAAAAAAATTGTTGCTAAAAGATAATTTTTGTGACTAAAAAGTTAAATGTTCATTTTTTCCTTCCATGTTGCTTCTGCTGCTGTGAAGCACCTGAAGGGTTAATAAACTTCTTGAATGTGGTTTTGAGTACCTTGAGGGGTGCAGTTTTTAGAATGGTGTCACTTTTGGGTATTTTCAGCCATATAGACCCCTCAAACTGACTTCAAATGTGAGGTGGTCCCTGAAAAAAATAGTTTTGTAAATTTCGTTGTAAAAATGAGAAATCGCTGGTCAAATTTTAACCCTTATAACTTCCTAGCAAAAAAAAATTTTGTTTCCAAAATTGTGCTGATGTAAAGTAAACATGTGGGAAATGTAATTTATTAACTATTTTGTGTCAGATAACTCTCTGGTTTAACAGAATAAAAATTCAAAAGGTGAAAATTGCGAAATTTTAAAAATTTTCATCAATTTCCGTTTTTATCACAAATAAACGCAGAATTTATTGACCTAAATTTACCACTAACATGAAGCCCAATATGTCACGAAAAAAGAATCTCAGAACCGCTAGGATCCGTTGAAGCGTTCCTGAGTTATTACCTCATAAAGGGACACTGGTCAGAATTGCAAAAAACGGCAAGGTCTTTAAGGTCAAAATAGGCTGGGTCATGAAGGGGTTAAGTAACCTTGGTCCAGACAGGGCTAACTGTGCTCACCGCTGACAGCTCCAACACTTCTTTGTATGCCCTATGTTACCTAGCATTATATTTTGTGCTGTTTTGGGTTGCACCTTCACATATATTAATGTGGGTTCTCCCGCTGAATGTGTCCATCCTACTCATCTATCGACCCTCACCATTTACAATTATTTAAATATTGTTGTTTTTTAAATATTGTATTATGCTAATAAAATGTATACTTTTTTACTAAAATTGATGACGTTATGTCTATTATGGGGCATCATGCTCCGGATGTGCTTATAGGATTATATTAATGTGGGAGTTTGCCCCTCCTCCACCCTTTTAAGTGCTATGGGCACTTTTTGTAGAAGGGATTGGTATACATATGAAAGTATCCGCAAGGTTGGCCTTTGTCAAAAAATGAGATCAGGAAAGCAGACTGTCTGTCAGTCATTACATATCTCGCACTGCTGATACCCTCTTTCATTTAAAATACGCTCTGGAGGCAGGTTCTCTGGACGATCTATATCCTGCCCATAGATCTTAACAGCTCGTTTAATTTCTCTGGAATAAGTGGAAATTAATATATCAAATTTACAACCTAGTATCTCTATAATGGAGACAATATATATATATATATATATATATATATATATATATATATATATATATATATATATATATATATATATATACATACATTTTCTTCAGATTTTCTAACACTTCATCATGATGAGACCAGTTTAGCACCTAAAATATGGTGAAAGGTCCTCTTTAATGAAATTGGCACATTTTACTCCTGTGTGTCCTTTTAAACAAGACTGGCTTATAAATCGCCAGTCTTGATTAATTTTCCCCCATAATCTTTTAGTTGGGTGCTCCCTCCTGTAGACCTTTTACTTTCAAGCAGTTATGAAAAAGTTTTATACTTTATTTTAATTGGCGACAGTAGTTTGTCTTTCTCCTCATATAAAATATAACATTGTGGTCTGCTGGAAACATGCACGGAGCCAATAATCGGAAGAAAAATGGGCATCACATGGGGGTGTACTATAGGTCAAGCCGCTCACTGTGTTCTTTCTCCATGATTGGCTTCTTGAGGGGATTTTAACATTTTATACAGTTAATATAAACATTTGCTTCCTATGTTTCGTCTTGATTTTAGTCTTGGGGAAATTTGAAATCGATTTTGCAAGTACTGTCTGTGTTAAACAGACTTGGGAAATGAATGTAGGAGCCTTAACGATTTTTACTGCACGGTTTATTTCCATTCCTTTGGTTTTATTTGCTAGCATGTTGTGTAATTTTGTTTTACGGCGTCTAGTTAAGTACAGCACAGAGCGTATGATGCAACAGACATTTTGTACAATTTAGTTGCAAGATGGAGTCGGAGATGTTAAAGTTTAATAACGGTTTTGCGGCTGGAGGTGTCTACAACTCGCTTTATAAGAATGTAATTCTGTTCTGTCCAATATCAAACTGTTATGCCGTAAAAAGGAAAATCTCAACTGTTCAAGGCTTCAAAGACGACCATGGATATTCTGCAGATTCTGAAACCAAGGATTAAAGGTTTATCTCAGGTTATTTAGAAAAAGTAATGGTTGTAATAATTTGTACAGTCACCCAGCATTAAATGGGTGACCCAGGACTTTGGTTATTTTTTGCTATGGGGTTTTCCACTGCTAGGACAACCCATTCTTGATCAAAATGTTTGACCCCCCATAAAATAATAATGCCTATACTCACCGCAGTTCATTTGTTGTGACACCGGCGCCCAGTCAGTGCTGGGATCATTGTTCCCTTCGCACAAATCAAACGTGGAGAGGAAGTCCGGGCTGCAGCTGATCTCGGACTTCATCTTTATGCTCTATTTGACTGGAGGCGGAGACAGTGGTGCTGGCGCTGATGGGGCTCCGGCGTCACTTGTCACAACAACAACATGGGTGCCCCGGGAGAGCAAGTGCTGCCACCGCGGGAACGGCGCCAGCACAGGAGATGAATATAAGCCTTATTATTTTATCAGGACCAAGCGAGGGGTATGACAAGAAGTTGTCCAAGTAGTGGACAACTTCTTTAAGAACTTATAGCCAGGTAGCTGCTAATTACCTGCCTGTTCTACCAGACAACCATCTCTGCCAGCACAGACTTCTCCTGCACCCTATTTTCCTTCTTCCAGTGATGTCACGTCAACAAAGCAGCATCTTCTCTTCTGCTTTATTCGGTCAACATTTCATGACTGCCAATGTCATTCTGATATGCAGTGAAAAGTCGCCTGTCAATCTGCTGGTAGATGGCTGTCCATCAGCATGACATTGGCAGTGACACCCCATCAAAAAAACAGACCGGAAGAAGAGAGGTGAACTGAAGCAGGAGAATCACCACTTAAGTCGGCAGATATCATCACTGGGCAGAACAGGCAGGTATTTACCAACTATCTGTAAGTTTTTGGACCCATAGGAAAAAATAACCCATATATCCCTTTCAATGAACAGGCCTCAAAGGGATTTAAGAATCAGCTATATATTTTATTTTTTTTAAATTTAGAAACTTTTTACATTTACGTGGCTAAACGATTGCCAGCACAGTTTGGTGATACATAACAGTTGCTTTGTAAAAGTAACCTGTCATGTTTAAAATCGTATCTGATCTGTGGACAGGATGTTGTAGAGCAGTAGGAGTTTGAGATTTATGTACATTTTTGTGTGAAAAATTTCAGTAAAACTTGTATTTATTCATTGAAATCCCTGATGTTTGTATGTATTTGAGTCCAGTGGGCCGTCCGAACAGTGATTGGCAGTCTTTCCTGTATGGCTCTGCATGGAGACATCATGGTCAATCACTTGGTCGAACCACCTACTGGACTCAAATGTCTACAAACACCAAAGATTTCAATGAAGTTATGCTGAATCTTATCTAACAAATTTATACATCTTTCTGCTCAACTTTTCTTTCTCTAAACCAGGGGTGGGGAACCTCAGGCTCACTGGCCATTTACAGCCCGCTATGATCTTTTCTCCGGCCCCTGGCAGATTCCTGTGGACTACAGTGCTAGAGCTGGCAGCTGTGTTTTGATGGCCACCAGCATGAGCCGCGTGCAGTGAAAGATTACGTCCTGACATGTTGACAGAAAAAGGTTCCCTACCCCTGCTCTAAACCATGCTGTCCACGGATTGGACTACATGTACAATCTGACAGGTTCTCTTAAAATTTAGAGAAGTTAATTTTTGTGGCACAAATATAGAGGCAATATTTTTTTTTAAGAACTTTCTGCAGTCTATCACTAGACTTAACGGCCACATGCCATACATGAGAATGTCTAAGCTATGATCAGTGCTTGTCTTTGGGTCCCATCATTGAAGGACTGGCAGGGTACGGCCTATGTGGTGGCCCTGGTGCAGCTAGGGATTCTGCTGTTAAGTAATCGCTATTACTTTATTTTATGACAGTTTTAATGGCTGATCCATCACTGGTAAGCCATTAAGAAGTCATAAACGTTGTCTGGTTCCGTTAGATAGAGACGTCTCATGTATGCACAACTTGAATGGAAGACTACAGTTTTGTGAAGTAGGATCTGTCTAATGAGTAAACTGAATCATGAGCCATTATATTAGTTCTTAGGTCGCGTCTCTGTGGCCAGCAGACACCTAGCAGGGGTAAGCATCACTTTCTCGTAAAATTCGATAACATCGTTTAATGTGTCATCCTCCACAAGAAAGATTTGCGGACTTATAGAATGTCAGAAATGTAAGGAGCCAGTGAATTTTTTTCTCAGTTTCAGTTAGGTTTTCCTATGACAAACTCATGACATATGTCGCAAAAATGTTTGATCGGTGGGAGTCAATTTGCTAAGACCCTTACTAATTTCAATACTGTTTCCCTCTTCATGAAAGTATATACGAACAGCAGAGTATTTCTTGTGACTGGACATAATTATAAACCCAAATTGGGTCAGTACACTCCTGTGATTTGGCTGTGAATCGCACCAAGAAAAACCTGCATGCTTATTTTATATAAATATCTCTACATATATATATAGATGGATAGATATCTGTCTACCATATTTTGCGGATTGTAAGATACAACGGATTATAAGATGCACCCCAAATTTGGGGGTCAAAAATAGGGAAAAATTAAATTGTGGTGCTTCTTATTATCTGTGCGTCTTATTTCTTACCACTGGTGGTGGCTGCTGTGGAGCAGGGTCCCAGGGTCGCTCTTGATAGAGGCAGGAGTGGGGCGATACTGTGGATCCCAGGCTGGGAGGAAGGGGTGGTATAAAGGTGCGACGCTGCCAGTGTCGGATGGTGTGACATTTTGTGAAAGCCCGGAGCCCCCACACTTCCATGGTTTACATTGGGGTGGACTCCAGGAAAATGGCTGCTGAGAGCAGCGCATGTGCAGATGGAAATCTCGGCGACAAGATCTTATCTACCAAAATCTTAGTGCTGAGATTTTTATCTGCCCATATGCCGCCCCCAGCAGCATTAATTTTCCCGGATACACTGGAATGTAAAACATGTAAGTGTAGAGGCTCGAGGCTTTCACAAAATGTTGGCGAAGCCCCTTCACCACCAAACACCTGCAGCTTTGCACCTCCGAACACCTTGCCTCCACCAGCAGTTCTTCAATACAAAAAGTGAAAATGAGATATATACACTAGATGGTGGCCCGATTCTAACGTATCGGGTATTCTAGGATATGTAGGTAGTATATAGCACAGGCTACGTACTATATTGCACAGTGACATAGTATATATCACAACCGACGTAGTATATAACTTAGCTACGTAGTATATAACATAGCCATGTAGTGTATTGCACAGTTATGTAGTATATTGGTCAGCCACGTAGTATATAGCAGAGCCACATAGTATATAACATAGCCACCTAGTATATTGCACAGGCACGTAGTATATTGCACAGCCTGAGGTACCCTGTCTGCCATTAGGTACAGAGATGAGATCCCCAGACGTATTGTGAGACCATATGCTGGTGTGTTTGGCCCTGGGTTCTTTCTAATGCAGGACAATGCCAGACCTCATGTGGCTGTAGTGTATCAGCAGTTCCTGCAAGATTAAGGCATTGAAGCTATGGACTGGCCTGCCCATTCCCCAGACCTGAATCCAATTGAGCATATCTGGGACATTCTGTCTCGTTCCATCCACCAATGCTGCGTTGCACCACAGATTGTCCAGGAATTGACTGATGCTTTAATCCAGGTCTAGGAGGATATCCCTCAGGATAACATCTGCTGTCTCATCAGGAGCATGCCCAGGCATTGTAGAGAGGTCTTACAGGCACATGAAGGCCACGCACGCACTAGTGAGCATCATTTCCTTGTCTTGAGGCATTTACCCTGAAGTTGGATCAGCTTGTAATTTGATTTTCCACTTCGATTTTGAGTATCATTTCTAATCCAGACTTCCATTTGATATTAATTTTGATTTACGTTGATTTACATTGATCATTTTTTTGTTTTATTGTTCTCACCGCATTCTTCTATGTAATGAATAAAGATTTGCAACTGGAATATTTCATTGTGATATCTAGGATGTATAATTTTTGTTATGCAGTAAAGTCCGATTCACATATCTCGTATGTAAAAAATTTTTTAAAAAACCCTATTTTCATCAGTGTTGGGTCAGTGAGTCAAATTTTATCGTCAGTGATTTTTCTTGTCTGACAAAAAAAACAATAAATTGCAAAGCTTCTACCCACTAGGCTATGTTAACACGTTGCTTTTTTGCTGCTTTTTTTCTGCAGGAAAACCTGCTTTCTTTGCACTAACGAAGCTACAAAAAAAAGGTTTTGTTTAGTTTTTGCTGCATTTTATGGTCTTTTGTGCATGTTGATAAAGTTTAGTGGGCAGAAAAAATATGATGCAACTTCCTTAGGTTTTTGCACCAAAAACACATTCATTAAAAACTGATAACTGCATTTTTTTAATGCATTTTTGCACTTACTCCTTGCTTTCTATGGGTGAAAAACGCTGCAAAAACTCTGAAAGAAGTGACATGCTGCAGTTTTCAAAAACGCCGCAGTTTTCCAAATCGGTCAGGAGCATAAACCAATGTGTGTGCATGAGATTTCTGAAATTTCATAGCCTTTGCTGGTACTGTAAAATGCAGCTTAAAAGTTGCTTAAAATGCAGCAAAGACGCAACGTGTGATCATAGCCTTAGGGTACCGTCACACAGTGCCATTTCGATCGCTACGACGGTACGATTCGTGACGTTCCAGCGATATCGTTACGATATCGCTGTGTCTGACACGCAGCAGCGATCAGGGATCCTGCTGAGAATCGTACGTCGTAGCAGATCGTTTGGAACTTTCTTTCGTCGCTGGATCTCCCGCTGTCATCGCTAGATCGGTGTGTGTGACACCGATCTAGCGATGCGTTCGCTTGTAACCAGGGTAAACATCGGGTTACTAAGCGCAGGGCCGCGCTTAGTAACCCGATGTTTACCCTGGTTACCAGCGTAAAAAAAACCAAACAGCACATACTTACATTCCGGTGTCTGTCCCTTGCCGTCTGCTTCCCGCACTCACTGACTGCCGGCCGTAAAGTGAAAGCAGAGCACAGCGGTGACGTCACCGCTGTGCTCTGCTTTCACTTTACGACCGGCAGTCACTGAGTGCGAGAAGCAGACGGCAAGGGACAGACACCGGAATGTAAGTATGTGCTGTTTGTTTTTTTTAACGCTGGTAACCAGGGTAAACATCGGGTTACTAAGCGCGGTCCTGCGCTTAGTAACCCGATGTTTACCCTGGTTACCCGGGTACCTCGGCATCGTTGGTCGCTGGAGAGCTGTCTGTGTGACAGCTCCCCAGCGACCACACTACGATTTACCTACGATCACGGCCAGGTCGTATCGCTGGTCGTGATCGTAGGTAAATCGTATAGTGTGACGGTACCCTTACACTGGTAAAAAAGGATATCACGAAGATGTGATTTTCATAAACCCTTTGACTTGTATGGGTGATTTTTATTAGTGACTTGCCTAACAATAAAATGTCTGGGTGTTTTTTGCTAATGTTTTTTTTTTTTAAGTCCACAAAAATAAAGCAAGGATATTTGAATGGCTCCATAGACTGAAATGGGTTTGTGTGTTATCTGTGAAAAACACGGAGAGAACACGTTCTTGAAAAATAGACATTAGAATGAGGCTTTACGATGCAGAGACCCATAATGTGCTGTGTGAATGCAAAGTAGCTTTGTGATTGATAAGTGATTCAAATGTCAAAAATACGGTTTCTTATCCCATTGGACCAAAACTTGATTTAGTAAGAAACACTGCCAGAAATGAGTATACCGTAATTTAGTTTCAAAGTACTTTATTAAGAAAACTCTTGAAATATTGTGCCAAATTCCCCTTGCTGGGGGCAGAGTAAATATCATCCAGTTCTTTGAGCATAAAATTTAATTACATAATTTATTTAAAAAAAAAACCTGAGCTCCTCTTGGAGGTACAACTAGTAAGAAAGCCAAAAGTAAAAAAAATAATGCATAGTGAATGGCAAAAACAGGAGAGATTGGACCACAAGGAAGGTGGAGTGGAATAAAAAAAAATACTTTGTAGTGAAGGCCTCCCGTTATTGATTGCAAGGACATTTCTTGATTTTTAGAAGAAGGTTAATATGAATGAACTAAGAAATGGAATCTGTCAGCCCAGAATGGCAGTTTAAAGGGAACCTGTCACCTGAATTTGGCGGGACCGGTTTTCGGTCATGTGGGCGGAGTTTTCGGGTGTTTGATTCACCCTTTCCTTACCCGCTGGCTGGTATCAGGCTAAGTTTAGACTTCAGGACCAAATCATTTTATCATGCATAAAGGGGTTGTCCAGGTCTGGTACAAAAGTCTACCGTCCCTTTGTGACTGCAGATTTGTGAATCTTCACAGCGCGAACAGGGTTCTCCGATGTCGGCAATGTGCATACTCCCGGTCACAGTGTGACTAGATGTGCACAGCTTCACTCAATACAAGCAAATTTAGCAACGTTACGCACGTCTAGCTGGAATGTGCCCGGAAGTATTTACATCGCACATTTGAGATCATATGACTGCCTGGTCTCACTGCCAGCGCTAGAGAATCCTGACAGCGCTCAATGTGCGCTCTGTAAGGATTCGCATGTGACTGCAGACTTTTGTGCCAAGCTTGGACAATCCCTTTAACGCTTGTCATTCCAGCGTATGCAATTTTTCTGTTTAGTTAAAAATTTTATTTTTTTCATTAGTAAATTATTTAGTTCATGTGAAAATTGAGGAAAAAAATATTTGTGTGAATCAATCGACAACTGGATTTTGCATTATCCTTGTTACTGTGGACTGTCTCTAAACTCCCCGACCCTTAGTACTGAGTGTCAGACTATATAGGAATACATTCTATTGTGAAGGAAAATGGTAACGCTCTGACCATTGTAAGGACCATTTGGCATTCATTGTATGCAATTTTCAGTGTATTTCCATGCGGAATAACAGATTAACAGCACAAAGCAAACTTATAAGAAAGAATGCTTCAGAATTGCTATTTGAAAAATTCTATTATTTACTAAAATTGTTTTGGGTCCTCCTTTAAATAATCACTGTACTCTGATAGCTTCATCTCATTCTTAGTTAATGTGCTAAAAATCGAATCTGCTAATCAGTTTATTTAAAAATTCTGTCTTCTAACCCCCATAGAATCACTCCAGTGCTAGCCGCTAGATACCGTATATCCCTTCTGTCTAACTTGCGGTGGGGTAATTCCATGTCAAGTGAACCAATGATTTTTACCTCTATATTTTTAATTCCTTTGAGATTTTGTTATTTGGTAATAGTGTGTCAGAGAATGCAAGATGTGGAGAAGAAAAAAAAAAATTATATATATATATATATATATATGTGTGTGTATATGTGTATAAATGTGTGTATATATATATATATATATATATATATATATATATATATATATATATATATATATATATGTCGTTCACCTGCTCACCTCCCGTCCACCTGCACTCCCTCGGACCGCAAGGCTGTACTTTTTCATGTTTTGAATAAAGAATTGGACCACAGATGGGTGAGTGCTGCCGCATTTTCTGTTCTGATCTATATATATATATATTTATTTATTTATTTTTTTAATTGATTTTCAAAGTTCGGAAAAAGTGCGAGTTTCGGTGTTGCCTGCCTTTACATTTCTCCTCATAACTCCGGCTAGAAAAAAGATAGAGAAACAAAATAAACACCATTCAACTCAGAACTGTACAGGCTTTCACCAGATATGTCACAAGAGCACAAGAGTATCTTTGTTAATATTTTCCCATGCAAATGCAACATTTTAAAATGCATTTCCTAAAAAAAAGTTTAATTTAAAAATTTCACAAAAAAAATGCACATGTGCCTGCTATGCTCCTAACCACATCTGTACCAAAACACAAGCTGGGATCATATTTAAAAAAACAAAACTATTACCGTGTCAATTCGAAAATCTTGAATTCAGATCTGTTCAGCCTGTGGTCTAAAAGTGTGGGGTCTATATTTACCAAATAATCCATGATTTTTAGATATTACTGTATTATTATGTTACAGCTTAGAAGCAGGAGAGGACAGAGGAGAAAGCTTTGTTAGGGCTGAGAATGAATGGGTAGACCGTGAATGCAGAGGAGACGACAGGCCGGCACTCGAGCCTCCAGAGGCCGTATTCAGACCAAATCTTAACACCCATGCAACTTTTCAAATGGAGGGAGAAAACTATTCTTAACATCCAGTTCATGTATTGTACGAACCAGAACTACGAAGAGGAGGAGAGTTTGTTAAAACATCGGTTACAGGAAGCGGAACCCATCAAAGGGACTCGGCAATACCAAACTTTCATTCCATGTAGTGAAACAGAAATAAAAACAAGGATTTTTTCATTCAGCAAAGACAGTGACGTCCATGAAGTGGTAGAAGGCGGCACAAGATCGGCAATGGATGACATAACTGGTGATGTGACCTGTGAATAAGACTGACGCTGGTGGCGGCTACTGGATTCCCCAAAGATTGTGAAAATAAAGAAGTAGAATTGACTGTTTTGCATCCAGCACCATCCTTTGTGTATCCAAGAAAACCAGACATTTTAAAAAATAACAAAAATCAGATCTGGACTCGGGTGGAGCCGAACACCATGACAGGCCATACATACTCTGACACAAAAGGAAATGGCCATTGCTAGTAAGCGCTTATGGACAAGATGACATTTCACCCACTAGAAGGGACAAATTGATGATAAAAGGCCAGTTTAAAAATGTACTATTAATTGTTTGATTATTTTATACAACCCCTGGCAAAAATTATGGAATCACCGGCCTTGGAGGATGTTCATTCAGTTGTTTAATTTTGTATAAAAAAAAAAAACAGAGCACAGACATCGAACAAAACTAAAGTCATTTCAAATGGCAACTTTCTGGCTTTAAGAAGCACTGAATGAAATCAAGCATAAAAAATGTGCTAGTCAGTAATGGTTACTTTTTTTAACCAAGCATAAGGGAAAAATTATGTAATCATGAAAAACAAACAAAAAAAACACTCCAACACATCACTAGTGTTTTGTTGCACCACCTCTGGCTTTTATAACAGAGAGAAAAATTATGCCTCTCCCACCTCTTTATCTTAATTCTAGCCCGAGATATGATAAAACATATAAAGCCATACCAGGCCAAAATTCGCGCTTTTTCAAAAGCTTGTTGTACTTCATAAAAATAAAAAATATAAAGATGTCAGGTAAAAAAAAATTCATATTTGGATTACTTGATATGGAATGACCTGGTGCACCGCAAATCACCAATATGGAGTACAGCAAGTGGGGTGGGTATTTGTTTCTCTGCCACTGCTCCCACGTCCGTGTAACTGCATGCACAAATAACAGGTTAAGAGTTAAGAGCAGGAAAGCCATTGAAACATGGCAGGAGCAGTGTGTGCTGGAATCAAAGCGAGAGCGAGTTCTGGCACTTATAGTGCTGGCAGAATTCAGATAAAGAGGAGCTACAAACTCAAAAAGAGTAGATGATATAGTATGATGTTCCTGGTCTTATTAGACTGGACCAAACTGCAGTAAATGCAGTTTTTACTTTTTGTGAGGCAAGAGAATAGTAAGACTACGCTTTTGTATTAGTTTTATGTGCTAAGACACCTACACTATAACGTGTCATTCCTAGATAATGACTAAGGCAGTTGCAAAGTAGACACTTAATGTTTATTTTCCTTACACTTCTTTTTCAATTTGAAGTCTATTAGCACTTTATTATATTCGTTTACCATTTGTCATGGTTCCACATACAAGTCATCAGTACACATAGGGATTAGTATCTAAAATTAAAGGGGTTGTATCAAGATACTGCATCCAGGCTTCCTGCGGGGGGCAGTGCACTCTTGATTATTGACAATGTGCATGCTGTACTGATTGTAGAGGAAGCTTGGCCCATGCAGCTTCGGAGGAGCGCAAGAGAACTAAAGCTGGTCGCATCCAGCATTATGGCCAGCTTCAGAACAGCATTGGCAAGCAGTATAGCTAAAAGCTTGTAAGTGCTCTTACCTCTGACTTCCGGTCAACCAGAAGTTGTGGTCACAAGATGGGGATTGGGACTGGAGCGGCGCTGGGAATAGCTGGAGATGGCGGCTGGTAAGTATAATACTAGGGTCAGTAAAATTAATGCAGTGGCACCACTCTGGAGCTGAAATAGAAATAACACTGTAGTGGTGCCTTAAAGATGCGGTTGAGGACCATGTGTAAAGATGAGACCATGCGTAAAGATGAGACCATGCGTAAAGATGAGACCATGCGTAAAGATGAGACCATGCGTAAAGATGAGACCATGCGTAAAGATGAGACCATGCGTAAAGATGAGACCATGCGTAAAGATGAGAACCATGCGTAAAGATGAGAACCATGCGTAAAGATGAGACCATGCGTAAAGATGAGACCATGCGTAAAGATGAGACCATGCGTAAAGATGAGACCATGCGTAAAGATGAGACCATGCGTAAAGAGGAGACCAGTGCAGTGGCTCTTCCCACCGCTGCTGCAGGTGATTGCAGATCTGTTTGTGGCGTGTACATGGGGAGAACCTGCATCTGGAAGTGTGGGCTGAGGGTGGTGCCGGACTAATCTGCTCTCCGGCTATGGTCCTCAGCTGGACCTATAAGGTATATTTTCTCTGAAAACATTGGAGCATTTCAGAGAATAATTTACCTGGCTGCAATTCATGTTGCTCATAGTTTTGGCAGCATGAATCGCTTGCCAGGTTCCCGATCGCATACATGGTATATATTGTGGAGAAGTTTCCATTTGTTACCAATAATTGGTCATTCCTGCTTATCAATCATGTAATGCTTTGCCTGTGTTAGCACATTTCCAGGTGGATCAGCATCTGTTCTAGACATTCACTCATTTCTTGATTTCCTTTTTGCTCAGCATTAGGGCTTGTTTTCACTTGCGAGGAACACATCCGTGTCTCGCATGTGGAAACGAAGCTCTGGCGCCGGCACTTGGGAGTGGAGCGTGCGGCCGCATAGGAACACATGGAGCCGCACGCTCCGCTCCGGAGTGCCGGCACCAGAGCTTCGTTTCCACATGCGAGACACGGACGTGTTCCTTAGATGTAGTATGATGGTGATTACACGGTCACTGTAGCCGGGGCTGTGAAGGAGCCGGCCATTGCACTATGCACCTCTCACATGGGTTAGCTTTTCATTCAAGTTGAGGTTTCTTTTTAACCTTCATAAAGCAATTTTTGTTCCAGAAAGAGAGACTCATCTGGTATTTTTCACAGGCGCATTTTCCCATTTTTACAGAAACTGTTTCCATATTTTTGAGTTATTAAAAGACCTTCCTAATAATGCCCGATCCGAATCCATATAAATTCTGGATGCACTTTAATGTTTATAACCACAGAGGTCAGGTTGCTAGGCGAAATGATCGTATGCCACATTTACTAAGCATTTAAAGATGTCATCTGTCTTGTTTCTGTTCATCTACTGTAAATACTACCAGAAGTAACGCTCCTGACCCAGAACAGGCTGAGGGGCATGTCAAGAGCCTACTTGCTCCTGGCTACCTGAGGGTAATTGATATCCTCTATAATGACTTTCTCATTTCAAAGGCCTTTCCTGTGCACTCAGCAGCGATGTTATGTTTTGTTTTTTTTTCTACTTTGTGTATATAGTGTCAATGTGGCTATATATTTATCTGATATTTATAAAATAAAAAAGTGTGTGTGTGTGTATATATATATATATATATATAGATAGATAGATAGATATAGATAGATAGATAGATAGATAGATAGATAGATACACACACACACACACATATATATTTCCACACATGTCTATATATATAATTGCCTAAGGGTTTTTCCGTCTGTCTGTCTTTCTGTCTGTCTGTCTGTCCTGGAAATCCCGCGTCTCTGATTGGTCGAGGCCGCCAGGCCTCGACCAATGAGCAACGGGCACAGCGACGATGATGTCATAAAGGACATAGACATCCCGCGTCTGGTCGAGGCCTGGCGGCCACGACCAATCAATCAGCAACGGGCACAGTATCGACGTAGATGTCATAATGGTTGCCTCGACCAATCAGCGACGGGCACAGTCTGCCGCGAATTCTGGAATCATCATTGTCCATATCCTACGGGGACATGCATATTCTAGAATACCCGATGCGTTAGAATCAGGCCACAATCTAGTATCTATATATATAATTGTCTAAGGGTTTTTCCGTCTGTCTGTCTGTCCTGGAAATCCCGGCTCTCTGATTGGTCGAGGCCTGGCCTGACGGCCTCGACCAATCAGAGACCGGCACAGCATCGACGTAGAAATCCCGCGTCTCTGATTGGTCGAGGCCGCCAGGCCTCGACCAATCAGCGACGGGCACAGCGACGATGATGTCATAAAGGACGTAGAAATCCCACGTTTCTGATTCGGCGACGGGCACAGTATCGACGTAGATGTCATAATGGTTGCCATGGCGACGGTGATGTCATAAAGGTTGCCTCGACCAATCAGCGACGGGCACAATCTGCCGCGAATTCAGGAATCATCATTGTCCATATACTACGGGGACATGCATATTCTAGAATACCCGATGCGTTAGAATCGGGCCACAATCTAGTATATATATATATATATATATACTAGTTGGTAGCCCGATTCTAACGCATCGGGTATTCTAGAATATGTATGTAGTTTATTTATGAAGATTTTAGAATAATACATTGAATGCACAGGATTCGGCCGTCCGGACTGTGCCTGTCGCTGATTGTTCGCGGCCGACCACGTAGTATATAGCACAGCCACGTAGCATATAGCACAGCCACGTAGTATATAACAGCCCACAGAGTAAATAGCACAGCCACGGAGTATATAGCACAGCCCACATAGTAAATAGCACAGCCACAGAGTATATAGCACAGCCACGGAGTACAGGTCCTTCTCAAAAAATTAGCATATAGTGTTAAATTTCATTATTTACCATAATGTAATGATTACAATTAAACTTTCATATATTATAGATTCATTATCCACCAACTGAAATTTGTCAGGTCTTTTATTGTTTTAATACTGATGATTTTGGCATACAACTCCTGATAACCCAAAAAACCTGTCTCAATAAATTAGCATATCAAGAAAAGGTTCTCTAAACGACCTATTACCCTAATCTTCTGAATCAACTAATTAACTCTAAACACATGCAAAAGATACCTGAGGCTTTTATAAACTCCCTGCCTGGTTCATTACTCAAAACCCCCATCATGGGTAAGACTAGCGACCTGACAGATGTCAAGAAGGCCATCATTGACACCCTCAAGCAAGAGGGTAAGACCCAGAAAGAAATTTCTCAACAAATAGGCTGTTCCCAGAGTGCTGTATCAAGGCACCTCAATGGTAAGTCTGTTGGAAGGAAACAATGTGGCAGAAAACGCTGTACAACAAGAGGAGACCGGACCCTGAGGAAGATTGTGGAGAAGGACAGATTCCAGACCTTGGGGAACCTGAGGAAGCAGTGGACTGAGTCTGGTGTGGAAACATCCAGAGCCACCGTGCACAGGCGTGTGCAGGAAATGGGCTACAGGTGCCGCATTCCCCAGGTAAAGCCACTTTTGAGCTACAGAGAAGCAGCACTGGACTGTTGCTAAGTGGTCCCAAGTACTTTTTTCTGATGAAAGCAAATTTTGCATGTCATTCGGAAATCAAGGTGCCAGAGTCTGGAGGAAGACTGGGGAGAAGGAAATGCCAAAATGCCTGAAGTCCAGTGTCAAGTACCCACAGTCAGTGATGGTGTGGGGTGCCATGTCAGCTGCTGGTGTTGGTCCACTGTGTTTCATCAAGGGCAGGGTCAATGCAGCTAGCTATCAGGAGATTTTGGAGCACTTCATGCTTCCATCGGCTGAAATGCTTTATGGAGATGAAGATTTCATTTTTCAGCACGACCTGGCACCTGCTCACAGTGCCAAAACCACTGGTAAATGGTTTACTGACCATGGTATTACTGTGCTCAATTGGCCTGCCAACTCTCCTGACCTGAACCCCATAAAGAATCTGTGGGATATTGTGAAGAGAAAGTTGAGAGATGCAAGACCCAACACTCTGGATGAGCTTAAGGCCGCTATTGAAGCATCCTCGGCCTCCATAACATCTCAGCAGTGTCACAGGCTGATTGCCTCCATGCCACGCCGCATTGAAGCAGTCATTTCTGCCAAAGGATTCCCGACCAAGTATTGAGTGCATAACTGAACATTATTATTTGATGTTTTTTTTGTTTGTTATTAAAAAACACTTTTATTTGATTGGATGGGTGAGATATGCTAATTTATTGAGACAGGTTTTTTGGGTTATCAGGAGTTGTATGCCAAAATCATCAGTATTAAAACAATAAAAGACCTGACAAATTTCAGTTGGTGGATAATGAATCTATAATATATGAAAGTTTAATTGTAATCATTACATTATGGTAAATAATGAAATTTAACACTGTATGCTAATTTTTTGAGAAGGACCTGTATAGCAATGTGGGCACCATATCCCTGTTAAAAAAAAGAATTAAAATAAAAAATAGTGGCCCCCGGGTCGAAGCGTTTAACGACGCTCCTCGCGCGCTCCAGTCTGAAGAGTGCATTGCGGTCTCGCGAGATGATGACGTAGCCTTCTCTAGAGACTGCTACGTCATCATCTCGCGAGACCGCAATGCATGGAGCGGTCACCGGGGTGTCGTGAGGAGTGGGAAAGGTCTGTTCCTGATCCGGGGGGCCGACGGACGTAGCAATTTTTTTTTTTTTGATTTTTTTTTTATTTTTAACATTAGATCTTTTTACTATTTATGCTGCATAGGCAGCATGAATAGTAAAAAGTTGGTCAAACAGGGTTAGTAGCAGCGTTAATGGAGTTCGTTACACCGCGGTCAACGCTGCCATTAACCCTGTGTGAGCGCTGACTGGAGGGGAGTACGGAGCGGGCACTGACTGCGGGAGGAAGGAGCGGCCATGTTGCCGCCGGACTGTGCCCGTCACTGATTGGTCGTGGCTGTTTTGCCACGACCAATCAGCGACTTGGATTTCCATGACAGACAGAGGCCGCGACCAATGAATATCTGTGACGGACAAACAGAAAGATGGAAGTGACCCTTAGACAATTATATAGTAGATATATGTGTGTGTGTGTATATGTATATATATATATATATATATATATATATATATATATATATATATAATTTATTTAATGGTGTCTGAAAAGAAAGCTTAAGTGATAAATGCGCGTGTGCACAGCAACAAAAGGGTGCTTGGGTAGGTTCCCAAACACATATAAAGCAGAACCTGGCACTAAACTTTGCGGGAATGTGGAAGTGATTTCATTCAATCCCAATGTATATCAAAACGTTTCAGTCCCAACAGGAGACCTTCATCAGTTACGTACAGAGGGATGTGGTATAATAAAGGTTATATTAAAAGTATAGGATTAAGTGGCAGAAAATGCCGATAGTATGAATGGCAGTCAGATAGATATCATCTACGTGGGGTGGATGCAGCCTGAGTAGTAGCTGCTATCGCGGCGTCCACCGCTGTACTCCACCCCACGTAGATGTTCTGTCTGACTGCCATTCATAATATCGGCATTTTCTGCCACTTAATCCTACATTTTTGGTATAACCATTTTTATACCACATCCCTCTGTACGTGACTGATGAAGGTCTCCTGTTGGGACCGAAGCATTTTGATACACATTGGGATTGAATAAAATCACTTTCACCTTACCGCAAAGTTGAGTGCCAGGTTCTGCTTTATATGTGAAAAGAAATCTTAGGCATGCACGGTTACTGCTCATGCAGCCGATGGTATTTTCAGTCTGAGTGCGATCCAACAAAACATCTGATCCCACTTGGACCGATGTTATTCTATGGGGTCATGCACATGTCCGTTGTTTCCTCGGACCGAGTCCCCTTACGACAAAATTGTAACATGCGCTGCTTGCATCAGATATTCTGCTCACACTCCAACATGCAGGTCAGGGAAACCGTCTGACTGCACGGAATGTGGTCCGATTTTCACGGACTGACAGAATGAAAAAGATGCAAATAATTTTTTTCCTCCATCTTCTGCACATTCCCAAAAATCAGATCATGCTCCGATTAGCATAATTGGCCTGATTCTATCAGATGAGAGCGAATACAGTGGTGTGACCCTAGCCCTACAGCGAGTGCATGCTCACTCTGGGCAGGACAGGCCATCAATCAGCATAGAAGGCGGTAGAGCTATGCAAACTCAGGGGTGGACTGGTGCATTGAGCCACTCTGCATCTGGGATTCCTAATTAACATTTGGGATTAAAGAGGATTTTCACACAGATTAAAAAAAAGAAAAAACTACAGGAATCATTTTTTTTTTATAAGAGCCAAGTCTTACAAATGACTGGTTATTTTTAAAACACATTTTCGGGCTCTCATGCGCTAGTTAAAATAATGAAAGAAGCCATAATACATACTACTCAAACAACACCAGGTGACTGTAAATCAGCGTGGCAATACTTTATTGAACCCCAAAACAGGCAAATAACATAACAATCCCAGCAAAATACCCAAGGTGGTGCAAAATTACAGAGTCTCACCCTTCCGCTAACTCGCCAAAAGAAGAGCAGCTGTGACTTCAGAGCTTCCAGGTCCCACTACCCTACCTGTGGCACACACGCAGGAGGTAACAACAAGCTTGGGAGGCTGATAGTCCGTTGAGGTTTAAGGCAACATGACCGGAGGGTCACAACCTGGCTTCTCCGAACAGCTCCATGGAGCCAGGTGACCAGTGGGTCCCAATCCTGGCTTTCCCAAACGTATCTGAGGCTCAGGTGACCGGTGGGTCCACATCCTGACCTCACCAAGCGTATCCATGGACTCAGTCATAGTTAGTGGAGCAGATCTGTATTCTTTTAGCCGGGGTCGGGGTCCCCTAAGCTGGCATCCCGTAGAATGTCAAATTTGTGTCCCTCGTGATGTAGCCATGATCTGGCAGCGGTCCTGTAGAGTGTTCCTGGCTGTAGTTTTGTAAAGAGTCTCTGGATCTCTTTTATGCTTGGATGTATATTTTTAGAGGCATATCCCACTTATATAGCTCACAACTGTTATCCTTCATGCTATCATCCAGGGCTCAAGAGGAACATGTGATGAGATTAAGGCTGGGATCACACACAGCGAGATACGGCCGAGTCTCGCAGGGTAAAACCAAGCTCTGGCAGCGGCACTCCGGAGCGGAGCGTGCGGCGCATAGCAATACATGGGGCTGCACGCTCCGCTCCGGAGTGCTGGTGCCAGAGCTTGGTTTTAACCTGCGAGACTCGGCCGTATCTCGCTGTAGTGTGACTCAGGCCTAACTCACATTGTTTGACTATTTAATCAATTTGCATAGTTTTTACTCCTCTGTTTTGCTGGTCAATAAGCTAGCTGGTCTAGACAATGTGTAAACAACATGTCCGCAAACATCATTGTTCAATTACCCTGCATCTCTGGCTTATATGAACAAAAATCTGTGTTTTCTTGGCCAACTAAAGAACAAACACACAAATTCAAAAGTCAGCATATAGATAAGTCTATATCTCGTGGCTTACTGAAAATAGATGTCTGGTTGTTTAAGATAAAATGCTGTGTCATCACAACAATTTTGTTGGAAAATAAAAATAAAAAGTCAGAACATTACCGGGAATCCTCATCTCTAGCGGGTGCTAGCTGTATTTGTACAACTTTCATGCTCTCTAACTGCCAAAGAATGCAGTAACTGATGAGACTATTATGGCTGCATGCACATTTAGGAACTTTTCTAGGGCTATGTGCACACAAAAGCATCCCATAAAATGAACATAATTTAGAACGACATATGTGTTCCACCTTACGTAGTTATTACAGGTGCTTCTCACAAAATTAGAATATCATCAAAAAGTTAATTTTTTCAGCTCTTCAATGCAAAAAGTGAAACTCATATATATAGAGAGACATTACAGAGTGATCTATTTCAAGTGTTTATTTCTGTTAAAGTTGATTATTATGGCATACAGCTAATGAAAACCCAAAAGTCATTACCTCAGTAAATTAGAATAATTAACAAAAAACACATGCAAGGGCTTCCTGAGCGTTTAAAAAATTAGTGTTTAAAAAGGTCCCTTAGTCTGTTTCAGTAGGCTCCACAATCATGGGGAAGAATGCTGACTTGACAGATGTCCAGAAGGCAGTCATTAGCACACTCCACAAGTAGGGTAATCCACAAAACGTCATTGCTAAAGAAGCTGGCTGTTCACACAGTGCTGTATCCAAGCATATTAATGGAAAGTTAAGAGGAAGCAAAAGTGTGGTAGAAAAAGGTGCACAAACAACCGGGATAACTGCAGCCTTGAAAGAATTGTTAAGAAAAGACCCTTCAAAAATTTGGGGGAGATTCACAAGGAGTGGACTGCTGCTGAAGTCATTGCTTCAAGAGCCACCACACACAGATGTATCCAAGACATGAGCTACAAATATCGCATTCCTTGGGTCATGACTAATAGACAACGTCAGAAGTGTCTTACCTGGGCCAAGGAGAAACTGAACTGGACTGTTACTCAGTGGTCCAAGGTGTTGTCTTCAGATGAAAGTAAATTTGGCATTTCATTGAAATCAAAGTCCCAGAGTCTGGAGGAAGAGTGGTGAGGCATACACAATCCAAGCTGCTTGAGGTCTAGTGTGAAGTTTCCACAATCAGTCATGGTTTGGGGAGCCATGTCATCTGCTGGTGTAGGTCCACTGTGTTTTTTCATGACCAAAGTCAGCGCAGCTGTCTACCAGTAAATTTTAGAGCACTTCATGCTTCCCTCTGTCGATAAGCTTTTTGAAGATGGAAATTTAATTCTCCAGTAGGACTTGGCACCTGTCCACACTGCCAAAAGTACCAATACCTGGTTTAAAAATAACAATGTCACTGTGCTTGATTGGCCAGCAAACTCGCCTCACCATAACCCCATAGAGAATCTATGGGGCATTGTCAAGAGGAAGATGAGCGACACCAGACCCAACAATGCAGATGAGCTAAAGGCTGCTATCAAAGCAACCTGGGCTTCCATGACACCTCAACAGTGCCACTGGCTGATCGCCTCCATTCCACGCCACATTGATGCAGTAATTGATGCTAAAGGAGCCCCGAACAAGTATTGAGTGCATTTACTGAACATTAGTGATGAGCGAGTATACTCGTTGCTTGGGTTTTCCCGAGCACGCTCGGGTGGTCTCTGAGTATTTGACTGCTCGGAGATTTAGTTTTCCTTGCCACAGCAGAATGATTTGCGGCTACTAGACAGCTTGATCACATGTGGGGATTCCTTAGCAACCAGGCAACCCCCACATGTACTCAGGCTGGGTAACAGCCGTAAATAATCCAGCTGCAGCAAGGAAAACTAAATCTCCGAGCAGTCATAAATACTCGGAGACCACCCGAGCAACGAGTATACTCGCTCATCACTACTGAACATACATTTCAGTAGGCCAACATTTCAGATTTTAAAATCATTTTTCAAGCTGGTGTTGTAAAGTATTCTAATTTACTGCGATAATGACTTTTGGGTTTTCATTGGCTGTAAGCCATAATCATCAGCATTAACAGACATAAACATATGAACTAGATAACTCTGTTTGCAATGACTCTGTATAATATGAGTTTCACTTTTTGTATTGAAGAACCAAAATAAATTTACTTTTTGATGATATTCTAATTTTGTGATAAGCACCTGTATGTCGTAAAGGCTATGATTAAAAAATAGAAATCTTGGAACTTCCCCAAGCCTGTTTTCTCTTGACATATTTTACTTTATGTTGGTGGTAAAAATTTGTTCGATAAGACTTGCGTTTAGTTGTGAAAAATCGGAAATTTGGCAAAAATTTAGCAATTTTTAAACTTTTTCATTTTTATGCCATTAAATCAAAGAGGTTTGTCACACAAAATAGTTAATAAGTAACATTTTTCCATCATACATGACGGCACCACGAGAGAGGGGATCCGCCCATCAAGGACAGGAAACCTTCAAGATAAAAGGGGCGGCTCTCTCCACATCAGTTGGTTTCCTGTCCTTGACGGGGAACCCTCAAGATGGAAGACATCTGATGAAGATTGAAGAGGATGCCGTGGATTTGGGCAGGCGCTGTCTGCTGCACCCGTCACCAGGTACCTGTAGTCGCGTCGGGGGTCAATGTATACCATGCCCCCCCTGAGCGAAGCATGGCCACAGCCCGCGAGGTGAATGCCCGGGTGAAGTTGGAGCCTCGGAGGCCTTCCCTTTTACCAAAAAAAAAAAAAAAAATCCACCTGCCAATTGTCCTCGGAGGTCACAAAGGTGCTCCCTCCCTGTTGACTATGGTGGCCATGCAGCCTGTGAGACACATCGGTGCCCAGGCTAGGTAAGGCTCCTTGGAGGTTTTATGCCATCCCTGTTGAGCACTGCAGATGGTCCCCCCAGCCCACCCCCTCTCCTTCCCCCCTCTCCTTCCTTCCTGGATCGGTACCTGAGACAAGCGGAGAGGTGTGGAGCGGTATCTGACAGCATGGATCTGGAGGTGAGCGTGGCGTGTCGGACGGAGGGGACACTGCAGAGATTCCTGCCTGGCCGGCGCCATGATTCCAGGAGGCGGCCGCGCGTGCGCACATCGCTGGGCAGCAGCGCTCGGAACGTTTGTGCGGGGCACTGGGGCAGGAGGACAGGAATCTTCGGCGCGCACCGGAAGTAAGGGCCGGATGCGCGCCTGGAAGGTGAGTGCATGGACGCTGGAGGGCGACAGAGCAGCGCACACCGGAAGTAAGTGCAGGGTGCGCACGCAGAACCCAGCGGTGGCACTTGGGTCAGAGGCAGGATCAACCAGGTGAATGATTAAGAGCGCGCCCCGGAAGTGGTGCCAGGGGAACGCTTTGTTTATACAGCAGCATTGCGCTAGCGGTGGCAGATGCAGGATCAACCAGGTGTTTGATTGATTACATGCACGGAGGTGGTGCAGGCACGATCAGCCAGGTAGTTAATTGGATTAAATACACCTGGTGCTGAGCAGCCAATAAAGGCAGGATCAACCAGGTGATTCATTAAAAAAAAAAAAAAAAAAAAAAGTGAATCTATTTAAACGAGCTAGAAGTGCTGCCCTGTGTCACTAAAACCAGGTCAGGTTGAAGGTGACTACTCTTGTTGTGTGCTGGTGTGTATAATGGAGAGTTTCTTCCCAGAGCATTTGATGCCACAGCAGGAGGTGCAGGAGAGGCGGTCTCGCTCAAGCGAAAAGAGCCAGACCCGCCATGTCAGCAGCAAAAGCCGCTCGGACAGTATACGGACGGATTGGCGTAACAAGGAGGGGTCCTTAGTCTCATTGGGAGACACGGAGAAAACCAGCCAACCTCCGGATCTGGTACCCGTACTTTGAAAACATCCGAGTGGTGAGTGAACTACGAGAAAGTCCAGCACGCTAATGTCTGTTCTTTTCTCTTCTCTTATCTCCGTCTCTCCTCTCTTTTCTTACATACATTGCGGGGTGGAGTATAGGAGGTCCCCAAAAAGTATAAGGCGAAGACTAAAAATAGAGAATGTCCCTTATGTAAAAAGCCTTTAATGTCATCTTGGGGTAAAAGACTGTGTCAGGACTGTATTAACCAGACTGTGGCGGAGGAAACACCCTCCTTTACGGACAGCCTAAGATCTCTGATTCAGTCCGAAGTCTCTAAGTCCGTAAGAGCATTACAGACACCTGACACAGATGCCAGATCTAGGGACAGATCCAGCCCCTCTATAGCATCCCAAAGGGATTCCTCGGGGTCAGAGCAGGATTCTGATACGGCCCGCTCTTCTGATAGTAGCTCTGAGGAGGAAGACACCTTTCCAGCAGAGGCTACAGATAAACTTATTAAAGCTGTTCGCTCTACCATGGGGCTGGTAGAGGAGAAGGCCAAAAAGACAGCCCAAGAACTCATGTTCAGTGGCCTACAAAAGAAGAAACGGAGATCATTCCCTGTTAACGATCAAATACAAGAACTGATCAAAAGGGAATGGCAAAAGCCAGAAAAAAGGTCCCAGATAACTACCTCCCTAAAAAGAAGGTATCCCTTTGAAGAGGAAGCATCCTCATCTTGGGACAGAGCCCCAAAAATCGATGTGGCGGTCTCAAAAGTGGCCAGGAAATCCTCCCTGCCGTTCGAGGACCTAGGTTCTCTAAAAGAACCTCTGGACAGGAAGGTGGACAGTTCCCTGAAGACAGCTTGGGAAGCCTCAGCGGGAGCACTAAGGCCAGCTATCGCGGCCACTTGTGTCGCCAGATCCCTTAAGATCTGGATAGACAACCTGGAGGAACAGGTGGACCAAAAAGCTCCCAGGGAAGCTATTTTAGAGTCACTTCCAACTATGAGGGCAGCGGCTATGTTTCTGGCTGAAGCATCAGCAGACTCTGCTAGGCTGGCAGCAAAATCAGCAGCATTAGCTAACACTGGATGCCGTGCCGTATGGCTTAAATGCTGGCCAGGGGACACTCAGGCCAAAATGAAGCTTTGTTCTTTGCCTTGTGAGGGAAACTTCCTGTTCGGACCAGCATTAGATGAGGTACTGGAGAAGGCCGGGGATAAAAAGAACAACTTTCCAAGACAGCCGTTTCAGCCCTTTCGTCGCTCCTTTCGGAGAGGCCAAAGATTCCGAAGACAGCAGTACAGGGACCGAGACAGAAGCAACCTGGACAAGCGACCCAGGGGAGGAAAGGGCTTCTATTTCGGCAAGTCCCCCAGAGACACCAAAAAACCCTCCCAGTGATGGTCCTTCTCAGGTGGGAGGGAGGCTCTCTCACTTCCTTCCAGCCTGGGAGAGGATCTCCTCCAGCATATGGATCCGGCAGATCGTAGGATCAGGCCTAAGAATAAAGTTTCACCACTGGCCTCCAAGAAGGTATATGCAGACCCCGGTACAGTCCTCCCAAGAGAAGCAAGACAGTCTGGAGGGGGAAGTAACATCACTCCTAGACAAGCACGTCTTGGAAGAAGTTCCTATAGACGAAAGGAGGGAAGGATTTTATTCCCCTCTTTTTCTCATAAAAAAACCGGACAACTCTTGGAGGACAATTATAAATCTAAAAGGCCTCAACAAATTTCTTGTAGTACCATCATTCAAGATGGAAACCATAAAATCGGCGGTGAAACTTCTCTATCCCCAGTGCTACATGTCCGTCCTCGACCTCAAGGACGCTTATTATCACGTCCCAATCAGACAACAAGATCGTCCGTTCCTCAGAGTGGCAGTTCAGATGGGGTCCCAGCTGCGTCACTTCCAGTACAGGGCTCTGCCCTTTGGGATAGCAACCGCCCCACGCGTATTTACGAAGCTGATTGCAGAGGTCACAGCACATCTCAGGGAAAAGGACACTCTAATAATTCCCTACTTGGACGACTTCCTGATAGTGGGAAAGAACTTTTCTCACTGTCAGGAGCAGGTCAGGATAGTGATGGACACTCTTCAGACACTGGGATGGCAACTAAATCTCAAGAAGTCCAAGTTAGAGCCGGCAATGGTCCAGAATTTCCTGGGGATAATGGTGGACTCCGTGGCACAGGAGTGCCGCCTCCCAGAAGATAAAGAAGAAAAAATCAAACAGATGATTATGGCCACATTAAAAAAGCCGGAAATGACCTTAAGAAGGGCCATGTCGGTGTTGGGGTCCCTAACCTCCTGCATACCGGCAGTAAAATGGGCCCAGTTCCATGCAAGAGAACTGCAATGGTGTGTGCTGCAGAACAACCGAGAACTTCAGGGACAGTTAGAGCAGAAGCTCACTCTCCCACTCTCTGTGCTCCAATCTCTCAGATGGTGGTTACAGATAGTCATCCCCCAGAGGAGTTCCCTGGACATTCACAGCCTCCATGGTAATCACAACGGACGCCAGTCCATGGGGATGGGGAGCTCACTCAGACACACTATGGGTCCAAGACCCCTGGGCTCAAGAGGAGAAAGATCTATCCTCAAACGAGTGGGAGCTCCTAGCAATAGAAAGGGCGCTAGAGAGATTACTTCCACACTTGGCAGGGCATCATGTGAGAGTCCTATCGGACAACCGAACAGCGGTCGCATACGTGAACCACCAGGGAGGCACCCGCTCTCGGGCAGTGATGCACATAACCACAAGACTCATGTCTCTAGCCGAAAGGCACTTCCTGTCATTATCGGCCCTGCATATCCGAGGTGTGGACAACATAAAGGCAGACTTTTTAAGCAGGAACCACTTGAGGCAAGGGGAATGGTCCCTAAAAAAGTCCGTTTTTCAACGGATAGTGCACATGTGGGGAAAACCCAGGGTGGACCTCTTTGCCTCAAAAGTCAACAGGAAAGTCCAAAAATTCTGCTCCCTGAACCCTACAGACAGGCCGTTGGCAGTAGACGCCTTCAGCATAAAATGGACATCTGGACTCCTGTATGCTTTCCCACCGATATGTCTAATCCCAGTGGTTCTGAGGAAGATCAGGGAAGACAAGGCCAGAGTGATCATGATAGCGCCCTTCTGGCCGAAAAGACCGTGGTTCTACTGGCTGAGAGTGATGTCATTGACGGACCAGGACCTTCTAACTCAGGGTCCCTTCAACCACCCTCAACTCCGGGCTTCATTTGACAGCCTGGCATTTGAGCGGTCGTTACTAGAGAAAGAAGGGTTCTCAGCTGGGTTAATATCCACCTTGCTCAGCAACAGAAAACCAGTAACGACCAAGATCTATGGGAGGATATGGAAGAAATTCCTGTCCAGCTCAGGGCCAATACGGGAAGGGGAGGTCCCGATAGTGGCAATACTGGAGTTCCTGCAGAAGGGCTTAGATCTGGGGTTAGCTGTTAGTACCCTCAAAGTACACATTTCAGCCTTAGCAGCCCTATTCAACTGTGACCTGGCAAGTAATAGGTGGGTGGTGAGGTTTATCCGAGCCTGTAGTAGAGCTGACTCTGTCCCATCTCCTACTCCTCCACCATGGGATCTAAATCTAGTGTTAACTGCCCTGACGGAAAGCCCCTTTGAGCCGTTAAATACAACTTCTGATAAAATACTAACATTAAAAACAGCTTTGTTAGTGGCACTTACGTCGGCCCGTAGGGTGGGGGATTTACACGCGTTGTCAGCTGACCCCCCTTACACACAAATTATGGACGATAGGGTTGTATTAAAATTAGATCCGGCATATCTCGCCAAAGTGGTATCGAGATTCCATAGAGCTCAGGATATAACCCTACCCTCTTTCTGTCCCAATCCCAGTAACAAAAAAGAGGAGAGACTCCATTGCCTAGACGTTAGGAGATGTATCCTACAGTATCTAGAGGTGACTAAATCCTGGAGGAAACAGAGGGCTTTATTTGTTTCATTCCAGGGGTCAAGGAAGGGCCTTAAAGCCTCAAAACAGACTATAGCTAGATGGGTGAGAGAGGCCATTATTCTAGCATATAGTAGTGCAGGCAGGGTTGTTCCACAGGGTCTGAAAGCCCACTCCACGAGGGCCATGGCGACGTCGTGGGCGGAGAGAGCAGATGCTACCATCGACCAAATCTGTAAGGCGGCCACTTGGTCCTCTCCGTCTACATATTTTAAACATTATAGGCTAGACCTATCTGCTACCTCTGATCTCACTTTTGGGAGAAGAGTGTTACAAGCAGTGATCCCTCCCTAGAAGAGAATACAAATCTCTGTAACTCTCTCGTGGTGCCGTCATGTATGATGGAAAAACACGGGTATTACATACCTGGTAATGTGTTTTTTCATGAGTCATGACGGCACCCTTATATTCTCACCCTTTTGATCACGTCATTAGTTGGGTGCATTATTATTATTATTTGTATTATACACTCCCTGGGGTATCGGTGAATAGAACCGTATAGGATGTATTATTTATGTGTACACTAACCAGCGGAGTTCCTCTCGTACTCTGTAAAACAACTGATGTGGAGAGAGGAGCCGCCCCTTTTATCTTGAAGGTTTCCTGTCCTTGATGGGCGGATCCCCTCTCTCGTGGTGCCGTCATGTCTCATGAAAAAACACATTACCAGGTATGTAATACCCGTGTTTCCCACATGTCTACTTTACATCAGCATTTTTTTTTGTTAGGTAGTTATAAGGGTTAAAAGTTGACCAGTGAATTCTAATTTTTTTTCATCAAAATTTACAAAGCCACTTTTTTCGGGGGACCACATTACATTTGAAGTGACTTTGAGGGGCCTATATGACAGAAAATACTAAAAAGTGACACCATTCTAAAAACTGCACCCCTCATGGTGTTAAAAACCACATTCAAGAAGTTTATTAACCCTTCAGATGCAATTTTTGCAATGTGGAAGGAAAATAATTAACATTTAACTTTTTTCACAAAGCTGTAACTTTAGACTCTATTTTTTCCATTTTCCCAAGGTAACAAGAGAAAATGGACCCTGAAATTTGTTTGGCAATTTCTCCTGAGCATGCCAATGCCCCATATTTGTGATCATGTTGACACCACATGTGCCTCACAGAATTTTATACTACTGGGCGGTGAAGAAAGAATTAAATTTTCACCAATAAAGTGTTGTTTTAGCCCTAAATGTTCAATTTTTCTAAGGGCTAATAGGAAAAAATGGAGCTCAGTTTGTTGCAAATATTTCCCCTAAAAATACTTTTCATGCACTGTGCAAAGCTCAGAAGGGAAGGAGGGCCATAGTATAGAGCAGATTATACTGTTATGGTTTGCAGGTGCCACGACCCACTGGGAGAGCCCCCGAGGAGCCAGAAAAGCATGCTTGGCATATGAAATCTGTAGAAAAATTATCATTTTAATTAGAGGACAAGCGTCCATACAGCCATACCACTATTTTGGTATGTAAAAAATGTGCTAACAGGTTCATTTTATTTTGGAGTTTTTGTATTCCTCGGGGTTAACATTACAGATAACGAAGCTGAACTTGATGTGCATTTGTCTTTCCGCTGCCTTACAAACTGTATTATTACTGAATAACACAATTAAGAGCGTAGCACTGTCGTTCCTTTTCAAGGTAAGATGTCGTCATCCTTCTAAGAATGTCATTGTTAATTTGCATTGCATTGATGGTGTAGCACTGAGCATGACCTTATTATATAATGATAGAAGGGAAAGAGTTGGTATAAAGTAACTGTGACAACACAGGCGTTCTCGAGGTTACAATAATACAGCGTGTGTATCTAATAAACTGTGTTCTATTTATTTTATGCCAGTACAAACAGTGGGAGGGCTGCAACGTATGTTCTGTGACCTTCTCAACTGACATGAAGTGCTTACATTTCCCTTTTATTATTTATAGTACTATCGGATTTTATTAAAGTCTGCCTTGCTAACGTGATAATATTTCTTTAAGTAATTGTTGTTCCTGCCCCAAAGGAGAATGACTCAGGAACTATGGACACTGTTGGAGCAATAGTTGTTGACCAAGATGGAAACGTAGCTGCTGCTGTCTCCAGTGGTGGATTAGCCATGAAACATCCTGGAAGAGTCGGCCAGGTGACTATGTCTTTATGAAGAAAATGTTCCTTTTGGTTCTTTTATCCAACCATATGTGTGTCCAATGTAGTATTAAAGAGAAAGTTATGGTAACTTGTTCCTGGATCACTTTTTTTCCCTGCTGAAGCTCATGACTCTTTAAAGAACACCTTTCACAAAATTTTTAATGTTGAATTGGACATGGGATGTAGAGCGGAATGAAACATTTTTATGTTTTTATGTTTTTTAATAACTAATATCTCTGCAATGGAGAGGCAAATGTAAACTACACTGACAAGCAAAAGGGTAACAATGTTTTGAACTTTTGACTCCTTATCTTACCATCCAGCTTCGAATGTGAGACTACCATCATTTTATGAACAATCCTCTTGGATATCTCATATATAAATGCTTATATTTAGCATATGATTAGTTATGCTGATTCTTGTCATGTCACTGCATTGTTAACGTTTTGCTCCTGGTGGTGGAAAATGGTTTTTCTTCTTGTATACTACAAAATACAACCTGTTCTCATATTACCTCAGTGTGTTATTAAGTTGATTCCCAGGCGAAAGGTCACTGGTTCGAATCAAGGAGCAGCCATGAAAAAGATTTCTCAAGAAAAAAAAGAAACGGCATCATCCAGCTCATCGACAGCGGTTTCTCGGCCACTAAAATTGCCAAACTGCATCATGTGAGTACCATGACATTTGGAAGAATACAAATTGAAGTCTGTCCATCCTTTCAGAAGTCAAAAGATGGACGTCCAGGCAAAGTATCGGAGTCAACAAGTCGGCTCATCCCAAGATCTATCAGTTCCGGTGCAACAAACACGGCAGTGGAGGTGGCTCGTATACTTTGTAATAGTGAAATCACAGACGTCCGTGCAAGCACTATGCGACACACTTTGTATGTAAGTCTGGAATGGTGGCTCTTCAAAAGGTGAAGAAGCCTTGACTTCAATATCCTCATAAGTTTGCAAACAAGTAAGAAAAATGAGCAGTAGAAGATTGGAATCAGGTCATTTGGACCTATGAGAAAGTCAATAGACTAGGTCCTGATGGGTGCAAATTTGTCTGAAAGAAACCAGAGAAAAAGGGGCTAATAGATTAAGAAATTTAAATAACTGTCAAGTATGGTGGAGGATTCCTGATAATATGGGTTTGTTTCACAGCCAAAGGCATTGGTTACTGGACCATGATTGATGTTGGTCTCATTGCTGAACTATATGTGAGTATTCTACAAGACGAGTTACTTTGTAGACTCGAGTACTATGGTTATGAAAAGGACGACATCATGTTCCAGCAGGACAACAACCCAAAGCATACTTTGAGGTTAGTGAAGAAATTATTCAGTGACAATGAAGTAGGGGAGCTGGATTGGCCCCCACAGTCTCCAGACCTCAATCCAATGAAGCACTTGCGGGTAGAGTTGAAGAAAATGCTGTATACATACCCAAGTGAGTCTACCAGTATGCACCAACTTTGGGAACGTGTAGAAGAGACCTGGAATCAGATTTCGGTCAAGGCATGATTGATTCTGATCAAGATCATGTCCAGAAGGATTCAGGCTGCGTTGAAAACCAACGGTGGATTTACAAAAAACTACCAAAATAATAAACATTTTCATCTTAATTTTAAGGAGTTAAACAGTAACATTGCAGTAACATGACAAGAATCTGCATAACTAATTATATGATAATGTGTGCAAAATGTAAACCGCTGCGGAATATGTTAGCGCTATATAAAAATAAAGATTATTATTATTATTATATTATATGCTAAATAGTTGCAAGTCAAATTTATGTATGGGCCAAGATGATGCTCTATACAGTCTCATGTTTGAAGCAGTAGTGGATGGTGAGCTATGGAGCCTGAAAGCCAAAAGTCCAAAACATTGTTACCCGTTTGCTCCTCAGTGTATTTGACACTTAATGAGAATGCTTACCTTAGTTATGGTGGGGTGTGTTCTTCTTTCCTTTGTGTTGCTGCCTGCTTATGATTGGCCAGCATCATGCAGGGAGAAGTACACTCCCCCAGTGAAAACTCTCTGATAACACCTACTTAAAGACTTAAAGCACCACTCCATAGTTGTTGTTTTTTTATTGCACCGCTGCAGTGTTGCTTTAAGTGTAATTTCCTTGCACCCTGTTTCATAATACTCATCTGTCACCGCATTCATCATTCTCCAGCATTGCTCCCATCGGTCTCCAGTGAAAAGTGACCTGCCAGCAGCTCCAATGTTTCATAGAGCGGCGCTGATATCACTTTTCAAGACAAGTGTATGAGAGCCAGAACAAGGCTCTTATAGACTTGCATTTAGAAGCTGTGATCACAAGATGGTGCCACGTAACCAGAGCGATGACGAATAGCGGTGAAGATGCTGGAGGGTGAGTATACAGTTGTGGCCAAAAGTATTGACACCCCTGCAATTCTGTCAGATAATACTCAGTTTCTTCCTGAAAATTATTGCAAACACAAATTCTTTGTTATTATTATCTTCATTTAATTTGTCTTAAATGAAAAAACACAAAAAGAATTGTCCTAAAGCCAAATTGGATATAATTCCACACCAAACATAAAAAAAGGGGGTGGACAAAAGTATTGACACTGTTCGAAAAATCATGTGATGCTTCTCTAATTTGTGTAACTAACAGCACCTGTAACTTACCTGTGGCACCTAACAGGTGTTGGCAATAACTAAATCACACTTGCAGCCAGTTGACATGGATTAAAGTTGACTCAACCTCTGTCCTGTGTCCTTGTGTGTACGACATTGAGCATGGAGAAAAGAAAGAAGACCAAAGAACTGTCTGAGGACTTGAGAAACCAAATTGTGAGGAAGCATGAGCAATCTCAAGGCTACAAGTCCATCTCCAAAGACCTGAATGTTCCTGTGTCTACCGTGCGCAGTGTCATCAAGAAGTTTAAAGCCCATGGCACTGTGGCTAACCTCCCTAGATGTGGACGGAAAAGAAAAATTGACAAGAGATTTCAATGCAAGATTGTGCGGATGTTGGATAAAGAACCTCGACTAACATCCAAACAAGTTCAAGCTGCCGTGCAGTCCGATGGTACAACAGTGTCAACCCGTACTATCCGGCGTCTGAATGAAAAGGGACTGTATGGTAGGAGACCCAGGAAGACCCCATTTTTGCCTTTGAAAAAGACACAAATTTTAGCATCTCGACACGCGTTATTGTGAGAAAAATATTCACTGGGAGGAAGAAAACTGGCTCTCTAGTGCCACCTATTGGATGTAGCTATGCTATAAGTCACCCTTTAATAAATTTTGCAACATCACTTTGAGATATCACTTTTTTTTTTTAATTGTTTACTCTTTATGCACTTATTTATTCATCATTTGTATTCTTGATCTCTTTTTCTCCTTTATATTGTTAGGCAGTACTTTTTTTAAGGCATGGATTGATTAAAAATTAATAAACAAAGTCATATTCAATTTCCAGTACCCCATGTATCTCCAGAAGCAATGTCTACCCCATTCGGAAATCACAATGATTAGAATAACACATCAAACAAATATCTGATGACCAGCTCTTATAGATACCTGACTGTTTAAGGAAAACAGAAAAAATTGGAATCCGGCTCAACAGGACTGGATTTTCCTTTTCTTTTTTTCTTTTTCAAAAGAAAATATGGTGCATACAAAAGAAAAATTGACATGGTCGACATGACCCAGTCGACGCGTTTTGACTGCATTAGGCAGTCTTACTCGGTAACGCTTCGACTGGGTCATGTCGACCATGTCAATTTTTCTTTTGTATGCACCATATTTTCTTTTGAAATAGAAAAGGAAAATCCAGTCCTGTTAAGCCGGATTCCAATTTTTCTATTTTCCTTGATGTGAGGCCAGGGCGAGGCCGGTGTCTGAGCCCCAGGTGGATGAGCATACAGCAACTGGGTGAGCTAGAATTAAGTTTCTATACCTGACTGTTGCAGTGCTGTGACTTCCAAATGGGACAGACACTGCTTCCGGAGGCGGCACAGACCTGCTGAGTGACCAGCATTGGATCTGTGGGGTCTTTGGTAGGTGAGCATACCTCCCGTTTATTATTTCTAATCAATCCATGTCTAAAAATTTTTATTTTTTTTTTACTGTCGAACAACCACTTTTTCTGACTTGAGTATGGGGTTATGTGAATTCACCCTGACAAAGTGGAGCTTGGATGAAGTAATGCAATTTGATTGTTGCACGTTTTTCAGTCCCATGCATCTGGCTATATTCTGGGCCTGTACTATAGTTTTCTATGGCCTTTGTGCCTTATTTTTGCACTAACTGATGTCGTTGATGTGTTTTTAGGCTGCTCTTTATGGATGTGGCTGCTGGGCTGAAAACACTGGAGTTCACAACCCTTATTCTACAGCTGTGAGTACTTCAGGTATTTACTGCTTCCATTCCATGATTACTTACTGCTACTTCTGCTGCTGAACGAGTAAATCAGAACACGTGTGTGCCACATCGGCATTCTCTTCCCAGCTGCGTTCTTGTGACAGTGCTGTTCCCAATGCAGCCTCTATACCATGCATGTATGTGACCGTGACGCCGGAATGAATCTTTCCTAGTGTATGTCATCTTTAATGAACTGAAAAATCAATTCTCTAGATCAGATAAATATTGCTACAAAAGTATTATTAGTAAGGGTCACGTGCTAAAAAAAAAAAAACACATCCCGAGTGCTAAACATTTGTCGCCTGTGTGTAGAATAAGGCTGCAGCCTTTCCTTTTTTATACGGTTATACGATATACACAGGCGTAGAAAACTGTTTCTTACAAGGCATCTTAAATTCTCCATCTTTACCATTTTAATCTGGCGTTTTTTAGGTTCTGGGTTGAGTATTTAAAGATGATTTTTTTTGTGTGTGATTTTTGTCTTTGAAAAAAAGGGAAAGAAATAAAAGTACTGCTAAACCACAACATACATAGTCTAAAGGGTTCTGTGACACTTTAGAGGATTGCAAAACAAGTACAGAGCGGAATTTTGGTAGAGAACAGTTATTCATTTTCTCTCATATATTCTGCTATATATGGCATATGTGAGAATGTACAGTATATTACTAACTTTTGAGGTCCATGAGGACTGGAGTTTGGGAAACACTGAGCTAACTAAATCTCAGTCTCGAAGAAGAGAGCACAAGAAATATTGTGACTATCCCATGCACTTCCATACCAGTAACCATTGTTTTTGTTTTTTAATTAAAAAAAAAAACTCATTTTAAGAATTAGTTTTTTTTTTCAAAACCTGGTATTTTCACATGATCATGTGTTCGGAAGAGGGGAGCAAATAAAGAATTTCTCAAATTGCATAGTGTCCATTGAAAGGAATAGTGTCTTAATTGGTTATCGCTGCACATTTATCTAGAGTTCTGTTCCCGTATAGATAGCCATCCATTGTTATTCCCTATGATGTAATTGTAAACTGCAAAGAAAAACTGAGAACAATACTGATCTCATAATTTTCAGTGGATAAATTTCCGTCAACCGGCGCATTATTTATTTATTTATTTATTTATTTATTTTCACTGGTACCAAAGCCTTTTTTTAAAAAAAAAAACGTTGCTTGCAGCACTTATTGATTTAGTTTTAGACAGCAGGCCCCTGCACAAAATGTGTAAACTACCCGCTCGCTCTGGCATAAAAGTACTGATAGGGGTGGGCACAATTGATATTTGGGAACTAAGCCTAGAATCTAGGAAAATCTTAAAATTCTGCCTGAGTCCGTATTTTAAGATGCCAACTTAATATGTTTCTTTCTAATTGGTGTTGTCCTTCCATTGATATAGAAGATAACTGTGCAATATAAAACTAGCCCTGACTCTATTTCATGCTCTGTACAACGGCCAACTGGACGCGAGACAAAACTCAGAGGGTAGGATTTGTAGCTTTTGGTTTTGGACAGTTGGTTTGTTAGTATATGTGAACCAATAATTGGCCAATTAGTGGAAATCCTATCAATGAATCCAGATCTGAGAATTTTTGCCTTTTGAAGTCTTTTTTTGTTAGGGTTGCCTGACTATTATGAAAGTAGAAAGACCGTGATGAAACACAGAGCCTTCTTAGATGTTATTGTTATTTTATGCGATTTCCAGTTTAATACTTGACACAAACTAGTGATTTAATAAAGGCGTATTTATTGTTTTAATGCTGAAGAACGGCTCATTTATTATTTAAGAAGTAATCTTGATCAAGAACACAGAAGTGAAGCGAGCTGGATGCAAGCTTAAATCCAGAGCTATGATTGTGTGGCTTAGCCATCTGCTTGCTAAAGGCAAAGTATATTGGTTTGTGGTACTAAATTAGTGATTTTTCCGTGTGAGTCCTTTTAATTCATATGCGGTAGTGATTTCTTGAGGATGTGGGTACGGTCTTCAAATTAAGTCATCCAGCTTCAAATTGCAGGGGATTTCGATATATAATTAAGAGATGTAAAAGAAGGTTGATGAAAACCTCCCACAATGGAAGTGAGTATTGGTTCTTGTGTGTTTTCACCATCAATTCTGAGCTGCTTGTAGGATTATACTACAATGACAGGCAATGAAAAAAAAGATTTCAGTTTTACAATATTATTTAGTTATTTTTATTTTATTTGTTAAAAAAAGCAAGAGCTCCAAACACACTAATCCCTGCCTATTGAGAAACTTTTTTGGATTGCGTTATTGACTTGCTTCCTATGCTGTATGTCTTATTGTTCCAGCCTTCTACCTATTTCTGTTAAAAATATCCTGTCATCAACATTTTATACCCCAATGTATGTTAATGCTCAGTAAATCCTTGCCTTTCTTGTAGAAATCGGTTTTGCTGTTGTACAGAAATTCATAGTTGAAATTGCATGCTAATAGATGCAAGTGCATCAGGGTGGGACATTGCACTTGCAGCTCTCTTGCCCTCTCTCCCTATTCCCCGCCGGCTGCCTGCCTCCTGTCTCTGACTCCTGTTTTATTAACCTGTCATTCAATAAAAAACCTACTCAATGGCAAACAACACACATCCAAGGCAAGTAGGTCAGAAAAACATGAAGATAAGTCCCTGCACATCCCCCCTTCCTTGCTGAGTTCCTTTTTATTTCTTTTTATCATACTCAACTTCCCATTTATTAATTTTTTTATACTTTGGGGGGGGGGGGAGGTTGCCATCTTTGTAGCTTTTTGGAATCAGAAGAATGTTTTGTGTGAAGAATGCCTGTTCAAGATGTTAGAAAATAAAAAGTTACACCCAGTACAGTAGACCCCATTATAAATAAGTCTACCTGAAATGGCTCCAATTTGTAATTATCAACAAAATAATCAAAGCTTATTTGCTAAATTAGTAAAATATTTTCACAAACCTATATGCATTTTTTTTGTAGTCATTGACAGATTTTTTTTTTAATGTGTATTTTACGATAGCGGGTAGACCAAGCATTTAAAGCTAGTGAATAAATCAAGAGAATAGAGCCGTCTGCCTTCTTTGCTCATAAAGGACTACGGTATGTTATTTCAGTGAAACACAAATATTGTTGTAACATATTCCCAAACTCTAGGTGGGACTTTCAAGTTCTTGCGGGAATCATTTATTTTTATGGGGGTAGCATCAACTTCTTAACACTGCAAATTCTTTCAATTTAAACACAATTTTCCCTTTGAAGTTTTGTTTGTTTATTCTGTGAAATATTGAAATGTGTGAAGACCAATTGAATGATTAGTATCCGCTTCTTTGAATGATTTGTTATAAGTAAGGTGTTAAAAGCTAAAAGAAAAGTGTCTATCTCATGCGCAGGCAATTGTTTGCTGCTTGTTGTTTTTACTTTTTTTATTTTATTTTTTTTTATCTTTAATACTTTAATTGTGATAATACCTGTACTGACTTGAAAGGTGCCAGATTACAAAATATTTTAATTAGGACGGCATAGAAAAAGTATTGACAGCTGACGAATAAGTTATAGAGACTTCATAATGAAAACCTAAAATAAAAATGGAACACACTTCCTACTATAGGTTAGTTTTTATTAATTTGATGAGTCTAATTGGTTATCTTCTAGTCGCTCGTGCATATATTATTCCTGGGCTATGAACAAGTTTCCGTCAGAGAGACACAATATCTGTCCATCCAGAACGAGCAGCCAACCTAACCATAACTTAGTTCAATCCTCTCTAAATAAAGTATCCATAGTCTGTTTTTTTTGTTTTTTTTTAATTGACTCCTTATTTTCAATTGCCTTTAATTTTCTTATTTGTTTGTCATGTTTTTTTTTTAATTTGGGTAAGTGTTTACATGCACAGAAAGTATTTGGCAACTTAGATCTATATAAACAATATTTCATGATCGATTTTTTTAAATAAGTGTATCTATTTACATGCTCACACTGAACATAGACATTAATGGTTCATTTTGTCAACATTTTTTTTTTTTTTTTTTTGCTCTCATCTCATTGACCCCTGGCAATTTGCAGATAAAATAAGGATTGTGAAATTTGGGAGCAATTTGGGGTTTGCAAGCTATCAAGTTTTAGCCATTGTTTTCTGATACTGTATTGCTTGTTTTATATTTCTGCCCTGAGTTAATTATATGAAGAGCTTTGATAAAAAAAAAATACAAAATCAATTTGTTTTAGCGCGTAATGATAATTACATTGGATTAATAAAAAAAAATTTCAACGCTGGACAATTAAAAAATTACTTTTTAACCCCTTTATTTGCAGTTTCACCAATTAAAGCCACCCTTCACCCTGAGATTAAAAAGTGACCATACATTACCTGGTGCCCTCCAGCTGCCTGCCTCTTCTCAGTAAAATTGTGATGTTACATACTCCATTGAAGAATAATGTTTACACACACAGATATAGATTTATAGATAGATATATCTATCTATCTATAGCTCTATTTATCTATAGATCTATCTATCCATCTATCTATAGATATAGCTATCTATAGATAGATATAATACCAAGCCCGATGTTTAGTAATAAACATAATAAAATGGTACATAAAGAGTTAAATAAAGATACACACAAAATCTGCATTGGCCAGGGTCACACTTGCGAGAAACTCGTGCGAGTCTCGCGCCTCAATACCCGACACTGGGACCCGAGCGTTCAGTTGCATTGAAGTACATGCAGCTGCACACTCCGGTCCCAAGTGCCGGCAGCAGTGCCGGGTATTGAGATGTGAGACTTGTGCAAGTTTCTCGCAAGTATTACCCCAGCCTTAAATGCAATATCAGTTTCATTTAAAAAAAAAAATTGCGTGGGCTCCCGCGCAATTTTCAAGTCCAGAGTGGGAAAGCCAGCGACTGGGGGCCGCTGTTTATAGCCTGGGAAGGGGTTAATACCCACGGATCTTCCCAGGCTATGAATATCAGTCCGCAGCTGTATATTTAGCCTTTACTGGCTATTAAAATAGGGGAACCCCCCCCCACCCCCCCAAAAAAAAAACCCGGGGTCCCCCTTTAATTTATAGCCAGATAGGCTATGCAGACAGCTGCGGACTGATATTCATAGCGTAAAGAGGCTACAAATACCAGCTCCCGGCTGCCCCAGAAATGGCGCACTTAGCCTCTTTCTTCCCACTGCCCTGTAGTGGTGTCATATGGGGTAATAAGCGGTTAATGCCACCTTTGTATTGTAAGGTGACATCAAGCCTGTTTAGTAATTGAGAGGCGTCAGTAAGACACCTATCCATTACTAATCCTATAGTAGTGAAAGAGTTAAAAAAAGACACAGCCAGAAAAAAAGTATTTTAATATTCTTAATTTCACCATTCTTACAACCACGCCTAATTCCCCGAAGCCATTGATCACCTGCAAAAAATAAAAAAATAATAAACCAACCGTATACTCCCTGTCCGACGCAGTCCAATTAATAACGAGTGTCCCATGACGATCTCCCCTATAGAACAGTGACATCGGGTGATGTCACTGTTTTATAGGGCCTCCAGTGACACACTGACAGGAGACAATGGCAACTGCAGTGCATCGCTGAAGAGGTTATCTTAGTTCATTCTCTCGCTTTACGGCAATATTGCGTGGGAATTTTCTCTCACAGCATTGCCAGTGAGAGAATTAACTTAAATGACCTCTCTCCCGTCAGCGGGAGAGGGATATACATTGCAGAAGATTACCCCCGCTGTCAGTTCATCAAGGGGCCCCTGTAGATTGCTGACATTGGCCGATGTCCGTGTTCTACATGGGAGATCATGTGTCATTGAACACTCGTTATTAACTGGACTACGGCGGAAAGGTAAGTATAGGTTGGTTTATTATGTGATTTTTACTAAAGGAGAATCTATGGCTTCTGGGACTAGGTGATGGTAAGTATGTACTTTATGTGTTGTATGTTATGTGTATGTACTGTATGTTATATGTTGTATGTTCTGTATGTTTGTTTTTTTTTACTACTGAACACAGCCATTGTCTGATGGGACTACTGTCCCATCATTGGCAATGCTGTCACTGTGAGCATTCATTGCCTGATGGGAGCAGTAGTCCTATCAGACAATGGCTGCTTACACAGATCCTGCACACACATCGGGACACACACACAGACCATCGCATACAGACACAGATTCATGCAGACAGCGGCGCACACATACCCGCACGTAGCTCCACCCACACACTCTCTCCTCACGATCTTCAGCATTTCATCCGCAGCAAAACCGCAGATCTTTTTTACATCTGCGGTTTTGCTGCGGATGTGCCTGACACAATGGAAGTCAATGGGTGCAGAAACGCTGCAGATTTGGCAAAAGAATTGACATGCTGCAGAAAAAAGGCCTCGATTCTGCCCGTTTTTTTCCTCAGCATGTGCACACCAAATGTCAATTTCACATAGACTAACATTGGCTGTGCACTACACTGCGGATTTGATGCGAATCCGTGCAGCCAAAAACACAACGGAAACGCATCAAAATTCGCAATGTGTGCACATAGCCTAAAGCTAATGGATGAGAACTGCAGTATATATGAAAATCCCAACTTTAAAGCACTCGATATAGATATATATATCTATATTATATATATATATATATATATATATATATATATATATATATACAGTGGGGCAAAAAAGTATTTAGTCAGTCAGCAATAGTGCAAGTTCCACCACTTAAAAAGATGAGAGGCGTCTGTAATTTACATCATAGGTAGACCTCAACTATGGGAGACAAACTGAGAAAAAAAAATCCAGAAAATCACATTGTCTGTTTTTTTAACATTTTATTTGCATATTATGGTGGAAAAAAAGTATTTGGTCAGAAACAAACAATCAAGATTTCAGGCTCTCACAGACCTGTAACTTCTTCTTTAAGAGTCTCCTCTTTCCTCCACTCATTACCTGTAGTAATGGCACCTGTTTAAACTTGTTATCAGTATAAAAAGACACCTGTGCACACCCTCAAACAGTCTGACTCCAAACTCCACTATGGTGAAGACCAAAGAGCTGTCAAAGGACACCAGAAACAAAATTGTAGCCCTGCACCAGGCTGGGAAGACTGAATCTGCAATAGCCAACCAGCTTGGAGTGAAAAAATCAACAGTGGGAGCAATAATTAGAAAATGGAAGACATACAAGACCACTGATAATCTCCCTCGATCTGGGGCTCCACGCAAAATCCCACCCCGTAGGGTCAGAATGATCACAAGAACGGTGAGCAAAAATCCCAGAACCACGCGGGGGGACCTAGTGAATGAACTGCAGAGAGCTGGGACCAATGTAACAAGGCCTACCATAAGTAACACACTATGCCACCATGGACTCAGATCCTGCAGTGCCAGACGTGTCCCACTGCTTAAGCCAGTACATGTCCGGGCCCATCTGAAGTTTGCTAGAGAGCATTTGGATGATCCAGAGGAGTTTTGGGAGAATGTCCTATGGTCTGATGAAACCAAACTGGAACTGTTTGGTAGAAACACAACTTGTCGTGTTTGGAGGAAAAAGAATACTGAGTTGCATCCATCAAACACCATACCTACTGTAAAGCATGGTGGTGGAAACATCATGCTTTGGGGCTGTTTCTCTGCAAAGGGGCCAGGACGACTGATCTGGGTACATGAAAGAATGAATGGGGCCATGTATCGTGAGATTTTGAGTGCAAACCTCCTTCCATCAGCAAGGGCATTGAAGATGAAACGTGGCTGGGTCTTTCAACATGACAATGATCCAAAGCACACCGCCAGGGCAACGAAGGAGTGGCTTCGTAAGAAGCATTTCAAAGTCCTGGAGTGGCCTAGCCAGTCTCCAGATCTCAACCCTATAGAAAACCTTTGGAGGGAGTTGAAAGTCCGTGTTGCCAAGCGAAAAGCCAAAAACATCACTGCTCTAGAGGAGATCTGCATGGAGGAATGGGCCAACATACCAACAACAGTGTGTGGCAACCTTGTGAAAACTTACAGAAAACGTTTGACCTCTGTCATTGCCAACAAAGGATATATTACAAAGTATTGAGATGAAATTTTGTTTCTGACCAAATACTTATTTTCCACCATAATATGCAAATAAAATGTTAAAAAAACAGACAATGTGATTTTCTGGATTTTTTTTTCTCAGTTTGTCTCCCATAGTTGAGGTCTACCTATGATGTAAATTACAGACGCCTCTCATCTTTTTAAGTGGTGGAACTTGCACTATTGCTGACTGACTAAATACTTTTTTGCCCCACTGTATATATATATATATAATTGTCTACTGGGTACTTCCATCTGTTTGTCTGTAACTAACTTCCGTAACGGAAATCCCGCGTCGCTGATTGGTTGTGGCCGGCCGGGCGGGACAAATCAGCGACAGGCTTAGTCCGGCTGCGAATTGGCCCCTACCTACCGTACTGTCCTCAAGTCAGTGCCCGCTCCATACTCCCCTCAAGTCAATTCCAGTGTGTCGCCCCATCCCGGACCAACTTTTTACTATTGATGCTGCCTATGCAGCATCAATAGTAAAAAGATATAATGTTAAAAATAATAAAAAATTGTGCTATTCTCACCTTCCGACGTCCACCGATGCGCGCGATGTTGCCGGCAACGTCCGTTCCCAGTGATACATTGCGAAATTACCCAGATGACTTAGCGGTCTCGCGAGACCGCTAAGTCATCTGGGTAATTTCGCAGTGCATCACTGGGAATGGAAGCTGCCGGCACCATCGCACGCATTGGGACAGCTTCGGTGGATGCCGGAGGGTGAGTATATAACTATTTTTTATTAAAAAAATTTTTTATGGGATATATGGTGCCCACGTTGCTATATACTGCGTTATATACTGTGTGGGCTGTGTTATATACTGCGTGGGCTGTGTTATATACTACGTGGGCTGTGTTTTTACTACCTGCCTGCTATATACTACGTGAGCAGTGTTATTTACTGCATGGGCTGTGTTATATACTACGTGGCCTGTGTTATATACTGCGTGGGCTGTGCTATATATTACGTGGGCTGTGCTATATATTATGTGGGCTGTCTTATATACTACGTGGCTGCTATATACAGTTAGGTCCATATATATTTGGACAGAGACAACATTTTTCTAATTTTGATTATAGACATTACCACAATGAATTTTAAACAAAACAATTCAGATGCAGTTGAAGTTCAGACTTTCAGCTTTCATTTGAGGGTATCCACATTAAAATTGGATGAAGGGTTTAGGAGTTCCAGCTCCTTAACATGTGCCACCCTGTTTTTAAAGGGGCCAAAAGTTATTGGACAATTGACTCCAAGGCTATTTCATGGACAGGTGTGGTCAATCCCTTCGTTAGGTCATTCTCAATTAAGCAGATAAAACACCTGGAGTTGATTTGAGGTGTGGTGCTTGCATTTGGAAGGTTTTGCTGTGAAGTAAACATGTGGCCAGAGGAGCTCTCCATGCACTGAAACAAGCCATCCTTAAGCTGCGAAAACAGAAAAAAAACCATCCGAGAAATTGCTGCAATATTAGGAGTGGCAAAATCTACAGTTTGGTACATCCTGAGAAAGAAAGAAAGAAAGCACTGGTGAACTCGTCAATGCAAAAAGACCTGGGCGCCCACGGAAGACAACAGTGGTGGATGATCGCAAAATAATCTCCATGGTGAAGAGAAACCCCTTCACAACCGCCAACCAAGTGAACAACACTCTCCAGGAGGTAGGCATATCAATATCCAAATCTACCATAAAGAGAAGACTGCATGAAAGTAAATACAGAGGGATCACTGCACGGTGCAAGCCACTCATAAGCATTAAGAATAAAAAGACTAGACTGGACTTTGCTAAAAACATCTAAAAAAGCCAGCACAGTTCTGGAAGAACATTCTATGGAGAGATGAAACCAAGATCAAACTCTACCAGAATGATGGAAAGAGAAAAGTATGGTGAAGGCGTGGTACAGCTCATGATCCAAAGCATACCAGATCATCTGTAAAACATGGCGGAGGCAGTGTGATGGCTTGGGCATGCATGGCTGCCAGTGGCACTGGGTCACTTGTGTTTATTGATGATGTGACACAGGACAGAAGCAGCCGAATGAATTCTGAGGTATTCAGAGACATACTGTGGGCTCAGATCCAGCCAAATGCAGCCAAACTGATTGGTCATCGTTTCATACTACAGATGGACAATGACCCAAAACATAAAGCCAAAGCAACCCAGGAGTTTATTAAAGCAAAGAAGTGGAATATTCTTGAATGGCCAAGGCAGTCACCTGATGTCAACCCAATTGAGCATGCATTTCACTTGTTAAAGACTAAACTTCAGACAGAAAGGCCCACAAACAAACAGCAACTGAAAACCACCGCAGTGAAGGCCTGGCAGAGGATCAAAAAGGAGGAAACACAGCATCTGGTGATGTCCATGAGTTCAACACTTCAGGCAGTCATTGCCAACAAAGGGTTTTCAACCCAAGTACTAAAAATGAACATTTTATTTAAAATTATTGAATCTGTCCAATTACTTTTGGTCCCTTTATAAACAAGGTGGCACATGTTAAGGAGCTGAAACTCCTAAACCCTTCATCCAATTTTAATGTGGATACCCTCAAATGAAAGCTGAAAGTCTGAACTTCAACTGCATCTGAATTGTTTTGTTTAAAATTCATTGTGGTAATGTCTATAACCAAAATTAGAAAAATGTTGTCTCTGTCCAAATATATATGGACCTAACTGTACTACGTGGCTGTGCTATATACTACGTGGCTGTCTGTGTTACGTGGGCTGTGCTATATACTGTGGCTGCTATATACTATATGGCTGCTATATACTACGTGGCTGTCCTATATACTATGTGGCTGTGCTATATACTATGTGGCTGTGCTATATACTACGTGGCTATGCTATATTTTTTGTGGCTGTGCTATATACTACGTGGCTATCTGTGTTATATACAGTCATGGCCAAAAGTATTGACACCCCTGCAGTTCTGTCAGATAATACTCAGTTTCTTCCTGAAAATGATTGCAATCACAAATTCTTTGGTATTATTATCTTCATTTAATTTTTCTTAAATGAAAAAACACAAAAGAGAATGAAGCAAAAATCAAAACATTGATCATTTCACACAAAACTCCAAAACTGGGACAGACAAAAGTATTGGCACCCTCAGCCTAATACTTGGTTGCACAACCTTTAGCCAAAATAACTGCGACCAACCGCTTCTGGTAACCATCAATGAGTTTCTTACAATGCTCTGCTGGAATTTTAGACCCAAACTTCTGGTCAAACTGCTCCAGGTCCCTGATATTTGAAGGGTGCCTTCTCCAAACTGCCATTTTTAGACATCTCCACAGGTGTTCTATGGGATTCAGGTCTGGACTCATTGCTGGCCACCTTAGAAGTCTTTAGGACTTTCTCGCAAACCATTTTCTAGTGCTTTTTGAAGTGTGTTTTGGGTTATTGTCCTGCTGGAAGACCCATGACCTCTGAGGGAGACACAGCTTTCTCACACTGGGCCCTACATTATGCTGCAAAATTTGTTGGTAGTCTTCAGACTTCATACTGCCATGCACACGGTCAAGCAGTCCAGTGCCAGAGGCAGCAAAGCAACCCCAAAACATCAGGGAACCTCCGCCATGGTTGACTGTAGGGACCGTGTTCTTTTCTTTGAATGCCTCTTTTTTTTCTCCTGTAAACTCTATGTTGATGCCTTTGCCCAAAAAGCTCTACTTTTGTCTCATCTGACCAGAGAACATTCTTCCAAAACGTTTTAGGCTTTTTCAGGTAAGTTTTGGCAAACTCCAGCCTGGCTTTTTTATGTCTCGGGGTAAGAAGTGGTGTCTTCCTGGGTCTCCTACCATACAGTCCCTTTTCATTCAGACGCCGACGGATAGTACGGGTTGACACTATTGTACCCTTGGACTGCAGGGCAGCTTGATCTTGTTTGGAGGTTAGTCAAAGTTCTTTATCCAACATCCACACAATCTTGCATTGAAATCTCTTGTCAATTTTTCTTTTCCGTCCACATCTAGGGAGGTTAGCCACAGTGCCATGGGATTTAAACTTCTTGATGACACTGCGCTCGATAGACACAGGAACATTCAGGTCTTTGGAGATGGACTTGTAGCCTTTAGATTGCTCATGCTTCCTCACAATTTGGTTTCTCAAGTCCTCAGACAGTTATTTGGTCTTCTTTCTTTTCTCCATGCTCAATGTGGTACACACAAGGACACAGGACAGAGGTTGAGTCAACTTTAATCCATGTCAACTGGATGCAAGTGTGATTTAGTTATTGCCAACACCTGTTAGGTGCCACATGCCATTTTGCAAATGGAGCTGATGTAAAGTGATGTAAAGCAGACATAAAGGAAATGTTATGTTATACTCACCCAGGGGCGGTCCGGTGCTGTACGGGTCCGATGGGTGTCGCAGGTCCGGGTCCAGCGCATCCCATCCTCACACGATGTTATCATCTGCCTTGCTTAGTGTCGCAGCTCCTGCGCAGGCGTTCTGATTTGCCCTGTTGAGGGCAGAGTAAAGTACTGCAGTGCGCAGGCGCTGGGCCTCAATGAGCTTTCCCGGCGCCTGCGCACTGCAGTATTTCGATCTGCCCTCAACAGGGCAGAGAATTACGCCTGCGCATGAGCCGCGACAGAAGCAAGGAAGAGCATGAAGCTGTGAGGCCCCGGACCTGCGACGCCAATCAGACCCGGACCTCCCCTGGGTGCGTATAATCTAGCTTGTTTTTCTTATCTTTCAGGTTACATCGGGGGCTTATCTACAGCATTACAGAATGCTTTAGATAAATAAGCCAATAATGGCGGGGGCCACAGCTTATATGCGAAAAATGAGGTGACAGATTCCCTTTAAGTGGAGAGAGGGCTTGTGTTACGAAATCAGTTTTCAGAGTTCCAGTTTCCCTACCGCCAGCGCCAGACCCTACCACCAATAAGGAAATCAACTCCGCTATAGGGACGTGCCAGTATTTAATGAATCCGGCATTGAGGTTGATGCACCTAGGGCCTTCAGCTGATTTGGCTAAATACATGTGGACTAGTTTGACTGGCCGGGCAAAGGATGCTGTGTGGTCATTTGGGCCTCGGGACTGCCTAGACTATGGGACTATTAAGGACATCCTGTTGGCCCTTTTTACTGTCACCCCGGAGAGCAATATTGCACCAAGAATTTGTCAGTCCTCTCCAATGGCACTGAAGCTGCTGGCTTGTTGGCCAGGTTGCCCATTCGCCTGCTGCCCTTTGGGATGTGATCGTGCTCAAGCAACTTATGGAGAAGATGGCCCCAGAAATATTAGAGTTAATTCCCTGGAGAGGTACTTAAAAGGTAATCTTGGATTAAGATCAACTCTCATAGGTAGTTTTTAAAGTCGTAAAGGTAATAGAAAGTTAAATAGAATAATACCTTGTAATCTGCAATCAGAGAAATTCACATTTCTCTTAACCTCTTAATGACCTATACATCTTTTTACTGATCTGAGATAAGACAATGGCATCCCCAGACAGATGACAATCGATCAGCTGTCCACTATAGCTGACAACTTGCTGCATCAGCCACAATCTTTGTTGGCACGGACCATTTAACCCCTTAGATGCTGCTGTCAAAAGTGACTGCATTATCTTAATGGTTAACAGCGTGGGCTTTTATTCACAGGCAAATAACGGACTAAGAGTCTTATAGCTATTGTGACCTGTACAGACGTTAGCAACATTTAGGTGGTAAAAATATTTAATTTACTGTCATGCCACTTTTATTAATTTCTGAAATGCACCTGGAGGATTAATAAACTGCCTGACAGCAATTTTGAATATGTCGACTGATGCTATTTTAAAAATTGTAAAATCTTGGAGATTTTCAAAGATTTAGCTCCCCCTAAGTCACTTTCAAAACTAAATAGGTCCCTAAAAAAATAAATTTTGTAAATTTCATTGTTAAAATACTGCTACATTTTTAAGCCTTTAAAATGCAAAAATAAAGCCAGAAGCTGGCGCTGTCACTGCAGATATGTTTCTTTTGTAGGAATGTTTTTGAACCACTAAAAAGATGCATAAAAACTATAACGATACACAATGCGTTTCAGCTGAATCCAGCCTTCTTAAGGTGTTTGCATGAGTAAAACGTAGACTTTACTTCTCTTAGATAGTGCCACATTCTTTTGTCCGCTAACATTTTGCAAATGGAGCTGATGTAAAGTGATATAAAGCAGACATAAAGGAAATGTTATGTGTTAATGGTTTGTGTGGTATGACTATCTGGGTTAAAGGGATAATCATTCAAAGTTTGAAAATTGAATTTTTTTTATTTCTGATATGTTTTGAGTTTATTTATAAAAAAAATTCAACTTAAATTTTTACCATTACCATAAAATATAGTGTGGCAAGAAAAAAAACAATCATAAAATCACTGGGATATGTTGAAGCGTTCCAGAGTTATTGCCACATAAAGTAACACTGGTAAGATTTTAAAAATGTGGCCTCATCGTTAAGGGGTTAATATGTAAATGAGCTTTAAGATCTATGGCCCAGGCACAGATCTGCCTCCAGTGCTTATTGTTAATGACAGTGGGTGTGAACCATCTCATGACTTAAACTTTGCTCTCATAGTCTCACTCTGCTCTGCAGTGAGATCATAACTTAGTACAGCAGAACTGAGCTTTTTCTCATTAAAAACACATGCTGTTGCAGTTATCTTCTTAGAATGCTGTCTGTACTGCTCTTCCCTCCAATCTTACTGCCCATGAGATGGAAGCTGAAGCACTTTGAGAGGATAACTGCAGTTGAAAATGTGTTTGTAATGAGACATTGCATTTGTATTGTTGTTCAACTGAAACGTTTTAAAACAACGACGACGACATACTACTAGGGACGTGTTAAACAAAGATATGTCCTGTAAGTAACATCAAAGTGTCTACAAACTTGTAATCAGTAGTCTGCTAATTTAAAGAGTGAAAAGTGGTTACCGTGCTATTCGGCATCGTGGTGTGTACCAAAGAAAGTTAAGGAGAGAGTTGTCTCAGGAGGTTAGAAAGAAAAGATATAGACAAACATGTTAAAGGTAAAGGCTATAAAACCATCTCCAAACAGCTTGATGTTCCTGTTACTAGAGGTATATTTTTCAGAAGTTTAAGGTCTATGGGACTGTGGCCAACCTGTGTGGACCTGGCTATAAGAGGGAAATTGATGACAAACTGAAAAGATGGATAATACTAACCAAAGAGCCCAGAACAACTTCCAAACAGATTAGAGGTCAACTCCAAGGTCGAGGTACATGTGTCAGGTCACACTATCCGTGGCTGTCTTGGCCAAAAGGATGGAAGACATTTGAAGGATAAAACACTGTTGAAAGCAAATCATAATAAATTGAGACTGGAATTTGCCAAAATGCATATTGTCATGCCGCAAAGCTGTAAGAAAGTTTGTTCTGAGTCGCAACTCATGAGTCCTCCAACAGGATAATGACTCAAAGCACACAGCAAAAAACATGCGAGAATGGCTAAGAGCAAAGCATTGGACTATTCTGAAGTGGCTTCCATGAGCCCTGAATTGAATCTTATTGAACATCTGTGGAAGGAGCTGAAACATGCAGTCTTTAGAAAGCACCTTTCAAACATGAGACAGCTGGAGCAGTTTGCTCAGGAGGAGTGGGCCAAAATACTTGTGTACAGGTGCAAAAGTCTCATTGAGCGTTACATCTTATTTTCACTAAATGATATTCAATAAGTTTAAATTGAAAATTTACTTTTGTCAGTTTAAAGTTAATTCAGTTATCATTGTGGGGTTTTCTTACAGAAAGGTACAAACAATTTTGTCCAAGTCTGTAAATGAAGCAGAAAAATATAAAGGACTCTCCGGCTAGATAAGACATCAGGACTGATTTATCAGAGACCCAAGCCATAAGCAAAATGTCAGTGCCAGTATCGGGTTCACAACACTTGAGGCTGAGATGAAGGAAGGAAAATCAGAATACATTTAAAAAAAGCTGTCATGTAAAAAAAAAATACTATTAACCTGCAGATCTAAGGTTAATCTGCAGGTTAATAGCGTTCTGAAGCAGCCCGGTGCCCTCGCTGAGAGCCCTGCTGCCTGGAGGAAATGAACTGACAGTAAATGTCAGTCAGTGCCAAGGTGTGGCTATATATACCATGAAATAAAGTGAAGACAGTCATCAAGAAGTAGCTTATCTTTGGCACAACAATGACATTACCTAGAACTGGACTACCCTTAAATACTGACAAAAAAGCAAAAAGAAAATTAGTCCTAGATGCAGCCAAGAGGCCTAAACAGCATTAAAGGAGCTACTGGAATTTCTGGCAAGTACTTGTTGGAAGATAAGTGGCAACCTCAAAGCCTTTTCAAGAAAAAACATTCAAGCCCACCTTTGTTTTGATAAAATCTACATAAATTCTGACAAAAGCAAGTGGGAAAATGTGTACACTGTCGTGATGAGACAGAGGAACATAGTAACATAGTAACATAGTTAGTAAGGCCGAAAAAAGACATTGTCCATCCAGTTCAGCCTATATTCCATCATAATAAATACCCAGATCTACGTCCTTCTACAGAACCTAATAATTGTATGATACAATATTGTTCTGCTCCAGGAAGACATCCAGGCCTCTCTTGAACCCCTCGACTGAGTTCGCCATCACCACCTCCTCAGGCAAGCAATTCCAGATTCTCACTGCCCTAACAGTAAAGAATCCTCTTCTATGTTGGTGGAAAAACCTTCTCTCCTCCAGACGCAAAGAATGCCCCCTTGTGCCCGTCACCTTCCTTGGTATAAACAGATCCTCAGCGAGATATTTGTATTGTCCCCTTATATACTTATACATGGTTATTAGATCGCCCCTCAGTCGTCTTTTTTCTAGACTAAATAATCCTAATTTCGCTAATCTATCTGGGTATTGTAGTTCTCCCATCCCCTTTATTAATTTTGTTGCCCTCCTTTGTACTCTCTCTAGTTCCATTATATCCTTCCTGAGCACCGGTGCCCAAAACTGGACACAGTACTCCATGTGCGGTCTAACTAGGGATTTGTACAGAGGCAGTATAATGCTCTCATCATGTGTATCCAGACCTCTTTTAATGCACCCCATGATCCTGTTTGCCTTGGCAGCTGCTGCCTGGCACTGGCTGCTCCAGGTAAGTTTATCATTAACTAGGATCCCCAAGTCCTTCTCCCTGTCAGATTTACCCAGTGGTTTCCCATTCAGTGTGTAATGGTGATATTGATTCCCTCTTCCCATGTGTATAACCTTACATTTATCATTGTTAAACCTCATCTGCCACCTTTCAGCCCAAGTTTCCAACTTATCCAGATCCATCTGTAGCAGAATACTATCTTCTCTTGTATTAACTGCTTTACATAGTTTTGTATCATCTGCAAATATCGATATTTTACTGTGTAAACCTTCTACCAGATCATTAATGAATATGTTGAAGAGAACAGGTCCCAATACTGACCCCTGCGGTACCCCACTGGTCACAGCGACCCAGTTAGAGACTATACCATTTATAACCACCCTCTGCTTTCTATCACTAAGCCAGTTACTAACCCATTTACACACATTTTCCCCCAGACCAAGCATTCTCATTTTGTGTACCAACCTCTTGTGCGGCACGGTATCAAACGCTTTGGAAAAATCGAGATATACCACGTCCAATGACTCACCGTGGTCCAGCCTATAGCTTACCTCTTCATAAAAACTGATTAGATTGGTTTGACAGGAGCGATTTCTCATAAACCCATGCTGATATGGAGTTAAACAGTTATTCTCATTGAGATAATCCAGAATAACATCCCTCAGAAACCCTTCAAATATTTTACCAACAATAGAGGTTAGACTTACTGGCCTATAATTTCCAGGTTCACTTTTAGAGCCCTTTTTGAATATTGGCACCACATTTGCTATGCGCCAGTCCTGCGGAACAGACCCTGTCGCTATAGAGTCACTAAAAATAAGAAATAATGGTTTATCTATTACATTACTTAGTTCTCTTAGTACTCGTGGGTGTATGCCATCCGGACCCGGAGATTTATCTATTTTAATCTTATTTAGCCGGTTTCGCACCTCTTCTTGGGTTAGATTGGTGACCCTTAATATAGGGTTTTCATTGTTTCTTGGGATTTCACCTAGCATTTCATTTTCCACCGTGAATACCGTGGAGAAGAAGGTGTTTAATATGTTAGCTTTTTCCTCGTCATCTACAACCATTCTTTCCTCACTATTTTTTAAGGGGCCTACATTTTCAGTTTTTATTCTTTTACTATTGATATAGTTGAAGAACAGTTTGGGATTAGTTTTACTCTCCTTAGCAATGTGCTTCTCTGTTTCCTTTTTGGCAGCTTTAATTAGTTTTTTAGATAAAGTATTTTTCTCCCTATAGTTTTTTAGAGCTTCAATGGTGCCATCCTGCTTTAGTAGTGCAAATGCTTTCTTTTTACTGTTAATTGCCTGTCTTACTTCTTTGTTTAGCCACATTGGGTTTTTCCTATTTCTAGTCCTTTTATTCCCACAAGGTATAAACCGCTTACACTGCCTATTTAGGATGTTCTTAAACATTTCCCATTTATTATCTGTATTCTCATTTCTGAGGATATTGTCCCAGTCTACCAGATTAAGGGCATCTCTAAGCTGTTCAAACTTTGCCTTCCTAAAGTTCAATGTTTTTGTGACTCCCTGACAAGTCCCCCTAGTGAAAGACAGGTGAAACTGCACAATATTGTGGTCGCTATTTCCTAAATGCCCAACCACCTGCAGATTTGTTATTCTGTCAGGTCTATTAGATAGTATTAGGTCTAAAAGTGCTGCTCCTCTGGTTGGATTCTGCACCAGGAACGTTTTGGCCATATTTCCAAAAGGGGTGTTTGGTGCAAAACAAACACTGGTCATTACGTAAAGAGCACCACAGAACCACAGTTAAACATGGTGGAGGCAGATGTAACTGAGGCTTTTTAGTCAAGGTGGAGGGAATGATGAACAGTTCTAAATATCAATCAATTTTGCAATAGAACCTTTAGTCTTCTGCTAAAAAAGTGGAAAGTAAAAAGGAATTTCACCTTTCTGCCTGACAACGACCATAAGGATATCTCCAAATCAGCACACAAAATAGCTTTGCCAGAAGATGATTAGTTTTGTAACAGCTCAGCCTGAGCCCAGACCTGAATCCAATTGAAATTCTGTGGGCAAAATGAAGAATACCATACACAGGAGATGCCCTCACAATTTGTCATATATGGAGCTCTACTATTAAGAGTGAGCTAATTGTAGGTGTTGATAAAATCCTACTCAGACAATGCTATTATAACAAAAGTTTCATCTTTCCTCCATCTCGCGTATTTCCCCTACCCGATCGATCTATTATGGTAAACGGCATCACGCTGTATCCCACACCTGTAATCCGCTACCTCGGAGTAACTCTCGACTCTGCCCTGTCTTTCAAACTGCACGTCCAAACTCTTGCCACCTTCTGTCGCCTCAAACTCAAAAATATTGCCAGAATCCATCCCTTCCTCGGCCCTCAATCTGCTAAAACTCTTGTGCATGCCCTCATCATTTCCTGCCTCGATTACTGTAACACCCTCCTCTGTGGCCTCCCCGATAACTCTTGCACCACTCCAGTCTGTCCTCAACTCTGCTGCCCGGCTAATCCACCTCTCTCCTCGCTACTCCCCTGTTTCTGCCCCCTGCAAGTTCCTTCACTGGCTCCCAATTCCCCAACGAATCCAGTTCAAACTGCTAACACTGATCTACAAAGCCATCCACAACATATCCACTCCCTATATCTCTGAACTAATATCCCAATATCTTCCCTCACACAATCTTTGATCCTCCCAAGACCTGCTACTCTCCTCCACACTTATTCTTTCCTCACTAGTGATGAGCAAGTGTACTCGTTGCTCAGGTTTTCCCGAGCACGCTCGGGTGACCTCCAAGTATTTGTTAGTATTCGGAGATTATGTTTTCATCGCCTCAGCTGAATGATTTACAGCTATTAGCCAGGCTGAGTATATTTGGGGGTTGCCTGGTTGTTAGGGAATCCTCACATGTGATCAAGATGTCTATTAGCTCTAATTCATTCAGCTGCCGCAATGAAAACTTAATCTCTGAACATTAACAAATACTCGGAGGTCACCTGAGCGTGCTCGGGAAAACCCGAGCAATGAGTACACTCGCTCATCACTATTCCTCACACAACCGCCTCCAAGATTTCTCCTGAATATTCCCTATCCTCTGGAATTGCCCACCTCAATACATCCGATTATCCACCACCCTCGAATCCTTCAGACAGAACCTGAAAACCCACCTCTTCAGGAAAGCCTACAGCCTGCAATAACCATTCTGCTGACTCGCCACCACCTGAGCTGCCGCCTCACCACCACCAGAGCTGCTGCACCCCCTACCTTCTGTCTCTTCCCCATTATCCCGTAGAATGTAAATCTGCAAGGCCAGGGTCTTCTCCCCTCTGTACCAGTCTGTCACTGTAAATTTGTTTACTGTAAACGATATCTATAACCCTGTATGTAACCCCTTTATCATGTACAGCACCATGGAATTAATGGTGCTATATAAATAAATAATAATGATAAAAGTTACTCCAACAAAAGTATTAGTTTATGGATGTGCACACTTATGCAACCACATTATTTGAATTCTTTATTTTTCTGTTTACACCCAAAAAGCTTTGTTTATTTTTCAGTTTAATTTTACAGATTATGGGTGACATTAAAGGTGGAAAACGTTCTGAAACGATTCTATTTGGTATGATTTTTTTTTTGCATGACATAACCCTTGCATTTTAACAGGTGTGTGTAGACTTTTTTTGATCCAACATACGGTATTTGCATATTTCTTTTTAGATTCATCGGTTGCGAAGTCGGACCCTATTTAGTTATTATTTTTCGATCCATTAAGATTTGAAAGTACATAAAATAAATATGAAAACTTCAACTGAAAGTTGCTGACTAAGTAAGATTTTTCTGCCGTATTTATGTTCTCGATCGGTAGTGAGGGCTGTGGGGAAATCCAGGCCTATATTGTGTAGCATAACCTGACTCACGAGTAAGCAAGACCCAATTTGGAGTTGATGTTGAGTTTTCAAAGTCTTCGGCATATGGCTCCCAGAAATAAGGCTGGATTTCATTTCTTTCGTTCATCAGAAGTTTCTTTCATGTTCCGTAATTGAAAACGTGTGTGTTCCAGTGTACAGCCTTGGATGTGTATGCCCTCTGGCACTCCTGTTTCTAATTTCCTGAGTTGAAAGCAGAGTCCTTCAAAAGAAGGAGCACTACAATAATTTCTGCAAGACATGCTGCAAGTAGACCTTACTCCACAAGAGGAGTTTTCTGTTCTGTAGCCACTTCTCAACCATCACTTGATTATTCGTATGGCTGAAGACCGATGGTACTTCCAGTATCTGGCAGGACCATCTTGCATTGTTACGTTTGCATGTTTTCCATTGTTATTTTCAAAATGAATATTGGAGGATTCTTTCTTTTGTTGTGGCTCTTTTAGGCTGAACCTAAATGAGTGGTGGTTGAAATGTTATGCTTTAGGATTCCTATAATGTGGTTTTAACTATTTCTGACATTACTAGATTGGGAGGCCATAAATGCAGGGGCCTAATGTAGATAGGCTAGAGACTTGCAGCAATAATTATAGATCAGACTGTCTGGTTTACAGATTAAATCACAATGTAGTAGGGTTTAGAGTTTTTCCCCCTTATACTTACTTTAGCACCACCCATGACTTGTGATTTTTGGACTTTAAAGCATTATTGGATTGTTCGGACATATTATTGTAAAATTTTCAGTTTTTAACTCCTCTTATTTTTTGGATAGCTAAAAAATAAAGTATTATGTTTGTAGAAAATTAAGTTTTCCCCCCTTTTTTTTTATTTTATGCATCATGGCCATTTCCTGACCTCTCCATCCTTTTAACAGAATTTTTTTTTCATATTTCAAAATTGGAGATCACCGCAACAGGTCATTGACTTTGAAGGGATTGCCCAGCTGAAGAAAAATTATGGCTATATCAGCTTTCTTTAGTAACACATGCAAGTTGTTAATATATTTAGCATCACACTGGAGCCTAAACTACATTGTTGCTGAATAAAATTTACTTCCAAAAAAAAGTACATGTTTAGAACTAGGAGCCATCAGAAGGTCGTCACCTTGCCTTGGTTGATGGGCATCCATGAATTGGCTAATTTATGTGCTAACAACCTTAATTTTTGCAAGTACTCAGTGCTGCTGTGTCCCTTTTTTGTATGTCATTGCAGCTTGCACCTGTTTACAGTATATGGAGGTGCTGGTCAGGTTTTTTTTGTTTTGTTTTTTTTTTTTTGCTGTCTGAATGTTAAATAGTAGTAGTAAATCTGCCCCATACATTTAGTTACAAGCCAAGCACGAGGCGATGAGTCTGGGAGCAGGGAGAATGACAGACTGCCCTTGAGTTGGCAGTATGAACCTGATAACCGGTTCCCTTTGATAAAATTTCCAGAACAAACATGCCTGTTGAATGGCCAACAATGATAACTTCCTGTTAATAAATTATTTAAAAAAAAAAAATCTACAACACAAAAGCTGCTGATATCTAAAGGGCCTTATCTTGGCCCCATCCTGGTATATATATCCCCCATCCTGGTATATGTCCCCCGTTTTGCCGTTGTTCTTTAATGTATAGCAGAAAATAAATCATTATACTCTCCAGGGGCGTATATAGATGTCATGGGTCTCCATAGATGAAGTATAATGCACTCCCCATAGTCCTCCATGTAATATACTGCACAGCCCATAGTCCTCCATGTAATATACTGCACAGCCCATAGTCATCCATGTAGTATAATGCACAGGGCATAATCTTCCATACAGCATAAGGCACAGTCCATAGTCATTCATAAAGTATAATGCACAGCTCAATAGTCATCCATGTAATATAATGCACAGCCCATAATCTTCCATAAAGTATAATGCACAGCTCATAGTTATCCAGAAAGTATAATGCACAGTCCGTAGTTATACATAGTAGTGTAATGCACCCCTATAGTCATCCATAAAGTATAATGCACAGCCCATAGACCTCCATAAAGTATAATGCACCCCATAATCATCCATAGTAGTGTAATGCACAGCCCTTAGTCATTGTATAAAGTATAATGCACCCCAATAGTCATCTATAAAGTATTATCAACCCCATAATCATCCATAGTAGTATAATGCACCCCATAATCATCCATAGTAGTATAATGCACCCCATAGTCATCCATTGTAGTATAATGCACCCCCATAATCATCCATAGTAGTATAATGCACTCCCATAGTCATGCTATAAAGTATAATGCATGTATAGTGGCGCACATACAGTTAAAGCTTTTGCTGGCATCGGCGAGCCCTGGCTCTTACCCGCCAGGCCTGGTCACAGCAGCAACCGTGGTCGTTACTCCGCTGGCTGTGCTCCATCATTGTGGTTTGTCCTGTTGAAGAAGTATGAATACTTTGAAACACGTTGACAAATAACGACCGCATTTCAACTTTTTGGTCTCCTACCGCATGTTGGACCTTTGGCAACGTGGATTTACATCCACTTACCCCTTCAAGTTTGAATGAAGTGGTGTAAAGCATACTGCACTAGACTCAAAGTGAAAATATGTTCTGTGGAGTAATATATTTCTGTCTGACATCTGGTGGAAGAGTCTGGGTTTAGTGAATGGCAGGAGAACGTTACCTGCCTGATGTGTGCCAACTGTAAAGTATGGCGGAGTTGTTTTTCAGGGTTAGCCTAGGCTCCTTGTACTGTGACGTAAAAGCTTAATGCTTCGGCACACTAAGACATTTTGGACAATTATATGCTATAGGCTTTGAGACACAGTTTGAGCAAGGCTCTTTTGTTATTCTTCCAGCATAGCATGGGTGCGTGAGTTGAGTGTAGAAGAGTGTGACGCCCCACATACATTCTTGACTTTAACCTCATCAACCACCATTGAAATGAACATACAGTGGCTTGGGAAAGTATTCAACACCTTAGTGTTGTTGTTTTCCCTTGTTTTCTTAACCCACAACCTGGAATCTGTTTTTTTAGGGTTTGCATTAGTTCATGTAAAGAACATGCTTACAATTGTGAACATTTGTTCTTATTTGTATTGTGAAGCAAAAAACAAATAGCACAAAATAACTGAAAATGTCGATGTGCATAACTATTCACCCCCCTAAAGTCAGTACTTTGTAGAGCCTCCTTTCATGGCAATTACAGCTGCAAGTCGCTTTGGATAAGTCTCTATGAGCTTTCCACATTTTGCCACTGATATGTTTACCCATTCCTTAAGGGGAATCTGTCTGGGAGGCTTTGGCTGTCTCCAAGTGTTCATTGTCCCAAGTGATTGCCAGACTGCTTAACTGGGCTGTTAACCTCAGACCTTTGCCAGACTTAAACTTAGCTACTGTGTGGTTTGTCTGTCTATGCTTTGCCTTCTGTTTGAAGATCTCTCTTTGCCTGACCTTGGACCTCGTTCTGACCATCTGTCTGTTTAGGCTGGTTTCACACTTGCGTTGGGCAGAACTGTGGAGGGCTGCATAGTTCCTCCGTTAAGCCCCACCCACTGCCTTACCTCTTCCATTCAACTCAGCCTATATCACCATGCATCCTGGGTACCTATCTTAAACATTGGGTACACAGGCCATGCGAATGTATGCAGATGCTTCCGCATGCGTCGTTTTGACGCTGCACTGAACGCAACATTGCATTTTGTTGTATTGTGAAGAGGTATGGCAGTGGGCAGGGCCTAACAGAGGAACTACGCAGCCCACCACAGCTCTGCCCAACACAAGTGTGAAACCAGCCTTAACCCCTTGTGCTCTGATCCGCTATCCTCTTGTTATTCTGACCTCTGAACGTTACCTGACTATGCTTTTGTCTCTTCCTTCTGTTTATGACGTACCCTCCTGGCTTCTGACCTTGCACTCCTTGACCATCCTGACACACGGCTTGGCCGTGAGAAGTGACTCTGCGTCACATCTTGACCACAGATTCTAAATTCGATTAAAGTCTGGGCTTTGACTAGGCTACTACAAAACACTTTAACGTTTCCCCTTAAACCATTCGAATGTTGCTTTAGCAGTATGCTTTGGGTCATTGTCTTTTTGGAATGTGAACTTCCGTCCCAGTCTCAAATCACTGACAGACTGAAACCGGTTTCGCTCATGAATATCCCTGTATTTTGCACCATGCATCTTCCTCTCAACTCGGACCATTTTACCTGTTCCTGCTGCCTCAAAACATCCCCACACCATGATGCTGCCACTACCACTATGTTTCACTGTGGGGATGGTCTTCTTGGGGTGATGAGTTGTGTTGGTTTGGCGTCAGACATAGTGTTTACCTTGATGGCCAAAAAGTTCACATTTGGTCTCACCTGACCACATCAACTTCCTCCATACATTTGGGAAGTCTCTCACTTGTCTTTTGGCAAGCTCAAAACGAGCCTTACAATTTTTGTGTCTATGTAAAGGTTTTTTTCTCCCCACTCCTCCATAAAGGCCACCTCTATGGAGTGTATGGCATATTGTGGCTGTACGGACAGATATTCCAGTCTCTACTTGGGAACTCTGCAGCTCGTTCAGGGTTATCTTTGGTCTCTGTGCTACCTTTCTGGTTAATGCCCTCCTTGCTCGAGCTGAGCGTTTTGGTGGGATCCCCTCTCTTGGTAGGTTTGTTTTGGTACCATGTTCTTTCCAGTTGGTGATAATGGATTTGATGCTGCTCCTGGGAATCATCAGAGATTGAGATATTTATTTTTTATAACCCAACCATGATATGTATGTATTTAACAACTTTGTCCCAGACTTGTTTGGAGATCTCCTTGGTCTTCATGGCGGTGTTTGTTTAGTGGTGCCTCTTGCTTAATGGTATTGCAGCCTCTGTGGCCTTTCAGTAAAGGTGTGTATGTGTATATATACTGACAGATCATATGACACTTAGATTGCACATAGGTGGACTTCCTTTCACTAAGCATATGACTTATGAAGGTAATTGCTTGCACCAGAAATTGAAAGGGCTTCATTGCAAAAAAAAAAACAGGTAAATACATATGCACATGCAAATTTTTAGTTATTTGATCCCATGAATTTTATTTACGCCTATATTTTTCTCACTTCACTTCACCAATTTAGACAATTTTAGTACTGATGCAGCACACACAAATCAGATGACAAACATATTTAAACACAGATTGTAATGTAGCAAAATGGGTAAAAAGCCAAGGGGAGTGAATATCTTCACAAGCCACTGTAGATTTTAAGCCAGACCCTCTCCAGCATCATCAGTGGGGAGGTTCTATGGATTGAGAATGGCAGGTGTCCCAATAGTATAGGCATCTGAGGATTTGTTTATACTGTGAAGTTTTTTTTTTTTCGCTTTAGGTTAACTTTACTGTTGACGAAGCTTTGCTTAGTTTTTGGAAGCAGTTTTCCAGTTATCAGAACTTGAAAAACTGTTACTTTAAATACTGTTCACTACATACTAGACATTCTGAAAATCTACTATATAATTGTCTAAAGGTCACTTCCGTCTTTCTGTCCTTCTGTCTGTCACGGATATTCATTGGTCGCGGCCTCTGTCTGTCATGGAATCCAAGTCGCTGAGTGGCCTCGCCAGCTGCCTGTCATGGCTGCCGCGACCAATCAGCGACGGCCACAGTCCGATTAGTCCCTCCCTACTTCCCTGCAGTCAGTGCCCGGCGCCCGCTCCATACTCCCTGCAGTCACTGCTCACACAGGGTTAATGCCAGCGGGAACAGACCGCGTTATGCCGCGGGTAACTCACTCCGTTACCGCTGCTATTAACCCTGTGTGACCAAGTTTTTACTATTGATGCTGCCTATGTAGCGTCAATAGTAAAAGGATCTAATGTTAAAAATAATTTAAAAAAATAAAATGCAAATTGCCTCTTCTGAGAAAAAGAGGACTTAAACTCTATAGCGCCACCTGTTGGAAGTAGCGATCCTACAAGTCACAATCAACCCTTTAAACGAGTCGTGCAATATGACTTAAGATAAAAGCCAAATCAGTATCTCAATTCGCAGACACGGTGTTTTGGGCTGTTGGCCCTCGTCAGTGCGAAGCATGAGAACTAATTTGGCTAGGTGAGAGGCTCTGGACTGGGGTCTAAGGGGTATCGTTTCTCCTTATGGGAGAGTGAGTAAAAAAAATAAAAAATCATTATATACTCACCTTTCGCGACGCTCCGGTGACCGCTCCATGCAAGCTGCAGGTTCCGGTGCTAAGGATGGTATGCGACAAGGACCTGCCATGACGTCACGGTCATGTGACTGCGACCTTTTAACCTGTGACATACGTGGCTGGGCAATATACTACGTGGCTTTGTGCTGTATATTACGTCACTGGGCAATATACTGTGTCGCTGGGCAATATACTATGTCACTGGGCAATATACTATGTACAATATACTACGTGGCTGGGCAATATACTACGTGGCTGGGCAATATACTACGTGGCTGGGCAATATACTACGTGGCTGGGCAATATACCACGTGGCTGTGCAATATACCACGTGGACATGCATATTCTAGAATACCCGATGCGTTAGAATCGGGCCACCATCTAGTTACTTTATAAATTGTGTTCAAATCCGCTGTATCTGTCCTACATCAGGATATTTAGCAGGTAGCTCGTGCAAAGACCACTCCTGTGTAGTGCATTGGTTTTATTTACTCACTGTATAATTGATGTGTTCCATATTTAGCTGCTATGGGTCTTGTACATTTATATCATCATTTGTATCTTGACTTTCAAACTACTGATAATATCTTTCGATAGAGCTCCTGTATTTGGCAGCACATACCTAGTTTCCATCTTCTATAGTTTCAAGAACAGTGGAAGTTTAATTAGTATATAATATGGTTACATATAACAATCTTTAAATGCTACTTTGAAAAAGAGTAGATGGAAACATGTTGCCTGGTTTGAATATGAAAATGGTATGCCGAACATCAGTGCTATACATGAAGACTTTATTTTTTTGTTTGAGTTTAGAATTTCATGTGAATGCGATACATACGCATTATTCTCTGTTAGCTTTGCTTAGAATGCAACTCAGACAGACCTGGTCAATCTATGGCCCGTAGTCCACACCTGGCACTTTGGCTGTTCCTATCCAGCTCAGGGACTAGGACAGCAGAAGGGCTGGAAGCAGTGGGCCACTGCTACCCACGTCACCACTGCCCTGATTTCACCTGTATTTTTCATTAATTCCATTCTGATACAAGTGAATATAATGATGGAGGAGGGAGCCATCAATTCCATCTTCCACCATTCAGCCTCAGCAACTGAGTGTCTCACCGCAGCAGGCGCTATGATGTCATTAGATCGTACCTGCTGTGAAGCCTAAGTGTGCAGAGCCAAGCCCACAGCAGCACGCTGGGGAACGGAGGTAAGGTGAGTAGTTTGTTTTTTTGTTTTTTTTTCATTCACTCTTGGTCGTGTATGTTGGATCATCATTCTGTGTATTTCGACTGTTGGTGGGGTCATCATTCTTTGTTTAGGTGACTCTGAGGTACATTGTTTTGGGGCTGTGGTGGGAGTCATCATTCTATGTTTCGGTGCCGTGCGGCATCATACTGTATTGAGGGTGCTGTGGAAGCTATTATATTATGTTGAGGATCTGTGGGGATATCATCTGTTTGAGGGCTGTGGGGATCACACTGCGTTGGATATCATAGGGACCATTATGCTGTGTATAGGGGACTTTAGGGGCCATCATGCTGTGTTAGGGGCTTTAGTGGATCATACTGTGAAGGGTCATCATTCTGTATATAGGCATAGGGAGCTGTAGGGGAGCATACTGCTTTGATGTTCTCATTCTATGTGTGGGGTGATACTTTTCACGGTCTGTGGGCGCCATCATATTGTTTGGGGAGATGTGGTGGGGATCTTAGGGTCTGTGGGACTTTGTGATCAATCATACTTTGTGATCAATCATACTCTGTGGGCAATCATACTTTGTGGAGTCCATCATACTGTGTTTGGTATCATACTTTTTTGTCTGTAGGGACTTCATACTGTGTATAAGGGACTGTGGGGTTCAGTATACTGTGTGGGGAGCTGAGGACATTCATACTGTGTGTGGGGACATCATAATGCTTTTGGGGGAGCTGTTGATCATGGCACAATTGCTGATTAACGAGCAGTATGATTCATTTTTTTATAAACTATAAAAGTCAGTAAATTATACAGTTTTGGTCTGACGAATAAGCAATAAAATAAATATTAATTCTGATCAATATTAACATATTACTTCATGTTAAGTTCAGTTTATTGGTTCGGTTAATTGACTTGCGGAAATGGGCGCTGACGTGTTGTACCTTGACCAGAAGCTGTGACAAATCTGGGTGTGTTTTCATAAATAGCTGAACCACCAAGTTGAGCACGTAGGCCAAACATGGTACGTGTGTGTGTGAGCTTACCAAGCTTCACAGCCGCCACCAGGTTATGCCCATTATCACACACGGCCATGCCTGGTTGTAGGTTAGGGTCGAAAACCACAGCTCTGTCTGGTCTGTTATTCCTTTCAATAACTGTGCCGTGGTCTGCGGTTTGTCTTTTAGACAAATTAGCTTCAGCAGAGCCTGTTGCTGCTTCACTGAGGTAGTGCTGCAGAGCTTCCAGCTGATGTGTGCTTTGAGATAGCATGTCAGAGAGGAGGAGCAGAAGAGGGTGCAGGAACTAGTGTAGGAGGTGGAGGAAGCCCTGACATAAGTAGAGCCATCAATGCTTGGTGTCGGTAGCACATGTGACGTGCCAGCGTAGGACTCTGCCCTGACCTCACAATGTTCACCCACTGTGTCATCAGTGAAATGTTGCATCCCTGTCCACAAGCGCTTGTCCACATGTCAATTGTGAAGTGAAAAATCTCAGTAACCATGTTGGTAAGGACACAGGTGATGTTCCTCTACACGTGCTAGCACAAAGAGGGGATACCACATTGGGAAAAATAGGGGTGGCTGGGGATCGAGGGATGAAATTTAGCAGGCCAATTTTGTTTTTGTTTTTTCAAACCAATGAAATTGCACACAAACCAAGTTCTACGATATATATGACAATAGTCAATTTTTTTAACTAAAATATTTTAAATGGACTGTTTTTAAAAATTTGAACCTACCATATTTTTACACAAAGCACATTAAACACTATGGATGAATAATTGAATAAAATTGATAAACATTTTTGGAAAGTTTTTATTTTTGTTTTATATACTATAATGTAACGAGAACAGCGTTAAACTGTATGGATGATTAATTGAATCCATAAAAACATTTGGAATGTTTATTGGCTGTGTAACAGGCGCCAAACATGTTGGAACAGTGAATCGAGTTTGAAATCGAGCATCCACTGATGCTCGCCGAGCACCCAGAGACGCGAGTGATATTCCAGTATCAATGAGCACGTTTGATCATCCCTTTTTGTTACCTTTCGATTCATTTTAAATCAAGTGACCTATTGCTAAAGGCAACTTTCTCTATTCAAAAAGTGGAACTTTGTTGAAGACTTACATGGTGGCACCCAAGCTTATGATGATCTTTTTGTTTACGAATGTTCCTCAGTATTGTGGAAAGTTACCATGAAATGCAACTGTTGGGGGACACATGTGAAAACCAAGCATTGTGCACTCCTTGTTGCTGTTTGAAAGGCACTTTGTATGGAAATTAGTTCTTCACCAAAAAACGGAAAACCATTTCAGGCAACCATCTGTAGATAGCTGTTACCCCTTACTAGTCAGTCAGTAGTGCTGGTTGCCTTGATGACTTTTTAGAAGGAAATTGCAGTGCATGTATGAGTATGAATGCGAATGTGTTTGCCCTTTGTTGAGTTACAGTACAGACCAAAAGTTTGGACACACCTCAGTTAAATATTTTTCTGTATTTTCATGACTATGAAAATTGTAAATTCACACTGAAGGCATCAAAACTATGAATTAACACATGTGGAGTTATATACTTAACAAAAAAGTGTGAAACTGAAGCTATGTCTCATAATCTAGGTTCTACAAAGTAGCCACCTTTTCCTTTGATGACTGCTTTGCACACTCTTGGCATTCTCTTGATGAGCTTCAAGAGGTGTGTCCAAACTTTTGGTCTGTACTGTATGTATATACAGTATATATATATATATATATACAGGGTGGAGTGCGGTAATTTGCTGATTTGGGAATGAAATAAAAAAATTATGATCATTAGAAAAATTTATTTTATATTTTAATTATACTGAACAGTAATGGAATTTTTAAATTACATGGTTTTAAATAGTGTATCTGGCAAATGTCGACCTTCGCTATCCACACACTGCTGCATACGTTTTCTGAAGTTTTCATGAACTCTAACAAGCATGTCCACTGGTATTCTGCCAATTTCAGCTTCAATATTGTTCCTTAGGTCTTCCAAGGTGTTGGGACGGTTGATATACACCTTAGACTTCAGGTAACCCCAAAGGAAAAAATCGCATGGGGCTAAATCTGGTGAGCGTGCTGGCCAGTTCACATCTCCCCTCAAAGAGATAAGCCGTCCAGGAAACATTTGCCTCAAACAATTCATGGTAACCCTCGCTGTGTGTGCAGTGGCACCATCCTGTTGGAACCATGTATCCTCTAGTTCCATTGCCTCAAGAGCCGGCTGAAAATAATCCTGTATCATCGACAAGTACCGGTGGAGAGAACGTCTTGAAATGCCAAGAGCAAATGATTGCTTCCGAGCAGAGCGTTTCGGAGATTGCAGTACTGCTGCTCTAACTCTCTCGATGTTTTGTGGTGTTGTAATCCTTCTCTCAGGTCCCCTTCGTACACATGACACATTCCCTGCTGTTCTGAATGCATTCACCCAATTTACAATTGATTGCCGTCCAGGAACACGTCCGCGTGGAGGAACAGCGAATTGTAAACGAAAAGCACGCTGCACTGCAATGATCGAGTGGGCATTTGAAAAATACGCTTCAACACAAAATGACCTCTCCTCACGTGTCCACTGCATGATGGCAACTGAAAGGCAGAGGAATACAAATCTCCCATCAGCCACTGTAAGCCACACCCACTCTCCCCTCTCTTCGACCGACAGTGCCGCCACAGCATGCAGTGCAAAAAAGCAAATTACCGCGCTCCACCCTGTATATATATATATATATTATGCATGTATATAATATGTTGTGATTGTATATACTTCAATAATTTTCCTTTTTGTTTTGCAGGTTGTGGAGAGCACCTGGTAAGAACCATATTGGCCAGGGAATGTTCTATTGCGTTGCAAGCTGAAGATGCACACCAAGCTTTGCTCGAGTCTATGCAAAATAAATTTATTGGTAAGAGCAATATAAAATGTATACAATCCTCAATTACAATAAAATTGGGTCGGCGTGTGAAGTGTTAAAAGAAGAAGGAAAAATAATTTATTGATTTGGAAATCTTATACCAATATTTTATTCACAAATTAACTCATTTATAAATTCATGGCAGCAACACATCTCAAAAAAAGGTGGGATGAAAAACAGCTGAAGGGTCAATTTTCAATCAAGTCACATGACTGTGTATAAAGTGTATGCTAGAGAGGCAGAGTCTCTCAGAAGCAAAGAAAGTCAGAGGTTTACCAATCTGAATTGCATCTAACATTTGTGGAACAATTTTGAGAAAAATGTCCCTCAATGTAAAATTGCAAAGACTTTAAATATCCCACAAATTTCATTACATAACATCAAAAGATGCAGAGATTCTGGGGAAATCCTTGTGGACAAGTCACAAGGCCAACAGTGTATGTTGGATGTTTGTGCTCTATGGGCCCTATGACTGGGAAATGGAAACTGGTAAAGCTGTTCAGCACTGGCCTCCATCTTACCACTGCCCCATAGCCACTGTTACAACGTATATTGCTCATAAAGGAAAATGTACAATTTGTTAGTGTTAAAGAGGTTGTCCAGGGCTAACAGATGGATAACCTATCCAGTCATATATATCAGATCAGTAGAGATACCCAGGAGTGGCCATGAAAGGGAACCTGTCACCTGTTTTCCATACAACCTATGGCCACCACCCTTCAGCCTTGTATTAGATCATGCTGGAATGCTGTATAGAAGTCTCCAAGCTGACCTGCACTTACTTGCCTACAGGGAGGTTTGGTGTGATGGGCGTTGCTGGTAAGCGTTCTTTGGCCTTTCCCCGCGTGTGCTCAGGACAGTACTTTGCTCTATCCTCAACAGGGCAGAGAATAGTACTCCTGCACAGGAGCGCAATGGGATACACTGTGCAGATGACATAAGACCCGTCATCCACACGAGGCAGTGAAGGAGGATGGCGATCGCAAGAAAAGAGGAGGTGCTGGACCAAGAGCAGTGATGCCCATGGGACCGGATCGCCCCATAGTGGAGTATAATAAAGCTCTTTTTTATTGTTTTGTAGAGAGACTTGGAGACTACAGTATTCCAGAATGTGTAACCCAGGCCTGAAAGGTGGTGACTGTAGGTTATATGGGAAAAACCTGGTAACAGGTTCCCTTTAAACAATGGACAGACCACAGAGCTGTTCTAGCTCTGTACATTGTTTACATCTGCTCCCTTGTTGGTGCAGATAACTGATAATTGGTTCGGGGTGCTAGGTATCAGCTTTCTGATATTGATCTATGATCAGGATAAATCATGAATATGTTAGCCCCTGACAGCGCCTTTAAATTGTGCACTATTAAAAACGTAGAGATTTACAAGGGAAAATGCGACAGAATGCTGTTGGGAATTTTGACGTAAAAGTGGCGCTTGGATTTCTGCCTCGTGAGCAGTAACCACATTGTTGCTCAGTTGGCTAAACCAAGGCTTTTCCTGCACAGAATAAGTAGCATGTTATTTATTTCTGTGGTGACACCAAACAACTGCCTGGAAATTTGTCTGTCAAATCTGACAAGTGTGAATGGAGTCTAAAGGGCTGTTTATTCTTGATAGTAATCCATAAATGAGCATTGATAAGATTGTGAGCCTGAGTAATAATGCAAAAGTCTTATTCCTGCATTAATAGAAGCATGCACGATGCAATCATATTAATGACTACGGGATGATAACGGAGCGCCGCTTAACTTGCTCATTTCTGGCCGGAAACGTGGGACTTTACAGTGACAGACTGCACAGCACCACACGTTTTATTGACATAGCAAAAATATAAAATAAAAACTTATCCTACTGCACGTTTTCATTTAAGGTGCGCTTGTAAACCTCAAGACTTTACCAACATTTTACATCCGTCATATAAATAAATGTGACTTATGAAGTGAGGTATTTGGGAATATATTCTGAAGAGCTGCTTTTTTCACATATGCCTGCCAGATAAAAAAGAAATTCTTCCAGCTTGCTAAGAAATTTGTTTATAGCTTAGCTCTGGATAATGTCATCTGTATAAAGGGTAATTTTATCTATACAAAAATAGCAAAACAAGCATTTGATGTGTCATGCATAAATCTGACCGGTGAAGTGGTTTCCAGTTACCCCAATTCTCCCCCTGAGGACTAAGAAGGATAAAACAAGTGCAGTTGGTTTGTGAAAGAAATCGAAATTGACTTGGACGGTTCTCGCTGACAGTGAGCAGATGCCGCTATTTACCATCCAAACTAAGATTTACATAAGTGTATTTAAAGAGATAATTAAACCGGCCTTATGGCTTTTGTACAAGTTACACATCGTGTGCAGTTGTGTGGGAGAAAAAAAATAGAAGCCTGCGTTTCCAATTTTTGCCAAAATGAAATGCCATCATATATGTTACATTTGTACTCAAATTATGCTGACACCTGAATAGTTGGGGCATATGGTGATAATTACTCATAGTGCGTGGTACCTGCTCTTCTCAGCACGCTACTCTACAAAGAAATGTTTTATCCCCGAGAAAGTAAGTGTACCCTCACATGGTGTGTGGGTGTTTTGGACAAAATCAGAGAATTCAATTCAAATAATTTTTATTAAGCATTTTGAAATTTAATATTGTGTTTTGTAGATAATCATATATTCAACTTTCAAGGAAATAAGGGTGGGGAGAGGGCGGGAGGTGAGGGAAGTGGGAATGGGAAAAGGGTAAGAGAAAAATTGTGGACATGCTGTCCAGTCATAACAGAATTTGATTAATTATTAACAATTATGAACAGGTTAACATATATTACCTTCACAGGTATACATTAATTGTCACCTTTCCTTTTAATGTGGTAAGTTGGGATATACCTCAACCCATTTCTTCCATTTCCTATCATATTTCTTATAATAGTTGTTTGCTATTGCAAAGTTTTCTTCATATGCTTTATGTAGGTTAATTTGGTCTATTATTTCAGTAAAGGCTGGTAAAATTGGATTTTTCCAATGGAATGCTATAATTTGTTTAACCACTAAACAAATGTGGATTATAATAGGTCTCGCATTTGTGTCAATGCTTTCCCATTGTAAAGACAACAAGGCCATTGCTGGGGTAACTATGATGTTATCTTTTAATATTTTGTTGATTAGTTTTGTGGCCTGTCTCCATAAGGGTTTCACCTTTGGACACTTCCAAAACATATGTAGCAAACTTCCGTATTCTCCACATTCTCTCCAGCACAGGGGAGACACTCCCGATGGCAGGTGGGAGAGGCGAGCCGGAGTGAAGTACCACCTTGTGATGATTTTAAAATATGCTTCTTGTAGTGTCATGCAAATATTTGATGCATAGGTGAAATGGATCGCGTTTTCCCACTGTTCTGGAGTAAATGTCGTGTTCAAATCATTTTCCCATTTATTCATGTAAGATAACTTGTCAAATTTTGTGTCGTTGTTGAACCACCGATAAATTTGCTTATTACTCCAAAATAAGTAATGTTTGGGGTTTTTTAATAAATTAGTAGTAGCTTCGGAGATTTTTGTTTTTTTAATGATAAAATTTTGGACTTGTTCTTTCAGTGTCATATAAGGAAAAAAGGCTGAGGAGGGAATGTTAAATTTTTCTTTCAAGGAGCTGAAACTGATAAATTTAACCCCATCATGAATATCGCTTAATTTTAGGATCCCTTTTTCTCGCCACATGGGAGAGGGGTCAGCGTTTTGGAGAGAATTCCATATGACAACAAGGGAGATCAAAACAGGCACAAATCTAAAGGTTTTTGGAGTGCAACCAATACAGAATGGAATCTATTTTTCTACTTTACATAAGTTCCTGTTTTGATAAATCTGCATTTTTTTTTCGAAGTGAGCTGTATTGACTCTTCTCATTTTCCCCTGTCCCAGTTTTGTTAAATCTTCCCCATATATTACAATAATATAAAGGAACATAATCAGACACAAAATGGACAATTTAGGCTGTTGGTCCACTTTTTCGTTTGGCTCACATACAGAGCTCAAGGAACACAAGATGGAGACTTGGGCCCCCAATTCATTGAGACTGGTGTTTTGTATGCCAGTATTAATAAGGGGTGTGCAGGAATAAAATGCACCAAATTCATTAACTGGCATGCGCCTCTTAATGTATTCAGCGCAATTTATCAGTGGTGTGCACTTCAGTTTCCCCAACCAGAAATGTGACTCTAGTCAAGGACTGCAGTAACATATCTGGAGTAAAGAAGACTATCAGTATTGATTAATTTGATTTTGCTATAGTCATGCCTTGGCTCCTCCGCAGCTCCGACCCCGGCATGTAAACTGCAAGAGTCACTAAATTTTTGCACAACTTGGCATTGCTTGAAAAATGTATGACTTTTGAAAGTGTGTTGCAATAGTTTTCTGGCATGAACACTTTGCTGAATCAGAACATAAAGTTGAATTTGTTCAGGAAGATCAAACTACATCAAAGTTGAATGGGTAGGGAAAAGCCTATAAAAGCCGAAAGCGGTGTAAAATCTTTAATGAAATTAATTATAAAAATTATTTTTAGCCTGAAATACTTGCATGTAAGTAAAAACCCCAAAGGTCCACAAGCCCTTTAACCCCTTTACCCCCAAGGGTGGTTTGCACGTTATGGACCGGGCCAATTTTTACAATTCTGACCACTGTCCCTTTATGAGGTTATAACTCTGGAACGCTTCAATGGATCCCGGTGATTCTGACATTGTTTTCTCGTGACATATTGTACTTCATGATAGTGGTAATTTGATATTACCTGCGTTTATTTGTGAAAAAAAACGGAAACATGGCGAAAATTTTGAAAATTTCGCAATTGTCCAACTTTGAATTTTTATGCAATTAAATCACAGAGATATGTCACACAAAATACTTAATAAGTAACATTTCCCACATGTCTACTTTACATCAGCACAATTTTGGAACCAAAATTTTTTTTTGTTAGGGAGTTATAAGGGTTAAAAGTTGACCAGCAATTTCTCATTTTTACAACACCATTTTATTTTAGGGACCACATCTCATTTGAAGTCATTTTGAGGGGTCTATATGATAGAAAATACCCAAGTGTGACACCATTCTAAAAGCTGCACCCCTCAAGGTTCTCAAAACCACATTCAAGAAGTTTATTAACCCTTCAGGTGTTTCACAGGAATTTTTGGAATGTTTAAATAAAAATTAACATTTAACTTTTTTTCACAAAAAATTTACTTCAGCTCCAATTTGTTTTATTTTGCCAAGAGTTACAGGAGAAAATGGACCCCAAACCTTGTTGTACAATTTGTCCTGAGTACGTCGATACCACATAAGTGGAGGTAAACCACTGTTTGGGCGCATGACAGAGCTTGGAAGCGAAGGAGCGCCATTTGACTTTTTAATGCAAAATTGACTGGAATTGAGATGGGACGCCATGTTGCGTTTGGAGAGCCACTGATGTGCCTAAACATTGAAACCCCCCACAAGTGACACCATTTTGGAAAGTAGACCCCCTAAGGAACTTATCTAGAGGTGTGGTGAGCACTTTGACCCACCAAGTGCTTCACAGAAGTTTATAATGCAGAACCGTAAAAATAAAAAATAATTTTTGTGAAAAAAAATGATCTTTTTGCCCCCAATTTTTTATTTTCCCAATGGTAAGAGAAGAAATTGGAACCAAAAAGTTGTTGTACAATTTGTCCTGAGTACGCTGATACCCCATATGTGGGGGTAAACCACTGTTTGGGCGCATGGGAGAGCTCGGAAGGGAAGGAGCGCCGTTTGTCTTTTCAATGCAAAATTCACAGGAATTGAGATGAGACGCCATGTTGCGTTTGGAGAGCCACTGATGTGCCTAAATATTGAAACCCCCCACAAGTGACACCATTTTGGAAAGTAGACCCCCTAAGGAACTTATCTAGATGTGTGGTGAGCACTTAGACCCACCAAGAGCTTCACAGAAGTTTATAATGCAAAGCCGTAAAAATAAAACAAACATTTTTTCCCACAAATATTATTTTTTAGCCCCCAGTTTTGTATTTTCCCGAGGGTAACAGGAGAAATTGGACCCCAAAATTTGTTGTGCAATTTGTACTGAGTGCGCAGATACCCCATATGTGGGAGGGAACCACCGTTTGGGCGCATGGGAAGGCTCGGAAGGGAAGGAGCGCCATTTGAAATACAGACTTAGATGGAATGATCTGCAGGCGTCACATTGCGTTTGCAGAGCCCCTAATGTACCTAAACAGTAGAAACCCCCCACAAGTGACCCCATATTGGAAACTAGACCCCCCAAGGAACTTATCTAGATGTGTTGTGAGAACTTTGAGCCCCCAAGTGTTTCACTACAGTTTCTAACGCAGAGCCGTGAAAATTAAAAAAAAATTCCCCCCAAAATTATTTTTTAGCCCCCAGTTTTGTATTTTCTCGAGGGTAACAGGAGAAATTGGACCCCAAAATTTGTTGTCCAATTTGTCCTGAGTGCGCTGATGCCCCATATGTGGGGGGGAACCACCGTTTGGGCGCATGGGAGGGCTCGGAAGGGAAGGAGCGCCATTTGGAATGCAGACTTAGATGGAATGGTCTGCAGGCGTCACATTGCGTTTGCAGAGCCCCTAATGTACCTAAACAGTAGAAACCCCCCACAAGTGACCCCATATTGGAAACTAGACCCCCCAAGGAACTTATCTAGATGTGTTGTGAGAACTTTGAGCCCCCAAGTGTTTCACTACAGTTCATAACGCAGAGCCGTGAAAATTAAAAAAATCTTTTTTTTTCCCACAAAACTTATTTTTTAGCCCCCAGTTTTGTATTTTCCCAAGGGTAACAGGATAAATTGGACCCCAAAAGTTATTGTTCAATTTGTCCTGAGTACGCTGATACCCCATATGTTGGGGTAAACTCCTGTTTGGGCACACGGGAGAGCTCGGAAGGGAAGGAGCACTGTTTTACTTTTTCAACGCAGAATTGGCTGGAATTGAGATCGGACGCCATGTCGCGTTTGGAGAGCCCCTGATGTGTCTAAACAGTGGAAACCCCCCAATTATAACAGAAACCCTAATCCAAACACACCCCTAACCCTAATTCCAATGGTAACCCTAACTACACCTCTAACCCAGACACACCCCTAACCCTAATCCCAACCCTATTCCCAACCGCAAATGTAATCCAAACCCTAACCCTAACTTTAGCCCCAACCCTAACTGTAGCCTTAACCCTAACTGTAGCCTTAACCCTAACTGTAGCCTTAACCCTAACTGTAGCCTTAACCCTAACTGTAGCCTTAACCCTAACTGTAGCCTTAACCCTAACTGTAGCCTTAACCCTAACTGTAGCCTTAACCTTAACTGTAGCCTTAACCCTAACTGTAGCCTTTACCCTAACTGTAGCCTTAACCCTAGCCCTAACCATAACCCTAGCCCTAACCTTAGCCCTAGCCCTAGTCCTAGCCCTAGTCCTAACCCTAGCCCTAACCCTAGCCCTAACCCTATCCCTAGCCCTAACCCTAATGGGAAAATGGAAATAAATACATTTTTTAAATTTTTTTATTTTTCCCTAACTAAGGGGGTAATGAAGGGGGGTTTGATTTACTTTTATAGCGGGTTTTTTAGCTGATTTTTATGATTGGCAGCCATCACTCACTGAAAGACGCTTTTTATTGCAAAAAATATTTTTTGCGTTACCACATTTTGAGAGCTATAATTTTTCCATATTTGAGTCCACAGAGTCATGTGAGGTCTTGTTTTTTGCGGGACGAGTTGACGTTTTTATTGGTAACACTTTTGGGCACGTGACATTTTTTGATCGCTTTTTATTCCGATTTTTGTGAGGCAGAATTAGCAAAAACCAGCTATTCATGAATTTCTTTTGGGGGAGGCGTTTATACCGTTCCGCGTTTAGTAAAATTGATAAAGCAGTTTTATTCTTCGGGTCAGTACGATTACAGCGACACCTCATTTATATCATTTTTTTAATGTTTTGGCGCTTTTATACGATAAAAACTATTTTATAGAAAAAATAATTATTTTTGCGTCGTTTTATTCTGAAGACTATAACTTTTTTATTTTTTTGCTGATGTTGCTGTATGGTGGCTCGTTTTTTGCGGGAGAAGATGACGCTTTCAGCGGTCCCATGGTTATTTATAGCTGTCTTTTTGATCGCGTGTTATTCCACTTTTTGTTCGGCGGTATGATAATAAAGCATTGTTTTTTGTTTTTTTTCTTACGGTGTTTACTGAAGGGGTTAACTAGTGGGACAGTTTTATAGGTCGGGTCATTACGGACGCGGCGATACTAAATATGTGTACTTTTATTGTTTTGTTTTTTTTATTTAGATAAAGAAATGTATTTATGGGAATAATATTTTTTTTTTTTTCATTATTTAGGATTTTTTTTTTTTTTTTTTTTTACACACTTGTAAAAAAATTTTTTAACTTTTTTACTTTGTCCCAGGGGGGGGGACAATACAGATCGGTGATCTGCCAGTTTGCACAGCACTCTGACAGATCACCGATCTGTCTGAGAGCAGTGCAGCGTTACCAAGTGCCTGCTCTGAGCAGGCACTTGGTAAGCCACCTCCCTCCCTGCAGGACCCGGATCCGCGGCCATCTTGGATCCGGGACTTTCTGCAGGGAGGGAGGTAAGAGACCCCCGGAGCAACGCGATCACATCGCGTTGCTGCGGGGGTCTCAGGGAAGCCCGCAGGGAGCCCCCTCCCTGCGCGATGCTTCCCTGCACCGCCGGCACATCGCGATCATGTTTGATTGCGGTGTGCCGGGGGTTAATGTGCCGGGGGTGGTCCGTGACCGCTCCTGGCACATAGTGCCGGATGTCAGCTGCGATAAGCAGCTGACACCCGGCCGCGATCGGCCGCGCTCCCCCCGTGAGCGCGGCCGATCACCTATGACGTACTATTCCGTCCTTGGGAAGTAAAGCCCACCCCACATGGACGGAATAGTACGTCTAATGGCAGAAAGGGGTTAAAAAGTACATTTCACTAAATTTTATGGTGAACTGGACATGATGTCAGGGCTGTGGAGTCAGTAAGCCAAACCTCTGACTCCAACTCCTCAATTTCCATGACTCCGACTCCACAGCCCTGCCAGCGCTGTGGAGTTGGTAAGCCAAACCTCCGACCCAGACTCTGACTCCAACTCCACCAAAATGGGCTCCGACTCCACAGCCCTGCATGATGTAATAGGTGCCGCAGAGCAAAATAATGTTTGTTTTTTATTTCTCTTCTCTGTCACAGAAATATTAGTAATGAAAGTATTTTGCATCTAAACAATTTGTCCAAGCGGGCATACCACAGATACAGATTCTGCACATATTTGGTTGTGTATGGCCTATTGAAAATGTATTTCAATGTTCCACCATCCACATACGTGACTTCTGCTTCAGTCATTGTGTATTGGAGCAGTGGTTCTTCATGTGCACTATCTTTGTATTGGACCCATTGAAGTAAATGAAATAATGTTGCTCTACTGCTCACAGGGACCTTCGGGTCTGGCATTGTCATGATTCTTGGGGATATGATCAGTTGGACACAGTAGTCATACATTTATCATCTATGGCCCATAAATGCTGTTTATGCAAAAATTAGGTGGGCGTTGTCGGAAGGAATTTAAAATAAAAACCACTAGTGGGATTTCATAACAAGCATGTGACAGCAATTTCTAGATGTATGAGAACTTATTGAAAGGAAATATTTTCTTCCGGGGCAAACCTTTTGAAAATTATACAAAAAAAATGATGCAGGTTTATAAAACACTCTGCTGAAGTTAAAGGGAATCTGTCACCCCAAAATTGGCCTATAAACTAAGGCCACCGGCATCAGGAGCTTATCTACAGCATTATGTAGTGACCGGACCGCAGCGGGACCACCCCTGGGTGAGTATAACATAACCTGTTTTTCACATCTTTCAGGAGACATCGGGGGGGCTTATCTACAGCATTAAAGAATGCTGTAGATAAGCCCCTGATGCCAGTGGCCTTAGTTTATAGGCCAATTTCAAGGTGACAGATTCCCTTTAATATTAATAATAAGGTTGAGAAAAGCTGAAAACCTTTAGATGCAGAATACAGTTACTATCAGCGTTGCTTAGCAGTGAAAATTAAAACAATTGAATCATTTAGAAGTACTTAAGAAGGTTCCAGTAAAATTCATTCTTGCTTTGGCTCCAGAGGGCTGAGGAATGGGTTGGGCAATATCAAGTTCGCACACAAAATACCATCTTGCTCTGTGCTTGGAGGTGACCGATTTTTGGCTATTTTAGTACATTTCTTCCATCCTATTTCAAGCGCATCTCTCAAACTCTATAAAAGGCTTGGGATGTCTTCCAAGAAGGCAATGCCTGGCTTAGACACTTGGAGCTCTCTAATCTGCAGGTGATGGACAAACCAATGGCAGATGTAGTTTTTTTAATCAAAGCACAGCCAACCAATGTTTCAGCACTAAAAATAAGACATGGCATAATTAGATTTGTGAAAACACATTTGTTAAGTGTTACTGCCCTGGATGGTGATCTGTTGAGTGATAAATCGACTAGTGAAATGCCGGTAAATAGGAAGGAGTTGTGTACAAGAATAATCAAAAAAATCCAAATATTACAAATGGGGATGTACTCTTTTATGATGAAGCCAAGTTTCAGGACTGCAGAGTTGCCGTAAATATTTGTGTTTTGACGATTTCAGAAAAGCTGGCAAATAATGAGCAGATAAAATGTGGTTTATAAAATGTGTATAAATCTTCTTGCCACAAGATTCTGGAAGGCGTTGTTAGTGCATTTACTGCCTTGAACTCTTGGGATGTTTAGACTATAGCAATATATGTTTTTTATATTTATATTATAGCAGTATGAATTATGACAATTTGTGTACATTTATGTACAGACATAACAGGCTATTACGGACGTATTATACACAACGCCACTTGTGTGTATATTGAAAGTGTTTTTCACTGGTGTTCTCTTACAAGCACAGGGGGCAACGGTTAGAATAGGAGCAATAATGTAAAATGGTAATATTTCCGTGTTTTATCCAGCAATACATAAGCATTAGTGATGAGCGAATATACTCGTTACTCGAGATTTACCGAGCACGCTCGGGTGTCCTCCGAGTATTTTTTAGTGCTCAGAGATTTAGTTTTCCTCACCTCAGCTGAATGATTTACATCTGTTAGCCAGCTGATTACATGTGGGGATTCCCTAGCAACCAGTCAACCCCCACATGTACTTATGCTGGCTAACAGATGTAAATCACTCAGCTGAGCTGAGGAAAACTAAATCTCTGAGCACTAAAAAATACTCTGAGGTCCCCCGAGCGTGCTCGGTAAATCTCGAGTAACGAGTATATTCGCTCATCACTAATAAGCATGGCAATCATAGTATTCTAGGACTGGAACTGCTGCCAGGAAAGTAGATGTGATACACTGGACATCTTGACATATGTGCTACTACCAAATAATTCTCTGTATTTATCTTGGGCACTAGTGGAATTGAGGTGGCCCTTCTTTAGATGGATTCGAGAATTCACTCACCTCTATGCAAGACTGCGGCAGTGAGCACTTTCCAGTCAGATCAATGAGCGGTTTTGAGTAATAGGAGATCTGTGTTGTTGGGGTGGATTGGTGTGTTGTCCATCCAGCGAAACAAGTACATCTGTTGATTTCTAGAAACACATGAACCAGTTTTCGGCTCCGGACTGAAGCCTTCGTCAGGTGTGTATTTATACCCCAAAAAAAGTTCCAGTCCAGAGCCCAAAACTGGTTCAAGTGTTTGAAGAATTTAATAAAGACTTTACCTCCAGATACTGGTAAGAGACTTACCGTACTTATTTTTCTCAATGGACAGTGCATCACGGCACCCCAGACGCACAGGTCTACTATATTTTTTTTGTCCTTGTGGACTTGGGGACAAAATAAAGTTCTATACGGAACAGCATGACCAAGACTTTGTGGCAATTTCTTTCTTCCTATAGTACTGAATGTAAGCTGTAACATGATTACCGATTGTTCTCATTAAACTGTTAGCTTGAGTTCTGTGGTCTTAAATATATGGTAATGAGAGAACTGAAATGCCGATTCCTTCGATGGTAAACAGTGTATGGTTTCTGTAGGTCTTGAAATGGTAGCGCTATAACATCAGAAGACCATTTTCCGTTTTACCTAGGTATAGGAAGCTGAGGTTACAGCGCACGGGCTCCCCAAGGCTCAGAATTTGGGATAAGCGACATGAGTTTTTGAATAATCTCTGCGGTATTAATGTGTAGCATCGTGTAAATACCATAGCCTACCTGAGCGTTGTTACTATCCTATACGGACGTTTATATATTGCGGCAGCCTCCCTTTTCCAATGGCTAGTACGAGTAGGATAACACGTCTGGTTATAATTGAAGTATCCAAAGCAGACAATGAGATCCGCATACTACAAGAACATGGACAGTCTAAGGTTCTGTTCACGTGTCTAGTAGTTAATTCTGTTTCTCAATCTGCTCCGGGTGGCAAAACCAAAATGAAATAAAATGATCTAGTACAGGAATCAATGCCCTAAAATGTCTTTTGTTTCACTGCAATCCATTTTTTTTTGTTAGATCAAAAAACCTATTCTGCACAACTGTCTTTGTCTTGCCAAAAGAATGAATAGCAATTGCATTTTTGTTTTGTTTTTTAACATTAAACTTTATGGGAAATGACTCACATCAAGATTGTTACCTGCTATGTCATCCGTTAAATTGAATTTGTCACCAGATTTTCGCTACCTCATATGAGAGCGGCATAATGAAGGGAAAGAGACCGTGATTTCAATGATATATCACTCCGTTTACTGGGTGCAGCAGTTGAGGCACATATTTCTTACATGTAGCAGAGCTCAGAAGGCTGCCCCTGCCCACACCACAGCTTTCTGTGTACATTGTCTATTAACAGTAAGCTGTGTATCAGGGGAGGGATCGTGGTCGACCAGGGCTCGCGCAACCTGTGGTCAAGGTAGTGATAATCTCCTTTTGATAAAACATTCATTGTATTGAAACAACAACACACAGCCTAATAAGTGACAGATCCCCGAAATCAGTATTTCTGCCCCTGCATCAGGGGTCCCCAACCTGTAGCTCGGGAGCCACATGTGGCTCTCAGTCCCATGAAATGTGGCTTGCGGCTGTCAGCTTGGTGCATTTGCTCCAGTTCTAGCAAACCGGTATGAAGAGCAAATCTGAAAATGGTGAATTTTGTGAGCAGCCCTGCACAGAAGAGAAGATCTGGATGCACATATCCTGGTCTTAGGGGTTTTGAGAAGATTTAAGTATGGTACGCTGGAGACAAGATGATACCACCTGTCAGAGGAGATGTTTGAAGCTGGATGTGACAGTGTCTTGGGAGTGCTTTATAGGGGAATACTGAATGGGGGTATTGTAGGAACCCCTGGATCTTTGTATACTGCTTTGGGCTGATTGATTTTTATGGAAAAGCTTTGGTTACCATTATTCCTGTAATGGGGGCTTTGGTTGCCACTATTGTAAGGGGGAGGGGGCTGAATGTGGCTTGCGACCCTCTCAAGGCTGGATGTGGCTCGCGACACTCTATCAGAGCTGAATGTGGCTCTCAAGGTCAGAAACGTTGGGGACCTCTTCCCTACATCATGCTGTTCTCAGATTCCATAGCAAAACCCTACTGACAGATTCCCTTTAAATAATTTGGTAATTTAAGCACTGCACATGCCCAGAACACTAGAGGTGTTCAGAGACAATTTATGTAAAATTGGATCTTTGAGAAATGGAACAAAAATGGATGCGAAGCAGAAACTAAAGTTTGCATCCAAGTTTGCTCTGTTTGTAATGTAACAATTCCAAATTTCTTTTTACTATTAGACCAGTTCTAAACTGATTATTGGTAATGTGAACATAGCCGGAGACCCTGTTTACATGTCCAGGTATCTTCTTGTAATGCCCTATATTGTGATCCTTTTTACCATAGACTTCAATTTAAAAAAAATGCATTCAGTTGTTATCCTTTTTTTGGCTGGACTAAAAAAGTTGTGCATACTACGCTATTTGATCCAGCTGAAAAAAGGAAAAGTGGCAATTGGATGACATTTTAGGACATTTCCATCTACATTCAAATTAAACATTTTATTTGTCACCCCAAAGCTGATTAAAAAAGCGGAAAAAGTACAGGACAGGAGAACAGAGCTTTAGACATTATGAAGATATCCAACAGACCTGTTCCTATTCCTACTTTATTGAATCCAGAATTCAGGCATTTCAAGGGGCGAGAGGAGTCCTAATCGGTACGAAAAGGTGTATCCAATAAGTTTTAACACAAAGTGTATGTTTCAATGTGTGTTGTACAATGCCGGCAGCATAAATATCAGCATCCCTTAGAAGTCTGCAATGTAAAAGAAAATGTGTAACCTTTAAAAATATCTTATATAGTCAGATCATCTGCAACCAAATATATATATTCTTGTGGAATCGGTGGAGTGTTGCTAAGTAACAAAGTTTTGGCCACTTCTACCCCCCTGATCCTCCAGATCTCTGATCTCAAGGGATGATGAAAAATTGCTGGGATTTAGGAACTTTCAGTGGGTTTATCTTTTAAAGCAGACCTGTCATCACATTTTGGATCGTATTTTACTTTGCTACCCAGGGTGTATACATGGTATGGAGCTAAGAAAGGAGCCCTCTCTCCATCACTTCCCATTCTCCTGGACATGCAGTCACGTACCATTTCATTAAACATGCCCTGGAAGCATCTAACCGGAATGGGACATACTTGTGAGACACATTCTGCCACTATTAAAGGCCAACAAGTGTGCTAAACTCTGTGTATTGCAGAAAAAGAATGAAATGTTGCCTTCACAGAAATTACAATTTGGTTTCACCAGCATCTTGTCATAGCGGGTTCCGTGTAGCAGTAAGCAGCTCGCTGACCACACAGTGGCTAGGAGGTAAGCCTAGTGTTTATGCCCTAACCCAACACTCTGTTTCAATGTGTTCTTCCAATTTACAACCATCTTTGCTGTTGCACGGAAATTAGAAGAGAAGAATGGCACTCCTTAGATAAATACACTGTGTTCCAAATTATTATGCAAATTGGATTTAAGTGTCATAAAGATTTAATGGTTTTGTTTTTCAAATAAACTCGTGGATGGTATTGTGTCTCAGGGCTCAATGGATCACTGAAATCAATCTTAAACACATGTGATAATTAGTTTTCCAGATGATTCTAATTAAAGGAAAACTACTTAAAAATTATGTTCCACATTATTAAGCAGGCCACAGGTTTCAAGTAATATGGGAACTAAAAATGATCTCTCTGCTGCTGAAAAACATTAAATAGTGCAATGCCTTGGACAAGGTATGAAAACATTAGATATTCCACGAAGGCTTAAGAGTGGTCATCATACTGTGAAGAGATTTGTGACTGAAACAGAGCACAGACAGAGTTCATGCAGATAAAGGCATAATAAGGAAGGTTTCTGCCAGACAAATTCATGGGATTAAGAGAGCAGCTGCCAAAATACCATTACAAAGCAGCAAACAGTTATTTGAAGCTGCTGGTGCCTCTGGAGTCCCTCGAACCTCAAGGTGTAGGATCCTTCAAGGGCTTGTTGTGGTGCATAAACCTAATATTCAGCCACCCTTAAACAGTGTTCAGAAGCAGAAATGTTTAAAGTGGGCCCAGACATACATGAACACTAATTTCCAAATAGTCTTGTTTACTGATGAGTTTCAAGCAACCCTGGAAGGTCCAGATGGATGGAGTAGTGGATGGTTGGTGGCCAAGGCTGCGACATCAGCAAGGAGGTGGAGGAGTCACAGTTTGGGCCTGAATCATGGGGAAACAGCTGGTAGGACGCTTTAAGGTTCCTGAAGGTGTGAAAATGACCTCTGCAAAGTATTTAGAGTTTCTGACTGACAACTTTCTTCCATGGTCTAAAAAGCAGAAATGTGCCTTCAGGAGCAAAATCATCTTCATGCAAGATAATGCACCATCTTATGCTGCAAAGAATACCTCTGAGTCATTGGCTGCTATGGGCATGAAAGGAGATATACTCATGGTGTGGCCACCATCTTCACCTGACCTCAACCGTACAGGGAACCTTTGGAGTATCATCAAGCACAAGATCTATGAGGCTGGGAGGCCGTTCACATCAAAACAGCGGCTCTGGGAGGCTATTCTGACTCCATGCAAAGAAATACAAGCAGAAACTCTCCAAAAACTCACAAGTTCAATGAATGCAAGAATTGTGAAGGTGATATCAAAGAAGGGTCCTATGTTAACATGTAACTTGGCCTGTTAGGAGGATTTGGAGTTAAATAGCTGTTTTGTTCAGTGAATGTGACCTCCTAATGCTGCAAATTCCACAAATGAGCATTTTCAGTTCTTTAAAACGTATCAAATCTTTAGAAATTCTACTGTGTCTAATAATTTGGAACAGTGCATTTTGAGTTTTTATTCATTTTGGAGATTATACTGTTATCATTGGGAGGTTTCTTCAATAAAATTTGATGTATAATCTAACGGGTGATGACTTTTATTAGACTGACTGTCATTTGCACCGACCATTTAGTAAAATCCGAGAAAAATATAATTTGCATAATAATTTGGAACACAGTGTAGGATAGGGTCCCAACCCTTATGATACAGAATTAGTGGAATCCAGCACTCTAAATAATTATTTTTTTATTGAAATCAAAGAATAGTGTGTAAAAGTTTTGACCTTTCCGTCTAATCGACCTTCCTCAGATGTACTCTAGAGACTGATCATTTCACAAATGCATGGGAATTAGACTCCGGCTGTATAAATTTCTAATAGCAGCCCCTGTGCTCATGAACCTAAGGTTAGATGCCTGGTGCAGGGCTTCCAAATGAAGCCGCTCGTCGAATGAACATGTTACTACTTTTAACAGCTTCATGGTTTTTGCACCATGAAGCTGTTAAAAGCAGTCACAAAAGACTGAACATGTGCACAGCAATGTCAATTTGACATTGCTGTGCATTGTTTTAATTTTTTTGTGAAGTTTTTCAGTGCTTTTTCTTAGACAGAACCTGCCGGAAAAAGATGTTGCGTGCACATACCCTTATTTGTGATAGCAGCAGCTCAATCAAATATGGAGACAGTCACCACATTCAAAAGTATACTACAAAAGTCAGACATGCACCTCCGAAGTGAATAAAGCAAGTGTGAACAGATGCATAATATACAATCAAAAGAATAAAGCAGCCTCTGTAAGCACTAAGGTGTATGTAGACATTGAAGATATGAAATTTAGATTTTGCATTACTGCTCTATAGAATATACTTATATAATGAAGGTACTTAGGGCACAAATTGACCAGCTTATGTGAGCCCACCAGCCATGACAAGGTATACCTTTGTGTTTTTTTTGTGCTATTGACATTGTGTCCATTTATAAAGAAATCTGAGTATGGAAAAGTATGATTTGTAGCTGGAAGTTTAGCTTCCTATCTTCATAGCCACAGCCCTGCATTGATCTGAAAGGGACCTGCAGAACTTAATGGACATGCTTCAGTGATAACTTAATTCAGATATATAGAATAGATTTTCAGCACTTTAGTTTCTGAAACCAATCTGCGGCATGTGAAAGTGACCTAAGATGTTAAAAGGAACCTGTCACCCCCAAAATGGAAGTTGAGCTAAGCCCACCACCATCAGGGGCTTATCTACAGCATTCTGCAATGCCATAGATAAACCCCCGATGTAACCTGAAAGATGAGAAAAAGAGGTTAGATTATACTCACCCGGGTGGGCGGTCCGATCCGATGGGCGTCGCGGTCCGGGGCCTCCCATCTTCTTACGATGACGTCCTCTTCTTGTCTTCACTCTGCGGCTCCGGCGCAGGCATACTTTGTCTGCCCTGTTGAGGGCAGAGCAAAGTACTGCAGTGCGCAGGCGCCGGGAAAGGTCAGAGTGGCCCTGCTCACTGCAGTACTTTGCTCTGCCCTCAACAGGGCAGACAAAGTACGTCTGCGTCAGAGCCGCAGCGTGAAGACAAGAAGAGGACGTCATCCTATGAAGATGGGAGGCCCCGGACCGCGACGCCCATCGGACCAGACCGCAGCAGGACTGCCCCTGAGTGAGTATAATCGAACCTCTTTTTCTCATCTTTCAGGTTACATCGGGGGCTTATCTACAGCATTAAAGAATGCTGTAGATAAGCCCCTGATGCCGGTGGGCTTAGCTCAACTTCCATTTTGGGGTGACAGGTTCCCTTTAATTGTATTTGGTAAAAAGCTGATGCTTATGTAGTCTGAGTCGTTCTAACCACCAAATAACTCTCCATATTTTGTATCACGACGGAAAATTGCAATTATGTGACATCTCAGCGTATATGCAACCTGATGCTAATTCGGTATCTACTTTGTGGGATTGTGGTACCTTACTACATGGAGTTGTGGATTCTAAAAATTGAAAAACGAGTAACCTCCATTTTTTCATTTCCTATAAATCAAAAGTAGATGTGAAATAGAAAACTTTGTAATAAATCTTATTAGAAAAATTCTCAAATTTCCTAAATTTGTGGGGGGAAAAATTGTGCCTTCATTAAATACAGATTTTCCCATTCCTGAAATAGATGGTATTTGGTGTCAATTTCTCTTGTCGTTTAGCTAAAACTTACAGCAGAATATTGGTGCCTCCTCGCTCCATAGAATTTTTAGATCCTCAACTGTCATCTCCTATCTAAGTGGTGGGAAAACCTGTCTTTGGTGAATACAGATTTTACCTATAAATCGAGAATAAATGATCAGTCCTGGAGGAGAAAGAAGCAGATTTCTGTGATAAGATATATTATAAAGTTGCTTAGTTTCATGTGTATTAATGTATTAAATAAAAATTAAACCAATGGTTACTCTAAGGATTTGTTTTATTTTTTTGCAGTGTTCACAGTGTAGTAAGGATTCTTCCTGTCAATGAGTTAGAGATGGTGGATTTACAGACCTGTCACGGGTCGACTTTAACATCTCTACTGTTCACAAGTGTGAAATATGTGTAATAACTGAAATCTTGCACCCAATAACGTTGTGTTCTAATCCTTGCTGTTCTCAGATTTCCCCTGCCTTTACCCCATGCTGTTCCTGAGATATTTTTTCCCCTTCATGTTGATTCTCTGTCCTCCAGCTCCCTTCTCTTTTCTTATCTTGGCAAGAACATCATCTTCTGTAAAGGAGGTGAATAGTACCGTCACATTTACCGCTTTTTTTTTTTTTTTTCAAGGCTGGGTTAAATTCACAACATAGCTACTTTGATCTTGCTTCATGCTATGAAGAGCTTTGTAAGAAACAATGCCCTGAATATATTTGTCAGTGTAATCACCTGCTGAACAATTCAGCGCATTGAGAATAGTAATGTCTTTGTGCATGGATTAATACTATCCACATCATGCATCAGTCCCATTCATCATTTTCCTTCCTCTCTTATTTCACATGAACTGTAAGCCCCTGGACATTCTGTGCATTAGTCTATATTTCTGGGAATTTTGTTTACCAAATTGCTGCTTCTCTAATCGTCTTTTTTTTTTTTTTCATTCTTGGCTAAGAGATCTTTCGAGTGCTCTGTACTTTGCCCTTTCTTATTTAACTTCATACACAGCTGGTGAAGTTTAGGAGAAGAAATAAAGTGTAACCAATTCCACCAGTGCATCATTAATTCCAGGGCCGGTTTTAGGCAAAAGTTTAAAATGGGGCCCCAAATGCTAACTTATTGCACATCACACAGAAACATTTCAGTTGTATTTACATGCGCTGAGTTCAGACCGCTAAACGAGTGTGATCGACAATATTGAAGTTGTTCGACACTTGTTTCCCGGTCTCTTTACACTGGCTAAGGAACAATGATGGCGAGAGAACGATCACTAATAGATCAATCTGTCCCCATACAGTATCATGTTATCCGCAGCATATCTGCAGTTTCCTCCAGGCAATATTCTGCTGAGAACTAGGATTTTTGTTCCAGTATAACCAATCCAATCACTTGATGAGTAGGCTGTGTTTTGCTTGTTTAGTATAATACACCCCATAGTCCTCCATATAGTATAATACACTCCCCATAGTCCTCCACATAGTATAATACACTTCCCATAGTCCTCCATATAGTATAATACACTCCCCATAGTCCTTCATATAGTATAATACACTCCCCATAGTCCTCCATATAGTATACACTCATAATTCTTTTAGTTCTTCATATAGTATACTGCATTCCCCACAGACCTCCATATAGTATAATACACCCCTCCTAGTCCTCTATATAGTATAATGCACCCCCCATTGTCCTCCATTTGGTACAATGCACTCCCCATAGTATAATGCACCCTATAGTTCTTCATATAGTATAATGCATACCCCATAGTCCTCAGTACAGTATTATTCAGCTCCCCAGGGTTTTTCTTGGAAAACCTAACTAATTTTATTAAACACAAAAGTGTTCAGAGCACTTAAAGGGGTTTTACCAAGTTTGGATGTTAACTTCCCAATTGCTGGGGGTCCGACCGCTGGGATCCCAACAATCCATACCAAGAGCTGAGGCTCTCTATGGAGCGGTGGTCAGTCATGTGCACCTACATTCTGTAACAGGAAGGGTACCATAGACCAGCCAAACACACTGTCCTATCCTTTCTCCAGTGGTCCCATTCACATGGGGTTCTTCAGTACTCAGATTTTCTGTATTTGTAAAGGCCCCAGTGGTCAGACCCTATGTAATGGAGAGGGGATAACATCTAAACATTGTACAACTCTTTTAAGAGGGTATCAAGCACTGATGTCCAAAAACCTAGAAATCCAAACCTAATTTTGTTTTCCGACCCTTCCTTGCTGTTCACTCTCTGTTTTAACCTGTTGATGTTCACTTTTCCTTTCTTTTTCAGGAGTCTTAAACATAACAAATTTCTGCTGATTTGGAATTTGCTTCTAACTAATTGAACATCTGTTTTTCTTGCACGTTCCCTCTGTTTTAATTCCTAAGTTTGCCCTTTTAAACCATCTGCAATCTGGTTTCTGTTGGTTATTGCTTTCTTTTCTCTGCTGAATTGCCCTAACAAGAGTAACCTTCTGATTGAGTTATATGATCCCTGCCATGTAACTGAATCACAATATCTTCCCTTCTAGTTCTTTGATACTTGTTCGCAGTCAATTTTTATAGCTTCTCTTCTTTAGTAACTAGCTGAGCTCCATCAAAGACCTTGATTTCACTATATATTGTAATGTTGTATTATTGCAGTATATAGTATATACGCGATCAGACAAATTTTGCTCAAATTTCCTAAAAGGACTAAATAAAATGGAAAATGTAAAAAAAAACAAAAAAAAACATAGTTTAATATAGATAAAAATTTGAATCTCTCCCGCCATATTTCCCATATAAAAATAAAGGAAAAAAAAAAACCTTTTTGGTATTGGCATGACCATAAGAGACCAGTCTATCAAAATATAAAATTAAATAAGACATATGGTAAACGTCGTAAAGAAAAAATTAAGTGAGCCCCCGGGAATGTGGTTTCACAGTCACCACACCCCCCTAAACTAATGCAAAAAACAATCAAAATGTTGCAAGCATCCCAAATTGACATCAATAAAACAATCCGTTCGTGCCACACCTAAAAAAAGCCAGTTTTGCTAAATTTTTCCCAAAATGCGGTTTACAGAAACATAACACTTTAGACGCTAACTAGAGAACTGAGACTGTTTGGTTCAATTTCTGAATTGGCGTGGATACTTACTATCAGCAACCCCCAACATGGAAACATAAAAAAAGTTGTATTTTCCCAAGTGTGCAGTCTAGGAATAGAAGAGCATTGTCTTCTCTTCTTAATTATCTCACAATGAATGCATTAACCCCTTCCCGACCTTTGACGCCACGTAGGCGTCATGAAAGTCGGTGCCAATCCGACCCATGACGCCTATGCGGCGTCATGGAAAGATCGCGTCCCTGCAGATCGGGTGAAAGGGTTAACTCCCATTTCACCCGATCTGCAGGGACAGGGGGAGTGGTAGTTTAGCCCAGGGGGGGTGGCTTCACCCCCTCGTGGCTACGATCGCTCTGATTGGCTGTTGAAAGTGAAACTGCCAATCAGAGCGATTTGTAATATTTCACCCATTATAACGGGTGAAATATTACAATCCAGCCATGGCCGATGCTGAAATATCATCGGCCATGGCTGGAAATACTAGTGTGCCCCCACCCCACCCCTCCGATCGCCCCCCCACCCCCCCGATCTGGCCGGTACACTGCTCCGGCTCCCCTCCGCCCTGTGCTCCGCTCCCCCCCGTGCTCGTGTCCGCTCCCCCCGTGCTCCAATCACCCCCCCGTGCTCCAATCACCCCCCCTGCACTCCGATCCACCCCCCCCCGTGCTCCGTTCCACCCCCCCGTGCTCCATTCCAGCCCCCCCGTGCTCCGTTCCACGCCCCCCGCGCTCCGTTCCACCCCTCCCGCGCTCCGATTCCCCCCCCCGTGCTCCGATCCCCCCCCCCCGTGCTCCGATCCCCCCCCCCGTGGTCCCCCCCCACCCTATCATACTTACCGATCCAGCCGTGGTCCCGTCCGTCTTCTCCCGGGCGCCGCCATCTTCCAAAATGGCGGGCGCATGTGCAGTGCGCCCGCCGAATCTGCCGGCCGGCAGATTCGTTCCAAAGTGCATTTTGATCACTGAGATATAATCTATCTCAGTGATCAAAATAAAAAAAATAATAAATGACCCCCCCCCTTTGTCACCCCCATAGGTAGGGACAATAAAAAAATAAAGAAATTTTTTTTTTTCCACTAATGTTAGAATAGGGTTAGGGTTAGGGGTAGGGTTAGGGGTAGGGTTAGGGTTAGGGGTAGGGGTAGGGTTAGGGGTAGGGTTAGGGGTAGGGTTAGGGTTAGGGCTAGGGTTAGGGCTAGGGTTAGGGTTAGGAATGTGCACACGTATTCTGGTCCTCTGCGGATTTTTCCGCTGCGGATTTGATAAATCTGCAGTGCTAAACCGCTGCGGATTTATGGCGGATTTACCGCGTTTTTTTCTGCGCATTTCACTGCGGTTTTACAATTGCGATTTTCTATTGGAGCAGTTGTAAAACCGCTGCGGAATCCGCACAAAGAAGTGACATGCTGCGGAATGTAAACCGCTGCGTTTCCGTGCAGTTTTTCCGCAGCATGTGTACAGCGATTTTTGTTTCCCATAGGTTTACATTGAACTGTACACTCATGGGAAACTGCTGCGGATCCGCAGCGTTTTCCGCAGCGTGTGCACATACCTTTAGAATTAGGCTATGTGCACACGGTGCGGATTTGGCTGCGGATTCGCAGCAGTGTTCCATCAGGTTTACAGTACCATGTAAACATATGAAAAACCAAATCCGCTGTGCCCGTGATGCGGAAAATACCGCGCGGGAACGCTGCGTTGTATTTTCCGCAGCATGTGAATTCTTTGTGCGGATTCCGCAGCGTTTTACACCTGTTCCTCAATAGGAATCCGCAGGTGAAATCCGCACAAAAAACACTGGAAATCCGCGGAAAATCCGCAGGTAAAACACAGTGCCTTTTACCCGCAGATTTTTCAAAAATGGTGCGGAAATATCTCACACGAATCCGCAACGTGGGCACATAGCCTTAGGGTTAGGGTTGGAATTAGTGTTGTGGTTAGGGGTGTGTTGGGGTTAGGGTTGTGATTAGGATTATGGCTACTGTTGGGATTAGGGTTAGGGGTGTGTTGGGGTTAGTGTTGGAGTTAGAATTGAGGGGTTACCACTGTTTAGGCACATCAGGGGTCTCCAAACGCAACATGGCGCCACCATTGATTCCAGCCAATCTCATATTCAAAAAGTCAAATGGTGCTCCCTCACTTCCGAGCCCTGACGTGTGCCCAAACAGTGGTTTACCCCCACATATGGGGTACCAGCATACTCAGGACAAACTGCGCAACAATTACTGGGGTCCAATTTCTCCTGTTACCCTTGTGAATCTAAAAAAATGCTTGCTAAAACATAATTTTTGAGGAAAGAAAAATGATTTTTTATTTTCACGGATCTGTGTTGTAAACGTCTGTGAAGCACTTGGGGGTTCAAAGTGCTCACCACATATCTAGATAAGTTCCTTGGGGGGTCTAGTTTCTAAAATGGGGTCACTTGTGGGGGGTTTCTACTGTTTAGGCACACCAGGGGCTCTGCAAACGCAACGTGACACCCGCAGACCATTCCATCAAAGTCTGCATTTCAAAAGTCACTACTTCCCTTCTGAGCCCCGACGTGTGCCCAAACAGTGGTTTACCCCCACATATGGGGTATCAGCGTACTCAGGAGAAACTGGACAACAACTTTTGGGGTCCAATTTCTCCTGTAACCCTTGGGAAAATAAAAAATTCTGGGCTAAATAATTATTTTTGAGGAAAGAAAACGTATTTATTATTTTCACGGCTCTGCATTATAAACTTCTATGAAGCACTTGGGGGTTCAAAGTGCTCACCACACATCTAGATAAGTTCCTTTCAGGGTCTAGTTTCCAAAATGGGGTCACTTGTGGGGGGTTTCTACTGTTTAGGCACATCAGGGGCTCTGCAAACGCAACGTGACGCCCGCAGAGCATTCCATCAAAGTCTGCATTTCAAAACGTCACTACTTCAATTCCAAGCCCCGGCATGTGCCCAAACAGTAGTTTACCCCCACATATGGGGTATCACCGTACTCAGGAGAAACTGGACAACAAATATTGGGGTCAAATTTCTCCTGTTACCCTTGGGAAAAATAAAAAACTCTGGGCTAAATAATTATTTTTGAGGAAAGAAAACGTATTTATTATTTTCACGGCTCTGCATTATAAACTTCTATGAAGCACTTGGGGGTTCAAAGTGCTCACCACACATCTAGATAAGTTCCTTTGGGGGTCTAGTTTCCAAAATGGGGTCACTTGTGGGGGGTTTCTACTGTTAAGCCACATCAGGGGCTCTGCAAACGCAACGTGACGCCCACAGAGCATTCCATCAAAGTCTGCATTTCAAAACGTCACTACTTCACTTCCGAGCCCCGGCATGTGCCCAAACAGTGATTTACCCCCACATATGGGGTATCAGCGTACTCAGGAGAAACTGGACAACAACTTTTGGGGTCAAATTTCTCCTGTTACCCTTGGGAAAATAAAAAATTGCAGGCTAAAAGATCATTTTTGAGAAAATAATTTTTTTTTTTTTTTTCATGGCTCTGCGTTATAAACTTCTGTGAAGCACTTGGGGGTTCAAAGTCCTCACCACACATCTAGATTAGTTCCTTTGGGGGTCTAGTTTCTAAAATGGTGTCATTTCTGGGGGATCTCCAATGTTTAGGCACACAGGGGCTCTCCAAACGTGACATGGTGTCCGCTAATGATTGGAGCTAATTTTCCATTTAAAAAGCCAAATGGCGTGCCATCCCTTCCGAGCCCTGCCGTGCGCCCAAACAGTGGTTTACCCCCACATATGGGGTATCAGCGTACTCAGGACAAACTGGACAACAATATTTGGGGTCCAATTTCTCCTATTATCCTTGGCAAAATAGGAAATTCCAGGCTAAAAAATCATTTTTGAGGAAAGAAAAATTATTTTTTATTTTCATGGCTCTGCGTTATAAACTTCTGTGAAGCACCTGGGGGTTTAAAGTGCTCAATATGCATCTAGATAAGTTCCTTGGGGGGTCTAGTTTCCAAAATGGGGTCACTTGTGCGGGAGCTCCAATGTTTAGGCACACAGGGGCTCTCCAAACGCGACATGGTGTCCGCTAACAATTGGAGCTAATTTTCCATTCAAAAAGTCAAATGGCGCGCCTTCTCTTCCGAGCCCTGCCGAGTGCCCAAACAGTGGTTTACCCCCACATATGAGGTATCGGCGTACTCGGGAGAAATTGCCCAACAAATTTTATGATCCATTTTATCCTACTGCCCATGTGAAAATGAAAAAATTGAGGCGAAAAGAATTTTTTTGTGAAAAAAAAGTACTTTTTCATTTTTACAGATCAATTTGTGAAGCACCTGAGGGTTTAAAGTGCTCACTAGGCATCTAAATTAGTTCCTTGGGGGGTCTAGTTTCCAAAATGGGGTCACTTGTGGGGGAGCGCCAATGTTTAGGCACACAGGAGCTATCCAAACGCGACATGGTGTCCGCTAACGATGGAAATAATTTTTCATTCAAAAAGTCAAATGGCGCTCCTTCCCTTCCGAGCCTTACCATGTGCCCAAACAGTGGTTTACCTCCACATGTGAGGTATTGGTGTACTCAGGAGAAATTGCCCAACACATTTTAGGATCCATTTTATCCTGTTGCCCATGTGAAAATGAAAAAATTGAGGCTAAAAGAATTTTTTTGTGAAAAAAAAGTACTTTTTCATTTTTACGAATCAATTTGTGAAGCACCTGGGGGTTCAAAGTGCTCACTATGCATCTAGATAAGTTCCTTGGGGCGTCTAGTTTCCAAAATGGGGTCACTTGTGGGGGAGCTCCAATTTTTAGGCACACGGGGGCTCTCCAAACGTGACATGGTGTCCGCTAAAGAGTGGAGCCAATTTTTGATTCAAAAAGTCAAATGGCGCTCCTTCCCTTCCAAGCCCTGCCGTGCGCCAAAACAGTGGTTTACCCCCACATATGAGGTATCAGCGTACTCAGGACAAATTGGACAACAACTTTCGTGGTTCAGTTTCTCCTTTTACCATTGGGAAAATAAAAAAATTGTTGCTAAAAGATAATTTTTGTGACTAAAAAGTTAAATGTTCATTTTTTCCTTCCATGTTGCTTCTGCTGCTGTGAAGCACCTGAAGGGTTAATAAACTTCTTGAATGTGGTTTTGAGTACCTTGAGGGGTGCAGTTTTTAGAATGGTGTCACTTTTGGGTATTTTCAGCCATATAGACCCCTCAAACTGACTTCAAATGTGAGGTGGTCCCTAAAAAAAATGGTTTTGTAAATTTCGTTGTAAAAATGACAAATCGCTGGTCGAATTTTAACCCTTATAACTTCCTAACAAAAAAAAATTTTGTTTCCAAAATTGTGCTGATGTAAAGTAAACATGTGGGAAATGTTATTTATTAACTATTTTGTGTCACATATCTCTCTGGTTTAACAGAATAAAAATTCAAAATGTGAAAATTGCGAAATTTTCAAAATTTTCGCCAAATTTCCGTGTTTATCACAAATAAATGCAGAATTTATTGACCTAAATTTACCACTAACATGAAGCCCAATATGTCACGAAAAAACAATCTCAGAACCGCTAGGATCCGTTGAAGCGTTCCTGAGTTATTACCTCATAAAGGGACACTGGTCAGAATTGCAAAAAACGGCAAGGTCTTTAAGGTCAAAATAGGCTGGGTCTTGAAGGGGTTAAAAACAGAACCCCAAATAAAAATGGCATATTCGCGTTTTGTTTTTTTAATATACCCACTTGGACATTTTTTTCTTATTTTTGATACAATGGATGGTGTCTTTTAGAAGTACAACTCCCATAAACTACATTTAGCACGTGTCCATAGCACAGGTCAAAAGTGTATGATCGCAAGGAGTCTGACCGATCACGAGCGGGGGGGACCCAAAGTACCCTGTGTGCAGTAATGGCATAAAGCCTGCAAGAAATAAACGCTACAGGTTTATTGTCTCCCTCACACTGCTAATGCTGATCATACATTAATGTACCACTGATACATGGAAATAATCTAGGTCAACATTGAATCTGTTTTGGTCATATGATCACCTAGGTGCTTTTTTTCTTTTGAGACTGTACTAATTTTTACACCCCACCCATTGAGCTTTGACTGGTAATGTGGCTCCCTACACCAGTTGGATCTCCTTCAGGAGAACAAATAACCACTCAACACTGGAAGGAAGGAAGCCAAAAAGGGCTCACGATAAGTAACTGCAAGCAGAGATCTTGAGGGGAACCTCGAGGAATTGATTACTTTTATTTGCAAGAACTGTTTTTAACCCACCACATTTTTTTTTTCATTATAATGATCAGTATTTTATCACGTGTCATATAAATTGTTTAACCAAAGTAATGATTTTTAGGTTCACCCTTCCTGGCTAATGAAGATAGCATTCTTGGTGGTGTAATTGTTCTTCGATCGTGTAGATGTTCTTCGAAGCTGGACTCGGCAGACAATAAGCAGGCTCTGCTAGGTACAGAAAAGCAAATCTTAGTGGTTTAGCCCTATGTTCATGTCTCTGCATACCCTAATTCCTACTTTTCCCTTGCAGTTGAGTTCCTGTGGAGCCATACTACGGAGAGCATGTGTGTTGGTTACATGTCTGCTGAGGATGGCAAAGCCAAGGTTTGTAAAGAGTGACTTGTTTCTAATCACTAACAGGTTCTATGGAAGCCAAAGCATTCACTAAGACTTTTCTGCATATGAAAGTTAGGATTGACAATGAGTCCCGTTCCCAGAAAGTAATTTATCGCTGAGCATTACCAAAAAATACCCTAATATTTGAAAATTGTCTTTGTTCCCAGTCAGGGATGAACAATAAACTTAGATGTTCATTTATGTTATCTCACTCTCTAGATTATAAAGTATACTGTTTGTTCTGTTGTCTTCTCAATTCTTGTCCAGTTCGTTTAGGATTTACATTTTATTGTGACTTATGGCAGCTAACTGGTTAGTCAGGTGAAAAAAAAATATCACCTATCCGTCGGTGGAAGTCAACAGCTGGGAGCCGCATTAGTTGGTAGATTTGGAAACTATTATTCCTGATAGAATAAAGAGACCGTGCATATGATTGACCTATAGGCCGTTCATTCACTATGGGTCTGTCAAGCACTTCACTCTTCTTTTTCCAGCACCCTTATAGAGAATGGAGCTCCCGACCTACTGCTGTCGGTCAGTGCAGTTCCCAGCTGTGGGACACCCACCGATCAGCAAGTTATCATCTTCCTGTTTACTGGTTATAAGTATTGATAAGTATTGATGAGAGAATGTGCTTGGATAAGGTTTTATCCAAGCATGCTTGTGTTCTAAGAGTGTCTTCAGCGTGCTCAAAAAATATGTTCAAGTCCCCTCAGCTGCATGTCTCGTGGCTGTTCGACAGCCACAACACATGCAGGGATTGCCGAAGAGCTTGCCAAAGATGAATGGTTATCACCCAAGCTTGTTCTTTTAACTCCTTATCTGAGCATGTTTGCTCATCATTAGTTAAAACTTGTGAAAAATACAGTATTGTTCTCTCTAATTATAAGACACACTTTTTTCCTCCCAAAATTTGGAAGAAAATGGGGTTGTGTCTTATAATCTGGATGTGCCTGCTGTGGATGGGGAGGTGGGGGAGCAGCAGCTGCGGATCAGCGTGTCACGGTAGTTAGAAGCCGGCTGCTGCGGCTAACACTTGTGTACAGAGATGAAGAGAAATGAATATTCACTGCTCCCCACGCCCATAGTTCCTCCTACATCTATCCACTGAAGCTGGCACCGAGAGGTGGAAGGAACTGTGGGCTTGTGGAGCAGTGAATATTCATTTCTCTTTAACAGCGGACACTGTAGACGCAGCCACCGGTTCCTGCGGCTGCTGGACAGTCACGTGTGCCCGCTACTAAAGAGAATGAATATCCACTGCTCTCCACGCCCATGGGATACAGTGCTAAAACGGGCCTAATGACCTTTAGGGTACATTCCAGTGGGACACAAACACAGCAAATTTTCTTTCTGAATTTTTCACATGGAAAATCTGCAGTTTTGCAGTAGTCATGCGGTGTGAGATTTTAAGGCATTTTATGCACATAATCTCATAATGACCATTTTTTTGGGAGTGTTTACCACCGTTTTCACCCTTTGCAGTGCAATGCAAAGAAGGAAATATGCAGCTTTAACACACATTATTAGCAATGATAATTGCAGCCAAAATTCCGAATGGCAAGTCTGTTTTTTTATATAGTACATATTTCTGCTGAAATTTAAAAAGAAAATAGCAGAAAATCTTGTGAAATTAAGCTTTAAAGTGAATTTATGAGCAAATTTTACAATGCAAACTGTATACATTATTAAATATATCAGACTTGATGAGATTGGTGTATTTCCTTTGAAAATACATGTCAGAATTGCTAAGTATTCCCTGATATTAAGATGTGCATTTTATAAATCGAGCTATAGAGTGAATGAGTTCTCAAGTCAAAGGTTAGTCAGTATCCAACCACCCAGCCTGAGAGCTGCAGCTTATACTGAGCAGTGTGAGAACTCGGCAAGGAGGCGGTACTCTGAAGTTCTGTCAATCAGGGTGAAGATTGATTTAATCGTTCATACAGGATCATACTGCTATTATGACATGATTTTTTTTTAAGTACACCTGCCTCATAATCTAATATATAATTAATAATGTATGCAGTTTGTATTGTAAAATTTGGTGACAAATCCATGCTAAAATATATCCAAAGGTGGAACATCACTTAAAGTATTGTGTATTCAGTTTAAAGGGGTTGTGCCCTTTCAGAATAGTTATTCCAATAATCTCCATAAGTAGAAGAAAAAAAATAATAAATGAACTGAGTTTTACTTACCCTCCCTGGGTCCAACGCTGGCTGTCTTCTGTTGGTCAGTCTGTGTTGTTCACCTGAAGTTCTGACTTCACTTAGACGGCGCTGCAACCAATCGCTGACCTTAGCGGCTCTACCGATGTGGACAGCATAATCTGCTGGGCTCACTGATTGGCTGCAACGTTCTCAAATGTGATGTCAGCGGCGGATACACAGCTTTGGCCCCGGGCAGCATAAGTAAAGCACAGTTAACCATTATAGAGGAAAAAGTTTTCTGAAAGGAGACCTCCCCTTTAAGCTAAACCAGAAGCCCCGTATATGCATGTTTTCTGTGTGTAGTAATTATATGTGCCCTTATGTTGATTATAATCGGATTATCCAACAAACTGACAGCGGGACATGAACGAGCCAGTTATAGCGCCCCTGATGGCAGACTACGGGTTATGGACCAGAAAAACACTACAGTTGATTTTGGCTAAATGAAAGGCTTGATCCACATTCAAAGCATTTCATATCTTTTTGATGGTGAGAAAGGATTAGGAACAGATGCCGTAGGTGACGAATTTCACACTTTACAATATTGCAGATAGCTGGCTTCTATATCTAATTCATCCAGATTTACTATTCTGCTCTCAAAATAAAACCGTTTATTCTTTTCAGGTGGTTATACTTTGTGGCATTGATTTTACTCTCAATTATTTTTAAATATTCTTTAGAAATTCTATTTTATTTACGGTGAGGTTAATGCAGATTCACATTGAATTGGGGCTTAAAACTGCCACAACATACATTTCTAACCACAGAAGAGGTGTGCGCTGCTTTCCTGTGTTTGGAGGTGTCGGGGAACAAGGCACAACTGCCCCGCTGAGGGAATCGTGTTACTCACTTTCTCATGTTTTAGATGTGGGGTTGGTATTTTAAGAGGTGTTTTTATTGTGTTATGAACTCATTTTCAGATTTTTCTTTTTTCCCCCACGGTGACCATAGACTGGGACGAAGATGGCGAAACATGAAAGTTTAACCTAAATACTTTTATTTACATAAGTTAGGGCCACATTTCTTTATCTTATGCAATGACTAAAGAGAACGAGATTCATCTACTAAATAGAACGAGATTCATCTTTTTCTAACTATTGCTTTTCTTTTTTTCTTAGTTTATGAAAATTCAATGAAAACAATAACATTTTATGTCTTTTTCTTTTTTTTTTTATCCAATGTGTAATATGGGGTCCCAGATAAAGCCAAGTGCAGTGCTCCGCTGCCGCACAGGGCATGAGTGGCGCAGTTGTCGAGCCTGCACACTGACCGGAGTGGGTGCCATAAATCAGACTCACACTAATATAATCTGTGTATTATCACCAATCCTTTGGATAAGTAAAAAAAAAAACACATTAAGGTACCGTCACACTGAACGATATCGCTAGCGATCCGTGACGTTGCAGCGTCCTGGCTAGCGATATCGTTCAGTTTGACACACAGCAGCGATCAGGATCCTGCTGTGATGTCGTTGGTTGCTGCAGAAAGTCCAGCACTTTATTTCGTCGCTGGACTCCCTGCAGACATCTCTGAATCGGCGTGTGTGACGCCGATTCAGCGATGTTTTCACTGGTAACCAGGGTAAACATCGGGTTACTAAGTGCAGGGCCGCGCTTAGTAACCCGATGTTTACCCTGGTTACCAGCGTAAAAGTTAAAAAAGACAAACACTACATACTTACCTTCCGCTGTCTGTCCCCGGCGCTGTGCTTCTCTGCACTGGCTGTGAGCGCCGGCCAGCCGGAAAGCACAGCGGTGACGTCACCGCTCTGCTTTCCGGCCGCTGTGCTCACAGTCAGTGCTGGAAAGCACAACGTCGAGGACAGACAGCGGAAGGTAAGTATGTAGTGTTTGTTTTTTTTAATTTTACGATGGTAACCAGGGTAAACATCAGGTTACTAAGCGCGGCCCTGCGCTTAGTAACCCGATGTTTACCCTGGTTACCGGCATTGTTGGTCGCTGGAGAGCTGTCTGTGTGACAGCTCTCCAGCGACCAAACAGCGACGCTGCAACGATCGACATCGTTGTCGGTATCGCTTCAGCGTCGCTGAGTGTGAAGGTACCTTTAGACTCAAAAAAGAAAAATTATCATATATTCACCTTTTCAGCCCCTCACCGTACCTATTTTTTTTCTTTTATTATCTTTTGTCCTTGACAGATTTTGTAGTAGAAGCAGATATTTCTGGAGATTCATGCCAGGGAGACTCGGCGAAACAATTTCTAATCATACATTCTTGGGATTGGCAGAGCACCAAAGCTAGTATTCTAAAACTGTAATCTTGCGTATTAGGGTTTCTTTAAATGGTAAATTAGAACCTTAATAATAATTTTATTCATCTTCATAAAACATAAAAGGGCAGGTGGTAAACCACATACAATTAAAAGCCGTAATCCCATCTGCCCGGCACTTAGTGATACATCCTTGTAATAATGCAGCCTTGTTCCCTGTCATTGTATAGTCATGTCTCCGACTTGTGTGGTTTCTCTGGAAATCTTTAGCAACCACATTTCCTTCTTCTGTGGCCTAGAGCTCTACAGAACTATGGTAACATTGAGCAAGTGGCTTCATCATGGGTTACCCTGAGCTTTCTCTTTCAGGCAACTAATCAGTTCCTTGATCTGACCTTTATTATTTCAGGTATTAATTTCTTGGGATAGCTTGTTCTCATTCGGTTATTCTGGAGTCGGTCTGCCACTTTAGATTATATTATTCTTGATTGATATGGTATAACATTGGGCAGAGTCATATTTATATGCATATTTGTATTGTCTTATGAACTAACAGCAATTCTTTTGTATTACTGTTGGATCATTTCGAGTTATTAGATGCCTCTATGTGGTAGACTGCTTGATATACCGTAAGTGTCTTGGTGGCTTGTTCCCCCTGATTTGTCCACCTTTTTAAATGTTTTTATGTCCCCTTTCCTTTGCAAAATATATATAATAAAGGTATAGTTTTTCACTATTTGGCTCTCCCATATGCCTTTTATTGTGAGCATTATTGGGTTTTGTTACCAATCCTATGCCTTTGTTTTTGTTCATACCCTTCATTTTTGGTATATGGCACACTGGCCCATGTATTAATTAGATATTATTGCTGCGGTGCCACTCCAACTTCCCCTTTTTTCTTTTCTAAACAACTAGTGATAAGCGAACGTGCTCAGATAGTGTTAACTGAGCATGATTGGGTGCTAACCGAGTGTTTTCAGCATGCTCGATTAATATATTCGGGTCCTTGCGGCTGCATGTCTCGCAGCTGTTCGACAGCGGCAACACATGCATGGATTGCCTGTTTGTTATGGAATCCCTGCATTTGTTGCAGATGTCGAATTCACACTTGCGGGGACTCTAAGATGTTATTCGGCTATGCCGAAGACACTCGTCTAGCACCCGAGCATGCTCCGATAACACCTTATCCGAGCACTTTCGCTCATGCCTAGTAACAACCCCTTTTAACTTTACTATACCAACTTCACCGCATTATAGACCTAAAATGGACGTACACATTAATGTAGTTTTATGTTTGATCTTTGACTGAAAAAAAAGTCATCTTGTTCAGTCATAACACTGATGAAGCCATCAACATTTTATTCCATATTGGCTGTTCTAGGCCATACATGACACCAACAAGGTGGAAGAATAATTGTCCATAGACAAACATTATTTCACTCAATGAATTACTTTTTTTCTTTGTCCAACTATCATATGAAAAAAAATCAAACATGGCCGACTTGATTTCCGATGATGGACGTTGGTCAGTTGAACGATTTGTTCATTTTTTTTAAGTTTGACCCTACATTTGTTTAGGTGGAAATGGTTTATTTTGAGCCAACAAAGTCTGATGTTTCTGGCTACCTTAAGATCGCAATGATTTTTTTTTCTATTTGCTTAATGACTTCAGCATAACAAAATTATAAAATACTTCATATAACCAAAAGTGCGATATGGACAGATTTCTGTTAGCTTGCATTAATTACAGGTGTGCATGTGACAGTTTTTTTTTGTTTTGTTTTCATAAAAACAAACATTAAACATGAAACATGAAACCAAACATTATTATTTAGTTATATAGCACCATTGATTCCATGGTGCTGTACATGAGAAGGGGTTACATACAAATAACAGATATCATTTACAGTAAGGCCTCTTTCACACTTCAGTCTTTTGGCGTCAGTCTAAAACCGCCATTTTCCTCAAAAAGCCGATCCGCCATTTTTTTTTTTTTGGCGGATCCGCTATTTTCCCATAGACATACATTAGTGGCGGATTGTGGCGGATGGTCGTCCGTTCCATCCGCCATGTGACGGATCCGTCGAGATTTGGCGGACGTCATCTAGACATTGACGGACATTATAACGTTTTTTGTCTACACCGAAATGGCGGTTCGCGACGGATCCGTCACGTCCGCCATTCTATAGAATGGCCGCCTATGGGCGACGGATCCGTCGCGACCGTCATTTCGGCGGATCCGTCGCCCCAATCCGCTTTACCAATTGAGCATGCTCCAAAAAGTAGATACTTTTCCCTGACAACCCCCAAGTAACGGATCCGTCAAAAAAAGGATCCGTTAGAACCATTTTCTCAACAATTGTGACGGATCCGTCACTATGTCGGAGCAGACTGACGCCAAACAACTGAAGTGTGAAAGAAGCCTTAGCAAACTAACAATTACAGTCTGATACAGAGGGGCAAGGACCCTGCCCTTGAGAGCTTACATTTTACAGGATGGTGGGGAAGAAGACAATAGGTTGAGGGTTGCAGCAGCTGTTGGTGAGGCGGTAGCTTCAGTAGTGATGAGGAGGAAGCGGGGTCAGTGCAGGCTGTAGGCTTTCCTCAAGAGGTGGGTTTTCAGGTTCCGTCTGAAGGATCCGAATGTGATTGATAGTCGGACATGTTGGGGCAAAAGATTCCAGAGGATGGGGGATATTCGAGAGAAGCCTTGGAGGCGGGTGGGTGAGGAGCGAATAAGTGTGAATAAGAGAAGGAGGTCTTGGGAGGACCAGAGATTACGTTACGGAAGATATCAGGAGATTAGTTCAGAGATATCTGGAGGAGACCGGTTATGGATGGCTTTGAAGGTCAGTATTAATAATTTGAACTGGATACGTTGAGGGAATGGGAGCCAGTGAAGAGATTTGCAGAGGGGGGAAGCGGAGGAATAGCAAGGAGAGAGATGAATTAGTCAGGCAGCAGAGTTAAGGATGGACTGGAGAGGTGCAAGGGTGTTAGCAGGGAGGCTACAGAAAATGATGTTGAGTAGTCGAGGTGGGAGATGATTAGGGCATGCACAAGCATTTTAGTAGATTGAGGGTTTAGGAAAGGACGGATTCTGGAGATATTTTTGAGCTGAAGGCGACAGGAGGTGGAAAGAGCTTGGATGAGCAGTTTGAAGGACAGAGCAGAGTCAAGGGTTACTCCGAGGCAGCTGACTTCCAGTACGGTGGAAACCGTAATGTCGTTAATTGCAATAGATAGGTTAGGTAAAGAAGATCTGTGAGATGGAGGAAAGATGATGAGTTCAGATTTGTCCACATTGAGTTTGAGAAAGCGAGAAGAGGAGGAGGATATGGCTGATAGACACACTGGGATTCTGGACAGCAGAGAGGGGACGTCTGGGCCAGAGAGGTAGATCTGAGTGTCATCAGCATAAAGGTGGTACTGGAATCCATGGGACTTTATGAGTTGTCCTAGGCCAAGTGTATAGATTGAGAAGAGTAAAGGTCCTAGAACAGAGCCTTTGGGGACTCCAACAGAGAGGGTGGGATTAGGAGGGATGGGGCAATGATGAATGTGCGGTTGGAAAGGTATGAGGAGATCCAGAATAGGGCGAGATCTTTGAAGCCAAAGGAGGAGAGGATTTGTAGTCGGAGGCAGTGGTCAACTGTGTCGAAAGCAGACGACAGGTCTAGGAGGAGTATAGAGTATTGTCTGTTAGCTTTGGCTGTAAGTAGGTCGTTAGTAATTTTGGTCAGGGTTGTTTCATTTGAGTGATGGGGGTGGAAACCAGATTGTAGATTGTCAAAGAGCAAGTTAGATGAGAGGTGGGAGGAAAGTTCATTATGGATGTGCTGCTCCAGGAGTTGTGGTGGTTGAACAATGAAGACTTGCCTTGCTTAGTCGATCTTATTTTTAAAGTGTGTGGCAAAGTCCTCAGCAGAGATGAGAGAGGTTGGAGGGGGCAGTGGGGGGCAGAGGAGGGAGTTAAAAGTTTTGAATAACTGTTTGGGGTTGTAGGATAGGGAAGATACGAGGGTTGTGAAGTAGACCTGTTTAGCAGAGGTGAGAGCAGATTTGAAAGCGAGTGTAGCCTGTTTGAATGCAGTGAAGTCGCCTTGATAATGTGTTTTCTTCCAACTCTGCTCTGCAACCCTGGACACTTGCCAGAGCTTTTAGTGGTGTTATTGTGCCAGGGTTGTCTATTGATACGTCACACTCTGCCATAAACGAGAGGGGCAACCGTGTCAATAGCTGAAGCGAGAGTGGCATTGTAGAAAGCAGTAGCACAGTCTGTGTCATGGAGTGATGATATGGATGCCAGTAATAGAACAGAGTCAGAGAGTGTATGAGTGTCTAGGTGTTCAAGGTTTCTGCAGAGGTGCGCATGTTGCTGGACATGGACGACATGTGAGGAGGTCAGAGATGAGAAAGTGAGTAGTTGGTGGTCGGATAGAGGGAAAGGGGAAGTGGTGAAGTTAGATAGAGAGCAGAGACTGGTGAAGACCAGGTCTATTGCATGTCCGTCTGTGTGGGCGGCTGAGGAGGACCACTGAGCAAGTCCAAAAGATGAAGTAAGGGACAGGAGTTTGGAGGCTGATGACTAAAGGGTATCAGTGGGGATGTTGAAGTCACCCATGATGATAGTAGGAATGTCAGTGGAAAGAAAGTGAAGAAGCCAGGTAGAAAATTGGTCAAAAAAGGCAGTGGCCGGGCCCGGAGGTCGGTATATGACGGCCACTTGGAGGTTGGAGGGAGAGTAGATGCAGACAGAGTGGACTTCAAAAGAGGGAAGGGTAGAGGTGGGATTGGGTTAAAGGTGTAGTTAGAAGAAAGGAGAAGACCCACTCCTCCACCATGTCTGTTGCCGGGGCGAGGAATGTAGGTGAAATGCAGGCCGCCGTAACGCAGCGCAGCAGGCGAGGTGGTGTCAGAGGGTGTTAGCCATGTTTCTGAAAAATGAAAAGTTTTCTTTTTGCAAGAAATTTCATTTTTGACCATTGCCTGATATTTAGGCTATGTGCACACGTCAGGATTTCTTGCAGAAATTTCCTGAACAAAACCGGACATTTTCTGCAAGAAATCTGCATGCATTTTTTTTCTCGTATTTCTCACGGTTTTTTGCAGATTTTTCCGGAGGTTCTGGGATGCAATAATATAGTGGGAAATACGCAAAAAATCTGCAAAATTAATGAATATGCTGCGTTTTTTTCCACACAAAAAACGCAACATATGCACAAAAATTGCGGAATTCATTATAAATGATGGGATGCGTATGTATGCATATTTTAAATGATTTTTATCGCGTTTTTATAGTGAAAAAACTCGAAAAATCCGGAACGTGTGCACACAGCCTTAAAGAATATGAATGAATATGGCAGAGCTGCTAATCCACAGTCCATAAAGAAGAGTAGTGCAGGTTTTGGAGGAAAGAAAAACTTTTTTTTGAGACAGCCACAAACATAATTTGACTAAAAAAAAATTAAATAAAAGCCTTTTGATTTTGAGCTGAAACATTGCAAATATTTTGATAATTTCATAGTTTAATTCCCATAAGATAAGCTGTCACATTAAAAAACAAAACTTTAGTTGTTCATAGCTCTACAACAATCTATACAGCCATCTGTAATGGTAATTCAGACTGTTGCTTCACATTAGTCTGACAGGCTGTGTCTTCATGTAGATTACTGTAATCCACCAGAAATTATAATCATTACATGCGTATGTGACCTACCCATTTACAAGCAGATAAGTCTCCTTTACGTTACATTATCCATTGTCTTTCATGTGTCGGCTCGTGATACAGAGCAAGGTGCTTCAGGCATTTCCTTTATCGGTGAAATCTCCGTGCTCATGAAGATCGCAGTCTTCACAGTTGCATCCTTTTGACATCTGGTCTACATTGTTATCATATTCTCCAGCCGGGAATCTTGATTCTGATGACAGAAACAGCTGCTGCTCTCAGTCCTTCTTCTGAAGAGATGTTTTTGACCTTTCCTGAAATGAGTTAATCTCCCTCTTCTAGTCCTGTCTCCCAGGCTTCTGTAGTGTTTCGAGTGTGAAACTTCAAATGCATATGTTGATCCGAAACATTCCTTGCATCTTGCTACATTCTTCTTATTATGGATTTTTTCATGTTTTGTTATATGTACCTATTTATGTTTAACCCCCCAAAATTAAAATATTATAGATGCCTTAGGGTAAGGCCATACAGTGGCCAGTAAGGATGAGCGGACCCATGGAAGTTCGGGTTTTGAAAGTTCGGGTTCTAGTTCCCTCTGTATTTTTCTCTCTTTCACTTCCTTCCCCCGGAATTCCAAACATTGAAACTGACTCCCAGGAGAAATCCATGTTCCGAGTTCAGCACCGGACACTAAGTGACAAACCCCAAACTTTAAAGTTCGGGTTCCCTCATCTCTATTGACCAGGTCACAATGTGGTGCTGCCACGATGCGTCTGAAAATCACAGCGACAAATAACAGGGCTCATGCGGACATCAGGGATTTTTTCACGTACAAGAAAAACAGACCAAGCTTCATCAGTGAGTGACATTAGAGTTTAGACAGCGTTTCATCAGTTTTTTTCACCGATAGGAGAAAGTGGAGAAACTTTTTTTTTGTTATCAGTCAGTAAAAAAATAGATGGCATCCGAGTGCGGTCAGACTTTTTTCACTGACCCACAGAATTACATTGCCGATTTTGATCAAATGCTCTGGTCAATATCGGACTTGCATCCATGACTTTGTACGGACTACTCAGTCATAGGAAAAAATCCAACATGTGAACAGCCCCACAAACTGTCATAGGTACAAGTGCATCATAACTGTTTAAAGAGAATCTGTCACCCCCAAAATCAACTGTGAGCTAAGCCCACCGGCATCAGGGGCTTATCTACAGCATTCTGTAATGCTGTAGATAAGCCCCCGGTGTATCCTAAAAGATGAGAAAAAAAGGTTAGATTATACTCACCTGGGCGGCCGTCCGATCCGATGGGCGTCGCGGTCCGGGGCCTCCCATCTTCTTACAATGACGTCCTCTTCTGGTCTTCACGCTCCGGCGCAGGCGTACTTTGTCTGCCCTGTTGAGGGCAGAGCAAAGTACTGCAGTGCGCAGGCGCCGGGAAAGGTCGAGAGGCCCGACACCTGCGCACTGCAGTACTTTGCTCTGCCCTTAACGGCAGACAAAGTACGCCTGCGCCGGAGCCGCAGCGTGAAGACCAGAAGAGGACGTCATCTGATGAAGATAGGAGGACCAGACCAGTGAGTATAATATAACCTCTTTTTCTCATCTTTTAGGATACATCGGGGGCTTATCTACAGCATTCTGATGCCGGTGGGCTTACCTCACCCTTGATTTTGGGGGTGACAGGTTCCCTTTAATATGCCAACTGGATAGGTGATTTCAGATACCTAGGTAATATTGACTCTTGTCATGTTGAAGTATATTGGCATCTGAAAATGTAGAATAGCATTTCAGATAAGTTTCACAGCAACACACACCGATGTTCTTAAAGGCGTGTGCAATATGGTATACAAACAAAAAAGGTCCCAAATAGCCTTCACTTGAGGGGAGAAAGGGAATGAAAAAGAAGGGGGAGAAAGTATGAAGTTTCCATGAAGAAAAAGCGAAGTTAAGCACATTATATTAAGGTCACAGATTTATATTCATCAGATTTTAGTAACTTGTCTGTTGTACCTCTAAGAGGCGCTGTAAGATCCTCCATCCTCGCAAATTCCTGCATTTCATTAAGCCATATCGAAATTGAGAGAGGAGATGCCACATTCATCAGATGGCGCACTACCGAAAGCTTATAGATGTATGAAGAGATGTCACATGGTAGCTGCAGAAATAAGGGACACTTATGGGAAGATGGGACACTTGGCATGAGACAATGTAGTTTGGATGGCACCTTGTACAATCTCGAGAGGAGCTTAAAGTTTGCCTCTTGTATTCTGTTAGCTATCGAAGATCATTGAGTAAGAGCATACAAACAAGTTTTCTGTTCAGGAGAAAAAGTAAGTTCTAGGTCTCTTTCCCTGTCAAAGATATATGTGGGATTTCGAGAATCTGAGGGACATGCCAACAGTCCATAGATTTCTGACAAGGCATGGTTACCTCTGGCCCTGTATATAAGCATTCAAAAGTCCTTTTGATCCCTGGAGTATCCTGAGGTATTTTCTCATGTCTGCTACAAAAAAAATCCCAATGCTCAATATGGAAGCTAGATGTGATATAGTCATCTAATTGCCGTTTAGCATAAAATGTTGGACTTGTGTGTTTAATTGTAAGTGCCGCGCAGTTTGTGGGTCAATCAGCTGTTCTGTTTAACAAGCAATCACAATCATCAGCAGTTAAATTACCTGTAGCCCAATGTGGCAGCTCCGTCTGGCCTTACCTGAAAACTATATTGGTCCATACCCCCACTGTATTTTCGATCCAAATGCTGTCAGTAAAAGAAAATGGGCAACAATATTATGCAATGGGGCATTACAGGCAACCTATTTTTTTCACTGAACGAACCTGCACATGGGAATAATGGCAGCAGAATGGGACTCACCCATTCAAGTCAGTGGGTGTGGGAAAAAAAAATCAAATGTCATACGTATAGCATCTGTTTTCTATGGATACACTGCAATTCTCTAACATAGGAAACTGTAAATGGTCTTAGGTCTAAGAGGTAAGGTTTCTCCTTGTGGAGAGTGACATACCAGCTCTGGCTTGTCAAGGTAAGGAGGCTTATTCGCCCTGCAATACTCCTCTGGGAAATTTAATTTGGCTCTTATCCTAAGTCATATTGCAAGACTCGTTAAAGGATTGATTGTGACTTGTAGGATTGTAGGATCGCTTCTTCCAATAGGTGGCGCTATAGAGTTCAAGTCCTCTTTTTCTCTGAAGAGTCAGTTTGCATGTAAATGGTCTTGTAAGTTAATAGATACTGCTGTAAAAAGAACAGATTGCATATGGATGACAAGTGTGAAAAAAAAATAATTTGTGTTTTTGGATGAAACTCTGACTTTTAAATGGTTGTGTGATCCTGGTGTTAAAGAGAACTTTTCATTGGATTTGTTACAGATCAAATAAAAAAATTAAAAATCCAGAGTCTGGTCCTCTTTTTAAAACAATCATTTTGCTAAAATATGCAATCCAGATCTGACATCCAGGAGTGAAGTGCTACTTATAGGGCTTGGCTGAAGTGTTTCAGATCAATGGAGTCTTTAACCCCTTAATGACCAGGGGTATTTCAGTTTTTGCATTTTCGTTCTTTGCTCCCCTTAACTTTTTAATTTTTCAGTCAATATGGCCATTGGTTTTAACATATCATGTACTGGAAAACGTGAGCAAAAATTCCAAGTGTGGTGAAATTGCAAAAAAAAAGTGCAATTAAACAGTTGTTTCTTTTTTTACCTTGTTCACTAAATGTTAAACTCACCTGCCATTATGATTCTCCAGGTCAATACAAGTTCTTAGACACCAAACATGTCTAGGTTCTTTTTTATCTAAGTGGTGAAAAAAAAATTTAATTTTTGTTAAAAAAGAAAACAATTGCGCCATTTTCCGATGCCCGTAGCATCTCCTTTTTTCGTGATCTGGGGTTGGGTGAGGGCTTATTTTTTGTGTGCCGAGCTGACGTTTTTAATGATAATATATTGGTGCAGATACAATCTTTTGATTGCCCGTTATTGCATTTTAATGCAATGTTGCGGCAACCAAGAAACGTATTTCAGGCTTTTCAACTTTTTTTTTATCGTTATGCCATTTCAGGGGTTTTTTTTGTATATCGATCGGGCAATTCTGAATGCGGTGATACCAAATATGTATGTGTGTATATATATATATATATATATATATATATATATATATATACATTTGAAATTTTTTTAGTTTTATTTTGAACGAAGCGAAATGACGGTAATTTGAATTTTTTAATTTTTTAAATATTTTTAAAAGCATTTTTTTTTAACTTTTTGCATGCTTCAATAGTCTCCATGAGAGACTAGAAGCTGCAAAACTTCTATTGCCTCTGCTACACACAGGCGATGATCAGATCGCCTGTGTGTAGCAGAAATACTCACTTGCAATCTGGCTATGGCAACCATAGACATCTGCTGAAGACCACTGGTTGTCATGCCGACCCATCGATGATCCACGATTATGTGACGGGGTCACCAATAAGTGGGATAAAGGACGCGCTTCTGGTAAGCACAAGTTAAATGCCGCCGTCAGAAACTAACAGCGGAATTTAACTAGTTAACAGCCACAGTTGGATCGCGATTCCACTCGCAGCTGTTGCGGGCACATGTCTGCTGTATAGATCAGCTAACATGTGCCGGAAAGGTGCGGGCTCAGCACCAGAGCCTGCACCAAACGGGGTGTATCTTATTTCACCCAACGTCGTAAAGGAGTTACTCATGGGGTTATGAGTGAAGACCATGTTGGTCCAAAACAAATTAGCCTATTGGCGTTTCTTTCATGCCAATTGAGAGAGAGATTGCCGTGCACAGGCTGAGCTAAGCAATTGATTTCTTTAATTGCATCCATGTGCTTGAAATAATATATAGAACTCGCTAACATACTTGTATTACCAAACATGGGCAGGTTTCAGTGTCCTAGAAGCCGCACTTCCAGCTTGTGTTGGACATAAGAAAGTTTCCTGTGTCAGCATGTCTGTAGTGCCGTGTGTAAAGGGGGTGGCTGACCTGCTCATTTAACACTTAAGCCAGCCTCCTTTTCTCTCTCTAAATCAGCGGTGCCAGAGAAGGTGTCTGGCTTAGCTATTGAAAAGAGCAAGTCACTTCTCCACGAACACTCTGTTGACATGCTGACACAGGAACGCAAGGAAAATAATAGAGGAGTGGCACTGATATTGAGACGCCTTTTAATAAGTATATTTGTTTGTTTTTATGTTTTGATTTTAAACATATCTAAACATATTCTTTCAAGTGGACATCCCCTTTAAGCTCTGTAGCTCTGTCACAACTTTCTCTGCACCGCAGTACCTTAGTCCGACTCATGAATCTTATCTGGATGGAGCCATGTTACAGTTCCCGGTATTGTGGTTTGTTGGAAGTAAGGCAAGAAAAAGTAGAATGAAACTCATTGTCGGGATTGTCCGGAGCCCCAGCCAAGCGTATTGTTCCCTGCCGATCGTATTGTCATGGTGGTTCAATACTATTATAAGATGGAGAGAACCCATTTAATAATCAGTAACAGTTTATGGGCTAGGAAAAGCAAAGAAAACTAAATATTGCAAAAACATCTAAACTTTTTATTTATTCTTCCATTATCAGTGAAGCATTGTTTCATTAAAGAAGTTGCACTATTTGTTTTTTACAGTCTCCCTGTCCCTTGTCATTCAACTTTTATGCGGTCTGTGGTCATAAGTCAGCTGAGAGGAGCTTGGAAAACAACAGATGTTATAAACTTTGTCTATAGTATTATTTTTATTTTTATTTTAGTCTTTGGAAACACATGGTCAGGTCATGCCTGCACCAACCTCTTAGCACCCCTTCTTCTTGTTCTCCGTAGAGTACTAACAGATTGTGAGCTTACCATGGAGAAAATGTATGAGATGATGACGTGATACATTAACAAGATGTACATTTTCGACATGGGTCATTAAGAGGTTTGAAGTCCTAAACCACAATATAACACAGTTGACATTGACCTTTTTGACACCTTATTCCACAAAGAAAGTGGACATTTTCCCATTAACAATCCTGGGTCATATGGAAAATTGACCTTAACCTCTTATCAACTCTAGATCACGAAATGTGTTAACTAATGCTAAAACTTACGTACTCTTTAAACCACTGGTTATTTAAAGTGATAACTTTTGTAGAGAAAAGTTAGGGTACCGTCACACTAAAACGACGCTGCAGCGATACGACAACGATGTTGATCGCTGCAGCGTCGCTGGAGAGCTGTCACACGATCCCGAAGTCCCCGGTAACCAGGGTAAACATCGGGTTACTAAGCGCAGGGCCGATGTTTACCCTGGTTACCAGTGAAGACATCGCTGAATCGGCGTCACACACGCCTATTCAGCGATGTCAGCGGGATTTCCAGCGACGAAATAAAGTTTCAAACGATCTGCTACGACGTACGATTCTCAGCGGGGTCCCTGATCGCAGTAGCGTGTCAGACACAGCGAGATCGTAAGGATATCGCTGGAACGTCACGGATCGTGCCGTCCTAGCGACCAAAGTGCCACTGTGTGACGGTACCCTTAGGCATGCTGGATTGCTGATAAATTATTTGAGCCTGATTTAAGATGGTCAAATGCATTGAATGGGAACCTATCAGTCATTTAAAACCACAGGCAGCTCGAATAAGTGCATGGCTGCGTAATTGCTGCCAGGTATGATCCCTTCTTTAATGTTGTAGCATTTCAGAGAAATCATAGTTTGAAGAGCCGTTCAGGGACTATAGGGAGAAATTAGACTAGTCCGACACTGCCCACGTTCGGCTTCTCCCCGCACCACTCTAGCTAGTTGACAGGTCCCGATGTACACACATGGGAGAGAACTGTTTGTCAACTAAAGCAGTACATGGAGATGCTTTACTAGTTTTATCTATCCCTATTGTTCGTGACCGCATCATCAAACTCTGCTTTGCGGTGTTTCAGAGATTTGTGCAGCCGGGTTCTGATTCCTGCTGTCCCGTGGTTTGAGCAGCATCAATCGACTGAGATATTCTCTTCAAATTACATATTTTGATTCCTAAATTGTGAATTATGTGCTCACTAAGCATCCCTGTTTGCCACTTGCGACATTATCTTAAGAACTTGCCAGGTTTTGATGGTAAAAACGGGCAAGCAGACCAGGAATGAATAAAAATCAGATTGAACACACTAATTAAAAACGGTTTGTTTTTTGTATGCCTAAATGAATAAGGTCTAACTAGAGTTGAGCCTTATTTTTTTTTTTTTACCTTTAGTTGAACTTGTCTTTTACATTACCGTCGATACCTCTACTTTCTCTATAGACTTTGACGAGACCTCATGGTGTGCCATTGTAAATACATTCCAGGGGCGAGTTGTTTGATTTCTTAACCTCATCTTTTCTTTCTTTTTTTTTTCTCCAGACACACATTTCCAGGCTCCCTCCGGGTGCAGTGGCTGGCCAGTCTGTCGCCATTGAAGGCGGTGTGTGTAGGTTAGAGAGCCTACACAGCTGAAGATGACCCTTCCTTCGGCCACCAGCTGCTTCTTCCTCACAGATGACACACTTGTAATACTACAGAAGCTGTCGTCATTGCACAATATATAACCCGTACAGCATGCAGCTGTGTATCCTGTATTCCTCTCGTGCCACAGTGAAAGCGTCTTCTGATAATATTGTGCTTACTTCCAGTAGGCTGCTTCAACCTCTCAGTAGATATTGGACCTTGTGTTAGTTTGATGTACCCCTTTTCCTAATGATTTATTAGAGTGTAGTGTTTTGTTTTTGATGATCTTGTTCTCTGATATTTTACTCGTTTCCTGGTTATATTTTCCTTGAAATTCCAAGTAGTTTTGGAGTAATTCTGTATCCCTTTGACATCCCTTTAAATTCCTGACTGTCATATAAGTAAGTGTGCTCAGTGCAGATGGGAAGTTGGCTCAAATAACATTCTTATTTTTTACATAACCTAGGATGGGTTAATGTAATTTATATTTTCAGGGTTTTTTTTGCATTTAATTTATTAATTATCTGCAACATGTTATTTCTTATAGAATATTAGTCTGTCTTTTTTCCTGCAGTTAAAAGAAATGTATGACTATGCCCTTGTTTAAACAGCGCCACTCTTGTCCATTGGCCGTGTCTGGTATTTCAGCTTGGCCCCTTTCAAGTAAATGAGTCTAAAACTGCAATATTACAAATTGCCTATAAATAAGAGGTGCTGTTTCAGCAAGGAAGCAGTCATGTTCTGTTATTACAGTCCCTTTAAGTGACTGTCTGAATTTATTTTATTTATGGGGTATATGGAGACATATTTATGGTATGCACATATAACGTTATAAAATTAAGGTAAAAGAAATATACACAATAATTTCACATAGACATAGAGCTTCATGGAAACACATACTAGCTATATATGAGTCTACGTTATACTTATAGATGGGCTTCCAAGCAAAACGATAATTCACTATAACATATATTTGCTAATGCTGCTGGTCAATAGTTCAACTCTTGTCCAATGATGTTTCTTGCAAATGAAAATGTACTGTAGTAAGACTACAAAGTATATAGAAGTCTATGTACTGTAAACTGAATATTACTGTGCGGTTCTTTAAGTATATTTTCTATGACTGCAAATAAAGTCAAGTATTGCTATACACTTTCTTTGGCTCTGAGCATTTGTTCACTGACGTAATTAAAAGGACAAGGTCAGGCGTTAAGTACACCATGACGCGGCCAGTCACTTACGTGCACTCCCACTTGTTTTCCATCTCAAGCCTTCTCTAGCTTTAAAAATTGAGAGCTGTCAATCAAAGAAGGGGGAGGGTAAGCCACAAAAGGTCACTGCTAAAGAATCTGGCTGTTTGCAGAGTGCTGTATCCAAGCATATTAATGTAAAGTTGTGTGGAAGGAAAAAGTGTGGTAGAAAAAGGTGCACAAGCAACCAGGATAACCGCAGCCTTGAAAGGATTGTTAAGAAAAGGCCATTAAAAAATTTGGGGAAGATTCACAAGGAGTGGTTTGCTGCTGGAGTCATTTCTTCAAATGCCACCTCATACAGATGTATTCAGGACATGGGCTACAAGTGTCGCATTCCTTGTGTCAAGCCACTCATGACCAACAGACGCCAGAAGCGTCTAACCTAGGCCAAGGAGAAAAAGAACTGGACTTGCTCAGTGGTCCAAGGTGTTGTTTTTAGTTGAAAGTAAATTTTACATTTCATTTGGAAGTCAAGGTCCTATTGTCTGGTGGAAGAGTGGAGAGGCACACAATCCAAGCTGCCTGAGGTCTAGTGTGAAGTTTCCACAATCAGTGATGGTTTGGAAAGCCATGTCATTTTCTGGTGTAGGTCTACTGTGTGTTATCAAAACCAGTCAGCGCAGCTGTCTACCAGGAAATTTTAGAGCAGTTCGTGCTTCCGTCTACCAACAAGCTTTTTGGAGATGTAAATTTTATTCTCCAGCAGTATTTGGCACATGTCCACACTGCCAAAAGTACCAATACCTGGTTTAAAAGCAACAGTATCACTGTGCTTGATTGGCCAGCAAACTTGCCTGACCTTAACCCCATAGAGAATCTATGGGTTATTGTCAAGAGGAAAATGAGAGACACCAGACCCAACAATGCAGACGAGCTGAAGTCTGCTATAAAAGAAACATGAGCTTCCATAACACCTCAGCAGTGCCACAGGCTGATTGCCTCCATGCCATGCCGCATTGATGCAAAAGGAGCCCCGACCAAGTATTGAGTGCATTTGCTGAACATACATTTCAGTAGGCCAACATTTCGGATTTTAAAATCATTTTTCAAGCTGGTGTTATAAAGTATTCTAATTTACTGAGATGATGACTTTTGGGTTTTCATTGGCTGTAAGCCATAATCATCAACATTAACAGAAATAAACACTTGAAATAGATCACTGTTTGTAATGACTATATAATATGAGTTTCACTTTTTGTATTGAAGAACTGAAATAAACTTTTTGATGATATTCTAATTTTGTGAGATGCACCTGTATATCAAGAGCTGCAGTCAGTATTCTGCTGTCACCTTGTCTAATTTGGCAAGATTTGTTTTGCAAATAATGGTGGAAAATAAGTATTTGGTCACCTAAAACATGCAAGATTTCTGGCTCTCACAAACCTGTAACTTCCTCTTTAAGATGCTCCTCTGTCCTCCACTCATTACCTGTAGTAATGGCACCTGTTTGAACTTGTTATCAGTATAAAAGACATCTGTCCACAACCTCAAACAGTCACACTCCAAACTTAACTATGGTGAAGACCAAAGAGCTGTCGAAGAACACCAGAAACAAAATTGTAGCCCTGCACCAGACTGGAAAGAGTGAATCTGCAATAGGCAAGCAAATTGGTGTGATGAAATAAACTGTGGGAGCAATCATAACAAAATGGAATACATACAAGTCCACTAATAATCTCCCTCAATCTGGGGCTCCATTCAAGATCTCACCCCGTGGGGTCAAAATGATCACAAGAACGGTGAGCAAAAATCCCAGAACCTCCCGGAGGGGACCTAGTGAATGACCTGCATAGAGCTGGGACCACCGTAACAAAGGCTACCATCAGTAACACACTGCGCCGCCAGGAACTCAGATCCTGCAGTGCCAGACGTGTCCGCCTGCTTAAGCCAGTACATGTCCGGGCCCGTCTGAAGTTTGATAGAGAGCATTTGGATTATCCAGAAGAGTATTGGGAGAATGTCATATGGTCTGATGAAACCAAAGTAGAACTGTTTAGTAGAAACAAAATTAGTGGTGTTTGGAGGAGATAGAATGCTGAGTTGCATCCAAAGACCACTACACCTACTGTGAAGCATGGGGGTGGCAACATCATGCTTTGGGGCTCTTTCTCTGCAAAGGGACCAGGACAACTGATCCAATGAATGGAGCCATGTATCGTGAGATTTTGAGTTTAAACCTCCTTCCATCAGCAAGGGCATTGAAGATGAAATGTGGATGGGTCTTTAAGCATGATAATGATCCCAAGCACACCGCCAGGGCAAAAAAGGAGTGGTTTCGTAAGAAGCATATGAAGGTCCTGGAGAGGCCTAGCTAGTCTCCAGATCTCAACTCCATAGAAAACTTTTGGAGGGAGTTGAAAGTCCGTGTTGCCCAGCGACAGGCCCAAAACATCACTGATCTAGAGGAGATCTGCATGGAGGAATGGCCCAACATACCACCAACAGTGTGTGCCAACCTTGTGAAGACTTACAGAAAACGTTTGACCTTTGTCATTGCCAACAAAGGATATATAATAAAATATTGAGATGATCTTTTGTTAATGACCAAATACTTATTTTCCATCATAATTTGCAAAATAAATCTTGCCAAATCAGACAAGGTGATTTTCTGGATTTGCTTTCTCATTTCGACTCTCATAGTTGTGGTCTACCTATGATATCAATTACAGGCCTCTCTCATCTTTTAAGTGGGAGAACTTACACAATTGGTGGCTGACTAAATACTTTTATTATATATATATATATATACTGTATATATATATATATATATATATGTATATACATAATATATATACAGCTCTGGCAAAAATTAGGAGAGCACTGCACTGTTTTATAAAAATCTCCTTCTCTGCATGTCTGACAGAGACATTCCATTCCAGTGTCAGTTAAATTCCAACCAGAGTACACCTCGTTCTACTTAATGTGCTTCTGATTAGGTGATCACCTGAACCAAATCTTGTTTAACGAAGGAAAGTATAAAAAACACTGCTGTGGTGTTCACAATCCTCTTGCAATAGAACAAGCTGGATGGCAAAGCAAGTGCTAGTAATATCCCAAAAGTTATAGGAATGAAAAAATAACTTTTAGCCATGCCAAAGAAGTTGAAAATAAAAGTCTTGAGTGAGCAAAAGAAGGGCTCAATTCTGGCTTTACTAGCAGAGGATATAGAAAAACTGACTGAACAGCAATCTAATCTGAACTGGTGCATAACCAAAAAAGTCATATAGCAAATGGATTAATGGCTGCACTCAAAATTAATCTGTGCTAGAGCAAGGAAATGTGCGATACAATTCATGTATCGCACATTTCCTTGCTCTAGCACAGATTAATTTTGAGTGCAGCCATTAATCTATTTACTAGCAGAGGGACACAGTGAGCGTCATGTTGCCTCCATCCTTCAAATTTCTAAGACAGCAGTCCATTACGACAAGATCAAGCAGCAGACATTGGGGACAGCAAAGCTACAGACCGTCAGAGGGCGAAAACAACTGTCCACTGACCCGGACAGCAACTGCAGGATTACATCAAGTGACTTACAAAAGGAATGGCAAATGGCAGCTGGGGTGAAGTGCACTCAAGAACCGTTCGTAACAGGCTCCTAGAGGCAGGACTCAAGTCATGTAAAGCTAGAAAAAGCCTTTCATCAATGAGCAGCAAAGGAGAGCCAGGCTGAAGTTTGCCACAGACCATAAGGATTGGACCATAGAGGACTAGAGTAAGGTAATCTTCTCTGATGAGCCTAATTTTCAGCTTTGCCCAACATCTAGTCGTTTAATGGTTAGACGGAGCCCTGGAGAGGCGTACAAGGCACAGTGTCTTGCACTCACTGTGAAATTTGATGGAGGAACGGTGATGATCTGGGGATGCTTCAGCAAGGATGGAATTGGGCAGGTTAATCTTTGAGAAGGATGTATGAATCAAGCCGCATACAATGTTATCCTGGAAAAACAGTTTATTCCTTCTGCTCAGCCAACTCTGAGGACTGTTTTTTCCAGCAGAACAATGCGCCATGCCACACAGCTAAGGCTAGGTTCACATTACGTTAGGGCAGTCCGTTTAGCGCATAGCGCTACGGACTGCGCTAACGCAGTGTCCAAAAAGGGATCGCTAGCGAGGAACGGACCTCGGACGCTGCAAGCAGCGTCCGCGGTCCGTCCGAAACTAACGGAACATCGCTAGCGCGTGCCAAAAATGGCATGCGTTAGCGATGCGCTAGAGATCCGTTAGCACATTGCCGTCAATGGGTGCGCTAACGGATCCGTTGCATGGCGTTAATTGCGACAATTTCGCCATATAACGGCGTCCGCTAGCATTAACCCATTACCGCAATGTGAATCTAGCCTATGTCAAGCAAAGTGTGGATGAAGGACCACAACATCAAATCCCTGTCATGAGCAGCCCAATCTCCAGATCTGAACCCCATTGAAAACCTCTAGAATGTAATCAAGAGGAAGATGGATAGACACAAGCCATCAAACAAAGAAGAACTGCTTAAATTTTTGTACCTGGAGTGGCATAAGGTCACCCAAAAGCAGTGTGAAAGACTGGTGGAAAGCATGCCAAGACACATGAAAGCTGTGATTAAAAATCATGGTTATTCCACAAAATATTGGTTTCTGAACTCTTCCTGAGTTAAAACATTAGTATTGTTGTTACTAAATAATTATTAACTTGTTTTTTTGCATTATTTGAAGTCTGCAAGCACTGCATTTTTTGTTATTTTGACCATTTCTCATTTTCTGAAAATAAATACAAAATATAGTGCTTGGAAATTCGGAGACATGTCGTCAGTAGCTTATAGAATAAAAGAACAGTGTACATTTTTTCTCAAAAATATACCTATAAAGAGAAAAATCAGAAAAGCTGAAAATTTTGCTGTGGTCTCTTAATTTTTGCCAGAGTTGTATGTATATATACCCTGCTGTATTCCCTTTGTAATATCTCTCTCCCCAGATATCTATCCATTAGTCAGTGAGCAGAAGTAGAGGACCATCTTTATTATCAGGGCTGCTATTCCTGTTCTGGTGCTTTGTGCATTAATTCTATCCCCTATAACAATTTCCAGTACAGGAGATAGTGCTAAGGCTGCGTATGACATTGTAGGAGGCGCATTTAAAGGGAGTGTTTTCACTGATGGCTTGCAGCCCAGCGCACAGGATGATGGGAAATAAAGCCAGAATGGAGCAAAGGAATCTGAGGTTGAACTGATGTCTGTGAGAACAGGACAAATGGAAAGGCACAGGATGCAAACCAGAAAACAAAATGAAACTGGCAGAAAATGTATATGGGGTTATTTAGGGGCATTATTCTTAAAGGGATATTCCCATCACCAAGATCATATCCCCATATGTAGTAGGTGTAATAATAATAATATTAGAAAATACCTCCAATTAGAAATGTAACATAGTTCTTCTGATTTGCTATATCTCTTTCCTCATGTGCAGGCATTGCAGTAGCTTAAGAATCCATGATTACGACCGCTAGCATCTAGCTGTCACTACATGAGTGGTCGTAACCATGGATACCTAAACTACTGCAATGACTGCACATGAGGAAAAAAATATAGCGAATCAGAAGAACTATACTACATTTCTAATTGGAGGAATTTACTAATATTATTATTACTATTATGTCTACTACTTATTTAGATATAATCTTGGAGATGGGTATACCCTTTTAAGTATTTATGGCAAAAAAAAAGCAATAACTGAGTTAGGATAGTGGACAACCTCTTTAAGAATTTAAAAAAAATATTTCAGTCCTTAACACTAAAATATGCTCAACCTTTAAAGGCCGAGCAATTGCACATGAGGAAGAATCCTTTAAGACTAGTAAAAGATTTAGCTGTCTGTTTGTTTTTTTAAATAAAAATGTCTTGCCTTCAGGAAAGTATTTTAGCACTCCACTTGATTGCATTCAGGGAACTTAAACAAAAATTGGTTGTATGATGTTTCATGAATAATTCATTTACTTCACATGTGGCTCATATGTGCAATTAGCTTCAACTAATAAACTTTATCTAGAAGCACGCGAGTAATGACTGATCTTTGCTTTATCATAGAACAAATATGAATGTTGGACTTGCAGGTTCGATTTCTTTTTCACAACATGATTGCTGTCAGATCCTTTAATTCTGTGCAGTCTGACAATACAATGTCCTGCCGGCTTCAAACTTCAAAGGAAACGCACACATTTTTCATGCTGCGTGAAACTTGTGGTCATAGAAGAAGCTCTTTGAAGTTCATAACAGGTGCAGCTCTCGCTCCTCTTACCCCACCGCCCTATGTATGTATGGCCATACAGAATATATTATATGTATCCAGTGCTAGAAAATCAGATCATGGCACAATTTTGTATATTCAGTATATATACAGTTGTGTGAAAAAGGGTTTGCCTCGTCCTGATTTCCTATTCTTTTGCGTGTTTTTCACACTTTAAATGTTTCAGATCGCAAAACAAATGTAAATATTAGACAAAGATAACACAAGTATACACAAAATGCAGTTATTAAATGTAGGTCTTCATTATTAAGGGGAAAAAGAAATCCAAACCTACTGGGCCCTGTGTGCAAAAGCGATTTCTCCCTCATTAAAGCATAAAAAAAAACTAATTTGAGCCCGTCTTTAACCCATTACTTGCCAAATTAAAATTTTTACAAGTACGGATTTTTCAGAAAAGGGCGTCCCAATATTCAATTAAAAATGACAATGACATGATTTCCTATTTTGAAAACATTCATTTTACAAACACAACACAAAAAATTGGACCTAATTATAAAAATGATAAAATCTTAGTTGCTAGAAGCTAAAGATTAGGCATCCCAAAAAAGGACATTGGTAGATAATGGGTTAATCTGAAAAGGTCCAAATAGCTCATCTTTAATAATACCAGCCCATAGCATTGGCCACCATCACCGTTCTGGCATCAATGTCAAGGTCTGTACCTGTTACTGATCCAGCCACAGGCCCATAAATCTGGACTGTTAAGAGTCACTCTCCTCTCATCAAGCCATAAAACCTTTGAAAAATCTGTCTTCAGATAGTCCTTGGCCCAGTCTTGACATTTCAACTATTTTGTCTTGTTCAGAGGTGGTTGGGTTTCAGTCTTCCGTTCCCTTGACCATGTCTCTAGGCACTGAACACCTTGTACTTGTGCTCACTGGTTGTAGTTGTAGTTCTGGAATATGACATCACTGGAGGATAATAAGTTCAAGGTCACTTCACAATTGATTATTCTCAAATTTTTGGCAGTTAACATGCGTCTTTTTAGCAACAAGTTTTTGTGACCTTGTTGACTTTTGATGGTTCTCTGATAACACCCCAATATCGTTGCAAATTTCAAGAGTGCTGCATCTGAGTCGCCCGACAGGGCCGTGGGATACTCGGTACCGGGTCCGGTCACAATTAAAGGGGTGGTCATGGTGGCAGCGACCCAGTCCATGGCCCTGGGCGCCTAAGTAAAAGGGATAGTCTTTAAAGGGGTTGTGGAAATAATAAAAGTTTGTGATGCCACCTGTGTTTCTCGGTCAGAGGTGACTGGTGCTGCTTAAAGGGGTAATTCTGGGGGCGATGGTGCTGCAGCAAAGATGGTGTCGCTTCGCACAGGTGAAGCGGTGTCCCCAGGGCTCCCGGTGTATTTGGCAGGGATGGTTAATGCCGCAAATAATTGGAGGACACAGGGTTGCAGTCTTTACCTGGTTTACTGAGATGGTATTCAGCCTCAGTCCAGGGTACCGGTAACAAGTATAGCTGGAGTCCAGGCAGCCTGAAGACAGGTGGAAATCCCCTTGACATGTCAGTTTGGGAGCCTTCCACTATTCGCTGGTCTGTGGTCCCTTGCTGCCTGTACCTTTCTGACAAGGCCCTCTTTCTTCCCTGTCCAGGGACAGTACCTGCACGGTAAGCAACTTGAGCCGTCTCTTTTGTATCTCTGTTCACAGTGACTCTGGACTCTGATTGCACTGCACCTCAGGTATTATGTGGGCAAGTCCTTTTTTAGTTTCCTGCCCTCCGGTTCTGCCGTGGGGCTTGCAGTTCCCCTCAGTCTCGGGCTCTCGGTACCCGGTTTCTGCGCTCAGCTTAGAGAGGCCCAGTAGCAGTCTTTCTCTAGCTCCTAAGTACCTCTATATCATCTAAGTACCTCTATGTCAATATTCCTCCGACAGAGCTTACCGTCGTACATAAACAGTTGGCCTTTCTCTTTCCACAGCTGTTGAGTCGACTTGTGGAGCATCTGGACTAAGATGCGAATCGGCTTGCATCAGCAGCTCCTTGACCAGACGGACTGCTGGGTCACTGTCCTGTGTCTCGGCCCATCCATGATGAGGCAATGGGTTCAGCGTAGATTCTTGCTTGTCCTTACGCCTGTTCCTCACATAATGGGAAAACTGAGTCGAGTCGCCCCGGGGCGATGGAAAGCTAGTAACTCTATTTCTTCAAGTTCTTCCGAATTTTCTCCCATCTCTGGTAAGTTAGGCATCCTGGACAGCGCATCGACATTGGCATTCTTGTGCCCTGCCCAGTACTTGATGGTGAATTCATAATTGGACAATCGGGCCATCCATCGCTGCTCCAAAGCACCTAGTTTCCAGGTGTGTCAGCGGACTGTTGTCCGTGAAAACTGTGAATCATGTGGAGGCCAGGTAGTGTTTGAACCGCTCTGTTACCGCCCAGACTATGGTGAGGAACTCCAGCTTGAAGGAACTGTAGTTCTCGGGGTTCCTTTCGGTGGGACGAAGTTTCCTGCTGGCTTAGGCAATTGTCCTTTCTTTGCCTTTCAGTACCTGGGACAACATGGCTCCCAGTCCCACATTGCTGGTGTCCGTGTACAGCACGAACGGTTGGTCATATTCTGGGTAGGCCAGTACCTCATCTCCCGTGAGAGCCAACTTCAACCAAGCAAAGGATCCCTCCAGTCTATTGTTCCAGTCAAACGGGGTGTTCTTTCCCCTGGTTTTCTTAGATTGGCCCTCTAACAGGTCTTGAAGTGGTGCGGCTATGTTGGTGAAGTCTTTAATAAATCTGTAGTAGCCTAACAACCCGAGGAACTGTCGGACTTCATGAATGTTGCTGGGCTTTGACCAGCCTCTGATCACGGTGACCTTGTCAGGATCTGGTGCCACTCCTTCGCGCTTACCACATGGCCCTGGTACTGCACTTTGGGCTGTAACAGATGACATTTGGATAGTTTTACCTTTAGGCCAAAGTTGGACAGAGCATCGAACACCTCGGCCAGGTGCTTCAGGTGGTCCTCATATGTCTTGGAGAAGACGATGACATCATCCAGGTACAGCAAGATGGTTTTGAAATTCTTGTGCCCAAGACAGCACTCCATCATCCTCTGGAATGTTCCTGGTGCGTTGCACAGTCCGAACGGCATGTAGTTAAATTCAGAGAGACCTATCGGTGTTGTGAAGGCCATCTTTTCCTTATCCGCCTCTGCTACGGGAACCTGCCAATACCCACTAGTGAGATCCAAGGTAGAGAAATAGTTAGCAGATTTTAAAGCAGCTAATGACTCTTCAATTATAGGTAATGGGTAGGCATCCTTATGTGTAATGCGGTTTATCTGCCTGTAATCAACACACATCCTCACTTTACTCCGATTACCCCAGCCTCCTTAATCTCTCTCTCTCGTAACATACTTTTGGCACATTGGTAGTGAGCTGGAGGTACAGGCCGGTACCTCTCTTTAATGGGCGGATGATTTCCCGTGGGGATATGAAGTTGAACGCCTTTTACCTGCCCAAAATCTAGTGGGTGTTTGCCGAATACCCGCTCATGCTCATGAACCACCGGTAAGCCCCTTGTTTTTGGTGTGATGGGGTAGAGTCAGTGCCCTCGTGTAATTTGACACCAATCTTCTAATTGTCCTGCAGAGCCATTGTCCTCCGCCTGGTTGGACGGGACCAAGGGTTCTGTTGCCTGTATTGCATTATTATCAACAGTAAACAGTTTGGCAAGTGTGGCATATCTGGTTAAGTGGACCTCTTTCTCTCCACAGTTAAGGACACGTACTGGTACCCTCCCCTTCCAGACATCAACCACCCCTCTGGCTGTCAGGATTGTGGGCCTACTATCTCAATACACAGGTTCAACCAAGGCCTGGTAGTCTTTACCTCTGAGACCTATTGCTGCCAGACACCATATTAGCATTTCACTCCTGGGGGGTATTACAATGGGGATTAGATCAATCACTGTGGCACGTCCAATTTATCCACCAGATAATTCAACCTGTTGTCTCTGCACCAGAGCTCTGATTTCTTTCTGTAGGGCACGTTGCTCACTGGAACCAGCAGTTTCGGCCACCTGTTGTAACAAGACAATAACCTCGGCAAGACAATTTTCAATTAGATTAGTACTAATGGTCATCACAGGGTTACCATCACGTCGATCAATATCAACAATCACCATTTTTTGGGCCTTCAATTCTACCCGCTCCACCTTAATGGTGACCTCTTTGTACCCCACCTGTGGCAAAGGTTGACCATTATGGCAACTATTGTTAAATCACTATCTGGGCCACGGGCAATGTCTGTGTCAGCCCAGTACCGTTTATATATGATGTAAGGCATAGTCGTCACCAGAGCACCCGTGTCCAGTAAAGCATTCATCGGGATGCCGTCAATCACAATGGGGAGGACCGGTCGTCCTCCAACGTACTTGGCTCGCCAACTTTGTGGGCCTGGTCATCTTATTCCTGGGGGTTGGCCCTCTGCCCCAGGGGTCGCTCGTTTAATTGACAGTACCTTGCAATATGTTCTGCCTGGTTGCAGCGGTGACAGATGGGTCACCCGTCCTGATGATAGCGGTCGCTCTCTCTTCCTCTGGTCAGCGGAATCCTCTTCGGTCTTCACCAGGGGACATCCTCAGGGTTGGCAGCCAGCTTGATCTTTTCTTTCGGAGATTCCTGCAGGGACTGCACAGTCCTGCCTAGTGCAGCTACGCTTTTTGTCAGTTCCTGTACCTGGATGCATAGTCCTGTGGAAGGATCATCATCCAGGATCTGTGCGTCAGCCTCAACGGGGACCTGAGGATATGATGCCACCTCCTGGTGGTACGTGAGGGCTGGATGCCTAGGGGACACTGTGCGGCTGGGCTGAGGTTCGTGCAGCACCCAGATGGCCCTGTCTTTAAATTGCGCAAAGTCCAGGTCAGGGTTTTGCAAGGCCAGGATGCGTAGCTGTGTCCTGTTGGTGCTGGACAGGAGTCCCTCATTGAACTGCTCCTTTAAGAGCTTGCCTCCATCCTGTACGCTGTTAGGGTCAACTTGTTTGATGGCCCGCAGTGCCTCCTGTAGATTAAGGGCATAGTCCCGTATGCTATCCTGTGTTCTCTGCTTTCACCCGATAAACTTCATTTTGATTTCTGCAACGGTGCGGGTGTCAAAGGTGATTTTAAGTTTGGCAAAGATTTGCTGCACAGTCCTTTTTTCTATATCTGGCCAGAATTTTGTCTCTCTTAGGGTTGCGCCAATTAGTTGGCCAATTAGAATGCTGACCTTTTGATGCTCTGTCAGAGGATATACTTCAAATAGGCTGCAGAGCCTTTCCTTAAAGTCACTGAGTGTATTGGACTCCCCAGAATATTGTGGAAGCCAGGCCGCTTCTGATATATAGGGCATGGATAGAGGCATTATGGGAGCAGTTACTGCTGTGGGGTCCGGCCGGCTGGCAGGAGCTGCGGGCACTGCGGGGCCTGGTGGCATTATGGGACCTGCAGCTGCGTCCACCGCGGGGTCTGGGGGCATCATGGGGCCTGCGGCTACGACTGCCGCCAATTTTTCTCCCAGGTCAGACATGTCCCCTTGCTAACCTTATAGAGGCCCGGCGTTTCTCTTCTGGAGACTGTAGCGGTTCCTCCGGTGTGCGGACTGCAGCGGTTTCTTTGTGCGGCTGGGTGTTTCTCCTGATCCTCCGTCCAGGGCTTTGCAGCGTCTTCACTTGCGGTGTTGCTGCACGGCGTCCTCACTTGCGACTCTCACTTCAGGCTCCGCCCACAATGGCACACCCCTCTTTTCCTGCGTTCCTCACGGCGCTCCTTCTGTAACTGTTGGCAGTTATTTTTAAAACAAAGTGCGTGCACTGTGTGACGCACTGATGGCGGCAGTTATGGTGTTGTTTTGATGGCGATGTTTTCGAAACCCATTAAAGTCTCTGGCATACAACTTATTAAAGTCTCTCTTTTAAGTACAGTCGCTTAGGCGTTCAAGACCCACTCCAAAGGGTCAGTCCATCCTGTTTGTGACGCCAAGTTGAGTCACCCGTCAGGGCCGTGGGGTACTTGGTACCGGGTCCGGTCGCAATTAAAGGGGTGGTCACGGTGGCAGCGACCTGGTCCATGGCACTGGGCGCCCAAGTAAAAAGGATGGTCTTTAAAGGGGTTGTTGTAATAAAGAAAGTTTGTGAAGCCACCTGTGGTTCTCGGTCAGAGGTGACGGACGCTGCTTAAAGGGGTCCTCTGGGGGCGGTGGTGCTGCAGCAAAGATGGTGTCGCTTCCCACAGGTGAAGCGGTGTTCCCAGGGTTCCTTGTGTATTTGGCAAGGATGGTGAATGCCGCAAATAATTGCAGGAGACAGGGTTGCAGTCTTTACCTGGTTTACTGAGATGTATTCAGCCTCAGTCCAGGGTACCAGTAACAGGCGTAGCTGGAGTCCAGGCAGCCTGAAGACAGGTGGAAATCCCCTTGACAGGTCAGTTTGGGAGCCTTCCACTATGTGCTGGTCTGTGGTCCCTTGCTGCCTGTAGCTCTGTAACAAGGCCCACTTTCTTCCCTGTCCAGGGACAGTACCTGCACGGTAGGCAACTTGAGCCGTTTATTTTGGGTCTCTGTTCACGGTGACTCTGGACTCTGATTGCTGCTGTACCTCAGGTATTATGTGGGCAAGTCCCTATTAGTTTCCTGCCCTCCACTTCTGCCGTAGGGTTTGCAGTCCCCCTCAGCCTCGGGCTCTCGGTACCCGGTTTCTGCGCTCAGCTTAGAGAGGCCCAGTAGCAGTCTTTCTCTAGCTCCTAAGTACCTCTGTGCTCCTTCACTGTCTGCTACCAACTGTCAACTGTCTGCTTGTCTGCCTAGCAACTGCCTAGCAACTGACTCATCCTCCCGACCAGAGAGAGCAGCTCCCCTCAAGTCGTGTGTAGAGCTCCCCCTTCTGGCCTGGAGTCAGAATGTGTTGCACGTAAGGTTATCTGCCAAAGGGATTCCTCCTGTCTCCAGGCATGGCATTACCCTCCCCAAGAGGAAGGCAATACCACTGTGGTACCTGAACTCCTGGGCTGCCATACATCCCTTTTTAAGACTTTTATCAATTTTTGACATTTTAGAGTCAGATAAACCTTTTTTTTTCTGTTGGCACATTTTGCTTGAGGGAAACAAGCTGCCTAATAATTATGCACACCTTGATAAAAGACATTGACATCCTTAGCTCATACCCTACCTCATAACACAAATAAAATACACATCATCTGATCAGCTTCATCCAATAAGTATTCAAGTTTACACAGCTTGGAGTTAGAAAATCTGCCTAAAAATTATGATGTGGTCAAATACTCACTTGCCTAATAATTGTGCATGCAGTGAAAACCATGCCGATAGGCACCAATGTTAAACATACAATATGCTGCCTTGGAGGATGCCATATTAATAGATGTAGGAGACAATGCTATTCAATACAGCTGAAAAACATTTATTTGGGATATTTCAGGTATAAGGGAACCTACGAACACTTTCAGCATACAGATGTAGCCAATGTTGCATTGGGTGGTAAGGGCCTACCAGTAACATTGACTTTGAGGGGCCCATTTTTCACCTTAATACAAATACTACACCACCCTCGTTCACAAATTTACCTATATCCATATATATTATTAAAATGGGTAGTTTGGTTAATGAATGATGAGATGCTGTTTTTTTTCTGTACAGAGTAAATCAAGTGCTGCCCATACAGTGGGGTTGGGGGCCCAGATCTGCAGATCCGCCCTCTGGGGGATTCCCCTGTTACCTTATGGGCCAGTCCGAGCTTGGATGTAGCAAACATTACCATGACTCACCATGCACCATCTTGATGACCTGTCATAGAAGTTTATCTCACATTGCAAAAGCCGTTGATCGATGTCATGTTAGGTGTTGAGTTACACTTTTTTGTGCCCACATCCCAGTGCTGTGTTATTTGAGTCAAGATAACCTTTGTTAGATCTGTTTGTATCAGTATGTCTTTAGAATGTGGGAGAAAACCGGAGAACCCGGAGGAAACCCACGCAAACACGGGGGGAACATACAAACTCCTTGCAGATGTTTCCTTGGTGGGATTTGAACCCAGGACTCCAGCGCTGCAAGGCTGCAGCGCTAACCACTGAGCCACTATGTTGCCCTATAAATGTGAAATTTTAGTACCAGATCTAAGGCAAAATGAAAACCCCCAAACCTCCACTCCATTGTTGGGCTTCCACTTGTAATAACTTGATTTCCTATCTGACTTATATTCACATGAAGTTACACTTACAGGATTAGAATTAGAAGATGTCGTTACACCCTTGGATATAAAAAAGTCAAGGTGAAAAATTGTGAGATTGACCCTGGTAAGTATGTCACTATTTGCTTCTGTTATGGACACACTATGTAGTAACTGTGGCTTAAATGAAAACCTTTTTTATATTCAATAGTTCCATTTCCTGCTAAGTCTGGTATTTCTATTTTATAGGTCTGTTTTTTTCAGAACTGTATTTAAGAAAAAAACAAAAACTGAATTATGTGAAAGGTAAAAAATGAATTTAGGATTTTTTTCTCTATTTGCAACTTTGCTTCTGTTATTTGTTGCAAAACCATATCTATTCACATATATTAAAATGAGTTATAACTTATGACCAAAGTAATAAGAATATTTGCTCACAATAATTCCTATCTTATTAACCTGCGATTTAGTTTATGTTTTAGAACTGGCTATTTGTTTCAGGGCTGCCATTCTGTATCTACTGTAGTTATTATGTATAGCCATAAAGGCAATTATTAGGTCACTAGATGGTAGCTCGATTCTAACGCATCCGGTATTCTAAAATATGTATGTAGTTTATTTATGAAGATTTTAGAATAATACATTGAATACACAGGATTCGGCAAACCGCGACCAATTAGCGAGGCGTGGTTCAAATCCCGCGCCAATTCGCGTCCGGACTGCGCCTGTCACTGATTGTTCGCGTCCGGCCATGTAGTATATAGCACAGCCACGTAGTATATTGCACAGCCACGTAGTATATAGCACAGCCACATAGTAGAGTATATAGCACAGCCCACTGAGTATATAGCACAGCCCATGGAGTATATAGCACAGCCCACGGAGTATATAGCACAGCCCATGGAGTATATAGCACAGCCCACGGAGTATATAGCACAGCCCACGCAGTATATTGCACAGCCCATGTAGTATATTGCACAGCCCACGTAGTATATTGCACAGCCCGCGTAGTATATTGCACAGCCCGCGCAGTACCACGCATGCAGTATATAACACAGGCCATGTAGTGTATAACACAGGCCCCGTAGTGTATAATACAGGCCACATAGTGTATAACACAGGCCACGTAGTATATAGCACAGCCCATGTAGTATATAGTACAGCCACGTAGTACATTGCACAGCCCACGTAGTACATTGCACAGCCCACGTAGTACATTGCACAGCCCACGTAGTACATTGCACAGCCCACGTAGTACATTGCACAGCCCATGTAGTACATTGTACAGCCCACGTAGTACATAGCACAGCCCGCACAGTACATAGCACAACCCACTCAGTATATTGCACAGCCCGCGTAGTACATTGCACAGTCCGCGCAGTATATTGCACAGCCCACGTAGTACATTGCACAGCCCGCGCAGTATATAGCACAGCCCGTGCAGTATATAGCACAGCCCACGCAGTATATAGCACAGCCCACGCAGTATATAGCACAGCCCACGCAGTATATAGCACAGCCCACGTAGTATATTGCACAGCCCGCGTAGTATATTGGACAGCCCATGTAGTATATTGCCCAGCCCACGTAGTATATTGCACAGCCCACGTAATATATTGCACAGCCGACGTAGTATATAGCAATGTGGGCATCATATCCCTGTTAAAAAAAAGAACTAAAATAAAAAATAGTTATATACTCACCCTCCGTTGTCCCCCGGATCCAAGCGAAGCAGTTACCGACGCTCCTCGCGCGCTCCAGTCTCCAGAGTGCATTGCGGTCTCGCGAGCTGATGACGTAGCGGTCTCGTGAGACCGCTACGTCATCATCTCTCGAGATTGCAATGCATGGAGCTGTCACTGGGGCGTCGCGAGAAGCGGGAAAGGCTTGTTCCTGATCCGAGGGCCGACGGACGGTGAGTATATAACTATTTTTTTTTTATTTATTATTTTTAACATTAGATCTTTTTACTATTGATGCTGCATAGGCCGCATCAATAGTAAAAAGTTGGTCACACAGGGTTAATAGCAGCGTTAATGGAGTGCGTTACACCGCTGTCCGTTAGCGCTGCCATTAACCCTGTGTGAGCGCTGACTGGAGGGGAGTATGGAGCGGGGAGGAGGGAGTGGCCATGTTGCTGCTGGACTGTGCCCGTCGCTGATTGGTCGTGGCAATGGTCGTGGGCGTTTTGCACGACCAATCAGTGACTTGGTTTTCCATGACAGACAGAGGCCGCGACCAATGAATATCCATGACCGAAAGACAGACAGACGGAAGTGATCCTTAGACAATTATATAGTAGATTTTGACATGTTACAAACTCTTCATCAATCTCCCCTCACCCATAGTCCATTCTACAAACTGACTTCCATAGTCTTCACACACTTAGTTTTGCTTCACTGATGCACAAATGCCAACATGAATGTCCAAGGACATTAATTTCAATTAAGTTGAGAAGGTGGTCATAGAATCAAAGAAAATAAATAATGAAACAGTGATGTATCAGAGAAGTCCAGGCTGGTGAATGTGCTTTTCGGCAGTAGCATAACTAGAGTCTAATGGGCCCTGGGGCAAAATTTGGACATGAGCCCTCACCTGCATGTTGGTCAGATGTGTGGACTCTTGTAGCATTCCAGATCCTATAAAGACATACATATTTGCCCCCTATGTAATAATGTCCCCTGCCCTGGCCCTTCCAGTAATAATATCCTCATCCTGGCCCCTTCCAGAAATAATATTCTTTATCCTGGGTCCCATGCTATAACATTTTCTCCCATCCTGAGCCCCTACCTGGTATAATGTCACCCATCTGGGAATAATGTCCTCCATTCTGTTATAATGTCCCCATTCTGGTACAATGTCCCCATTCTGGTAGAATGTCTCCATTCTTGTATAATGTACCCATCCTGGGCCTTTTCTGTTGTTCTGCAGCACATTTTAAAAGGAAAAAAAATGATCTTACCTTCCACCACTGACACGCTGAGTGGTGTCCTATTCTGTAGCCTGCCGATGTCAGCTTGCTGTGAGAACTGCCCATGACTTCAGCTGCAGGCCTCTGATTGTATTGCAGTGCAGGGAGTGGGTCTCTGTGTTGCAATACATTTCCCCTGAATATGTGTCCTCGATAGCACATCCAGGTAGCATTGGTAGCACCCTCAGCGACTGCGATCTTTATGCCCATGCTTTTCATGCTTGTGGTCATGGCAAGACACTGCAGTATATCACCCATTGCATGAAATTATTCCAGCCTATACATGGCAAGAGAGAGAAAGTCCAGAACCTTGGGGAAAATGTTCCAACGCTTTATTTACATCTTCCTAAAAAGATATAGTAAACATTGGCAGTTCCAAAATTTAAGCAAACTCCAATATGCTTAAAGCTGAACACAGCTCTGGTTCACAGCAATGTTGTGATCAAGGACTGTGTTCAGCTCACAACGCGTTGGAGTTTTCCATCCGTGTTGGAGTTTTCCATCCGTGTTGGAGTTTTCCACCCGTGTTGGAGTTTTCCATCCGTGTTGGAGTTTTCCATCCGTGTTGGAGTTTTCCATCCGTGTTGGAGTTTTCGACCCGTGTTGGAGTTTTCCATCCGTGTTGGAGTTTTCCACCCGTGTTGGAGTTTTCCATCCGTGTTGGAGTTTTCCACCCGTGTTGGAGTTTTCCACCCGTGTTGGAGTTTTCCACCCGTGTTGGAGTTTTCCATCCGTGTTGGAGTTTTCCACCCGTGTTGGAGTTTTCCATCCGTGTTGGAGTTTTCCATCCGTGTTGGAGTTTTCCATCCGTGTTGGAGTTTTCCACCCGGTTTTGGAGTTTTCCATCCGTGTTGGAGTTTTCCACCCGTGTTGGAGTTTTCCATCCGTGTTGGAGTTTTCCATCCGTGTTGGAGTTTTCCACCCGTGTTGGAGTTTTCCACCCGTGTTGGAGTTTTCCACCCGTGTTGGAGTTTTCCATCCGTGTTGGAGTTTTCCACCCGTGTTGGAGTTTTCCATCCGTGTTGGAGTTTTCCATCCGTGTTGGAGTTTTCCATCCGTGTTGGAGTTTTCCACCCGTGTTGGAGTTTTCCATCCGTGTTGGAGTTTTCCACCCGTGTTGGAGTTTTCCATCCGTGTTGGAGTTTTCCATCCGTGTTGGAGTTTTCCACCCGTGTTGGAGTTTTCCACCCGTGTTGGAGTTTTCCACCCGTGTTGGAGTTTTGCACTTGTGTTAGAATTGCCAATATGTTTCCTATGTTTTTTAAGAATATGTAAATAAAGCGTTAGAAGATTTTATCCCATGTGCTGGATTTTTTCTCTCTCTCTTGCGATGTTCTAGAGATTAGACTTGAGGGAACATTCTCCTCCTTTGTATCCTGTGATGTTATTTTCCCTTTTCCTCCATACGTACTATTGACTGTGCTTACCTCAATTACTCCGTGCTGCTCATAAACAGTTTTGACATGAGCTATTCTAACTCACATATTGAATTTCCAAGTCCTGAAGGAGATATAACAATGCATTCTGCAGAGCGCTGACCCAGGTCCATACAAATCAATTTGGATTGTGTTTTTATAACTATTTTAGCATTGTCTATCAGGAGAATAATTCAGTGATGAATTGGCGCTGGGTCTGTGAACGCCTCACATATATCATAAAGGACTAAATCTCTCGGACATCACGACCCAGAATGAGCTTCTCACAGTTGAGTTCTCTTCGGCACGTTGCACTATCAGTGACTCATGAAGAGTGACATTCACAAATAAATTGTGGTTACTTTTATCTGCTAGGCTCTGGCAGTGACTGACAACTACATGCTGCCAGCAAACACAGTAAAGGGTGGTTTGGCACAACGTTATGTGTGGGGTCCAGCCGAAAACAAGTCAAGGAAGAGCTAGTCATAATTATGCATGTGCTTATTTTCCAACTATCCTATACTTCCAAGAAAAACTCTGAGATATATTAATCATATGTATTGGTATCTATACACTGACAGTGTGAGCATTAGATATATAAATATGACTGACTGCCAATCAATGCCGCGTAGATATGGCACGCTCTTATACAGTAACTGTATTGAGTGGTATGTGCCGCATTACTATAACTCATAATAATAGGGTTATAATGCAAGTGTTACAATATACAGGTTGCTAATATTTTCCATTGTGTGGGTATAGCGGAGCTGAATTTGTCATTGACCTGTTTATTATTTGCATTATAGTAACATTGAGATGTTACAGAATAAAACTTACAGTTTCCACCTTTGCAACTATTTTTACTGTTGCAATGCATCTAAAATAAAGCAACTGCAACTATATCTCCATGGTAACAGACTACAAAAAAAACTCTGTGTAGTCTGATCGTGCAGCCCTGCTCTCTGACTTTTTCTTCTTGGCAATCTAATGAATATTTGTAAGTAAAAATTAAGGTGCCAAAGTATGAATATTGGAATAGACTACACTATGTGCCCAGTTCATCAAAGCTTTAAGGCTGAATTCAGGTCTAAAAAACTTTGAAAATTGGCAAAGTTTTGGCTTAGCTTGAAGCTGTGCTAAACTTTTGCAACCTTTGGAATTTTTTATACCATTTTCACCCAGCTCCAATAAAGCATAGAGCTGGGCAAGAAGGGGATATGGTGACTGTAGTTAATCAAATTAATGACGAGTGTCGGCGTTCCCTATTCAACAAATCTTACTCCAGCAGGGACTGGAGTAAGATTTGTGGCGAAGCAATTACTGAGGAGGTGGACGCCACTCGACTGATGCCACTGATATATTAAGAGGTGTGCTCAGCTCAATAAATCAGGAGCCTCGCTTTCCGTCCTTACCCTGTGAAGATTCACGGTCTTGATGAATTGGGGCCATAGTCGTTGGATGTTACTGTGGAAAGTTGTTAAGTTATTTTACTCTTCATTTTGGGTGCTAAGGATAAAAAAAAGTTGTAAAGGTGGACATAAACTTTAAGATGGCCATACAAATGACAAACACACAGACTTTAGCATGATTGGTTGTGAAGAGGGGCTCCCGAATGTCCACAGTCAACAGATTTCTGAGGAAAGGGAATGGAGTATATTAATAACTTACCCGATCCTTTGTTGCTGCTGGAAATAAGTTACATCCAGAAGAGTCTATTAGCGGCCTATTCGATATGGATAAAACAGGCACATTTGGGCAGTGCATACAAGTCTACGGAACAGTTTGTAAAGGTAACTGTTGGCAGAACAAGCGTCAGGCTGACAGATGTCATGTGTATTGGCGGCTTTACCTGAAGTCCTGGAAAATCAATAATGATTGTAACTATAATACTGCCCTGATGACAGTGCGGCACATACAATTGGCAGCAGATGTACCTACATTACGCCAACTGCAATGACCATTAATTACCCAGTGCAAACCTGATATGTAGTATCTGCACTTAGCTAATTACTGCAACACATATGTTAAGATCACTACATACCAATACATGCATCCAAATTATTCTTTATGCCAACCTTTCCTTCATTCATTCAACGAAAGTAAATGAACCTTCCTAAATTTTGGTATTTCCTTACACTGCCCTATGGGAAATCCAGAGTCCAAACCTAAGGAGGAATAGTAAACCACAACTATGAACATAAATGATCCATTGTTGGCTCAGTAAGGACATGTAAAGAAGTGCTGACATTGTAATAACGGAGGGCAAAATTGAACTCTTAGGCACTGATTCTTCAAGTGAGATTGTTTTTTTTTTCTGATGAAACTCGGATGACATTCTGAACAAAATTACTGCTGAAACTTGGAACGATTTTCTCATGCGTGAAAAAAAATGGACGTCTGAATGAACCCTAAGATAAACCGTTTTTGGTAAATGTATCCCCTGACTACAAGCTAATTACAGAGTGTTCTGCTGTATGGACCACCATCAATCATTCAGTAGGGCAACCTGGAAACAAAAAGTGTTAAGTTTCGCAACAGCAGCCCCACAGGTGAAATTAAGCATTACACCTACAGACACATCACTATAGTTATAAATGAGGGTCCTGATTAGGGCACAGATATTTATTGTCGGTAATCATTTCCAACAACGCCTTGAAAAGTTATTCATCATCTACAATGGTAAATTTGTTTTGTATTACCCCGCGATGAAGATCCAATGGAAATAGAAAATCCTATGTTACTGGTTTCATTTTCAGAGATGGAAAATTTCATTGGAAATTGTAAACAATTACCCATAATCCACACATTTTGTAGGATAAACAGAGACAAGTAAATGAGTCGGCTCGCCAATAGTCTTATATCTACAATTGTCATATCAACTACAGCCAGACTATACAAAAGTCAGCGGAGAATAATTTCCTTTCAAACATACTTAATTTCTGATTTGATGACTCATTAGCCTATGTCATATCTGTAATACGCACAAAACTATAGGATTCTGCAGTCACAGGAATTCGCCTATATTACTCCCTGTATTAAAAATATATTTTTCATTACATTTTTTTCTTTAGAACTGATTACATTTTTGAAGCTCTAATCTTGGCAAAAGCTGTAAAACGTACAGAACTCCAGCGCTGACGAAGCAAGAAGTGAACGCAAAAATGCACTTTGGCTGTAAACTGTATAAGCGAAGGAAGGATTAAATCAAAAATTGGCCGCACCATACACTACAGAAATTTAATGACAGCGGATCACGTTCAGAAATGTCAAAGAAAAGCCAACGATGGCTCAATACAAAGTAAACCCAGAGCTGTGGTAGTGAAAAATTACCTTGCGGTTTTCACATTGAGGACTTAGAACAATACTCACCAGGGGCTGCTGGGAATATATCCAGGCTACATTTACCCCGAGCATTGCCAAAAGGAACCATGATTGCAAAGCAAGCTAACACAATGGTTACCCCTCCAACGATACATTGCTTGTCGAAAGCCATCATAACTCTTCTATATACCATGAAATGAAATCTCGGCTGAAGGATCGTACAAAACGTAAAAAAAAAATTGTCTTGATTGTAAGTATGTCAAAACATGTTGAGGCAATTAAGGGATTACATGAGGACTTAAGGGAGGCAAATGGATCTCTTTCTGGATCAAGCCGTTTCCTTTCCTGCAGTCTGTACACGTCTTCTATGTTCTGTGACCCGTGATGCATATTTTGAACTAATTGCAGTATTCTTGCTTCTTTCCATTTTGCTCTACTGATAATTTATGGACCTAGAGGTCTACGGAGGGGACATGTCATGGACATTGATGATTATGTATGATGACTAATTTTTAATTCAGGTATGGCTTATACTATTCCAAAATTAAGGGTTAAATAAATCCACCCTGACTAACGAATCTGATCCTGTTCCATGGAACGGTGATAGAACAGAATGTACACACACGCACCCACAGTTACACTGAGCGTTGCTCTTATTACAGTCACCAAATATGACTTAAGCTAACCAAACACGTGAGATGGCTGTCAGATGAAGGCTTGTTTTGGCCAACATCCTTTAGCCGCAGCTCCCACTGTTTTTTCAGTAGGCGGTGGGGGAAAAGAGGCTCTGGTAATTGTCATGTGCTATTTTTAATGCAACTATGAGCTCTGCACTACTTGCTCTCCACTTAGGACTAAACCTAAAAAATCACATTTGTAGGATTGGTGAGGTCCATTGGTCTGAACCTACTTATGACTTATGAGTTTGACATGCTATAATCACTTATATAGGAGAATTTTTGTTATCTTCCCTATTGCACTCTTTCTTCTCCCACATATGCATTTTCATTGAAACACTATGAAGGTGCAGCTGCATCCCCCTCCTCCCTGCCTTCTGAATAACAGCAGGCTTAATTTTTGTGAGACTAAAGCTAGGTTTTGATATATTGATTACTTTCTGGTACACACTGATACATTTTTTGAGACACATTTTTTTGATCCGACTCAATCCGAACACTTGATCCGAACAATCCCATAGAATACTAAGGACTCTTTCAGATGTCTGTGAATCAGTCTGCTTCATATATTTCTAGCCCAGTCCGTGGTTAAAAAACAAATAGCCAGATATACAGATATTTGAAACCAAGTTCTTGTCGGGTTTCTGGACACTCAGGCCAAATTCCTACAATAGTAGTATTTGGTGAGTTTTTGATGTTCGTAGAAAAAACACAGGAGGTTCAGGTAAAATAGTGGAGATCAGTCCATCTTTATTAAATTAAAAGTCCATACAAAACAAAAATAAGGAGCACCTAATTTTTTTATATGGACTTTTAATTTAATAAAGATGGACTGATATCCAATATTTTACCAGAAGCTGGAACCTCCTGTTTTTTTTTTCTATGAATATCACCGTCTGGTCAGAATGTTATTCCCTGCATACTGGACTTATTCCTTCAGTGGTGAATTGCAATTTCCTCTATTTTTTTTTGTTGTTGTTTTTGATGTTGCAGATTTCCTGAAGCATTTCTCCCAACTATTAAGTAAATTGGGTTACTTGCGTTTTTTTCATTTACCGTTGTTTTTTCTTTCTTGTGTTTTTTTCATGAGTTTTTGATGTTACGGTTTTTGTCTCTTTTAGGTATGTGATGTTCTATATAAAGAACAAATCCAGAAGTGGGAAGCAAATCTCACAATAGGGTTATATCGTATGGCATTGTCACAGGCCTCTTTTTGTTTTTTGTTTTTTACTTGATAAAGATACTGGTATGGCGTTGCAACATGCTGTGAATAAAAAAAATGATTCTCATCTTCATTTCTGAAAAATGTATTTACTCCAGCAGCGAAGCCCATCTACGTGTTCATCCAATGTATTTGGTTTTGTCAAAACTTCATATGGGTTTTTAACCTGCAGAATTTCGACATCTGATGCAAGTCTATGGGGAAAATCTGCGCATAAAACTTGGCGTACCCGCAACAGTAATTGAAATGTTGCGGATTTGAAGCACGCAATGCAGGTCAGTTTACGCTGCATAAAAAAGCACAGAGGGCATGAGATTTCTATAAATCCCATCCACTTTGCTGGAACTATAATATGCGTACGAAGATACGTAGCGTCAAAATCTCACCAAAATTTTATCGTGGGAACTTAACCTTAAAGTAGGTTCTTATGACCGATGTCTCCACGTCAGAGAAAACCACCCGATTACTCTGATCTGAATTTGATCAGAGTTTCATCAGAGTGGCCTCTGTTTTTCTCAGACATGAAGAGAGAGAAAAAAATGTTTCTCCATCATCTCCATTCGGTCAGTCTGTGAAAATTGAATTGCACTCAGATGTCCGATTTTTTTTGACTGACCCATATACTTGCATTATCTCCCCGTTACTCCCCAGCCTCTCCTCTCTGCTAAGCCCTTCACTGGCTTCCTGTAGCCCAGAGGCTACAGTTCAAAACGCTAACAATGACACACAAAGCCATTCACAATCTGACTCCTCCATACATCTGTGACATGGTCTCCCTTTACTTACGCAACCTTCGATCATCTCATAATCTCCTTCTCTACTCCTCTCTCATCTCTTCCTCCCACAATCGCATCCAAGACTTCTCCCGTGCTTCCCCTATACTCTGGAACTCTCTACCCCAACACATCAGGCTCTCACCTACCACGGAAACCTTCAAAAGGAACCTGAAGACCCACCTCTTCCGACAAGCCTACAACCTGCAGTGATCCCCAGTCTACTGAACAGCCACATGACCAGCTCTACCCTCTCCTAGTGTATCCTCACCCATCCCCTGTAGACTGTGAGCCCTCACGGGCAGGGTCCTCTCTCCTCCTGTACTTGTGTGTGCCTTGTTTTACTCATGTTTATTGTATTTGTCTATATTTGCCCCGTTCACATGTAAAGCGCCATGGAATAAAAGGCCCTATAAAAATGAATAATAATAATAATAATAATTATCTATTTTGATTCGACACTCAGATCAAAATTGTTTATGTCTCTAAATCTTTCTGCTGATCACTCAGTGCAAAAAAAATAAAATCTAACGTGCGCAGTCCTGTAGAATAACATTGGTCCGAGTGCCATCCATGAGAACGACGGATAGCGCTTGTACGAGAAAATCAGGCATGTGCCTGGGCTCATGAACTGCTGGTTGATGTGAGGTGAAGAATTTTTCACTTTTGCCTAAAATAATGACATTTATTTCACATATGACACTATTGATTTATGTAAAAAACTATAGTGATGGGTACAATTTGAAAACTGTAATGCTACTGGTAATGTTCAACAACGTGCGTAGGAGACATGATATGGACGACTGACCATACATGATAAGTGATTTCCCCCCAGAAAATGTTATCAGATCTAAATAATAAAAATAACACCAAGTTATAGCCAAAATTATTTGGGTAAGGCCGGCTTCACACTTGCGAGTTTTACGGACGTAAGAGCGCAGAAACTACGTCCGTAAAACTCGCAAAAAATACGGCACAATTATTCTCTATGCCCCTGCTCCTATCTGCCGTATTTTACTGATCAGTATTATACGGCTTTCTACGGCCGTACAAAATCGCAGCATGCTGCGTTTGTCACCGTACTGCGCAAGAAATACGCCAATGAAAGTCTATGGAAGCGTGAAAAATACGGATTTCACACGGACAAGCAGTGTGACTTGCGAGAAATACGCAGCGCTGTTAGAGAGAAAAGCCGGTAATTCAGTGCGGTGTACAGTAAAATCACACTGACAGCTTACAGTCCAATAGGTAGAATAAATGTGTACACATAGAATAGGTATATATATATATATATATATATATATATATATATATATATATGTCAGTGAGACACATATATGTATATATATTACTATTTATTCCAGCGCTATACAGCTTGAAAGCCGGTAATTCAATTACCGGCTTTTTCTTTCTCCTTCTTGAAACCCGACATGATTTGAGACATGGTTTACATACAGTAAACCATGTCTTCTCTCCATTTTTTTTGCAGATTCCACACTACTAATGTCAGTAGTGTGTATCTGCAAAATTTGGCCGTTCTAGCTCTTAAAATAAAGGGTTAAATGGCGGAAAAAATTGGCGTGGGCTCCCGCGCAATTTTCTCCGCCAGAGTAGTAAAGCCAGTGACTGAGGGCAGATATTAATAGCCTGGAGAGGGTCCACAGTTATTGGCCCCCCCCCTGTTTAAAAATATCTGCCCCCAGCCACCCCAGAAAAGGCACATCTGGAAGATGCGCCTAATCTGGCACTTGGCCACTCTCTTCCCATTCCCGTGTAGCGGTGGGATATGGGGTAATGAAGGGTTAATGCCACCTTGCTATTGTAAGGTGACATTAAGCCTAATTAATAATGGAGAGGCGTCAATTATGACACCTATCCATTATTAATCCAATTGAATGAAAGGGTTAAATAAAACACAAACACATTATTTAAAATTATTTTAATGAAATAAAAACAATGGTTGTTGGAGTATTTTATTCTACGCCCAATCCAATCACTGAAGACCCTCGTTCTGTGAAAGAAAAAACATAATAAACCAACAATATACTTACCCTCCGCAGATCTGTAACGTCCAACGATGTAAATCCTTCTGAAGGGGTTAAAACATTTTGCAGCAAGGAGCTTTGCTAATGCAGGCTGCTCCTCGCTGCAAAACCCCGGGGAATGAGTCTAAATATAGATCAATGAGCTATATTTAGCTTCATTTGCGGTGAGGCGCCCTCTGCTGGATGTTCATAGATCGTGGGAAATTTCCTAGAAAGCTCCCAGGCTTTCTAGGCAAGTTCCCACGATCTATAAACAGCCAGCAGAGGGCGCCTCACCGCAAATGAAGCTAAATATAGCTCATTGATCTATATTTAGACTCATTCCCCGGGGTTTTGCAGCGAGGAGCAGCCTGCATTAGCAAAGCTCCTTGCTGCAAAATGTTTTAACCCCTTCAGAAGGATTTACATCGTTGGACGTTACAGATCTGCGGAGGGTAAGTATATTGTTGGTTTATTATGTTTTTTCTTTCACAGAACGAGGGTCTTCAGTGATTGGATTGGGCGTAGAATAAAATACTCCAACAACCATTGTTTTTATTTCATTAAAATAATTTTAAATAATGTGTTTGTGTTTTATTTAACCCTTTCATTCAATTGGATTAATAATGGATAGGTGTCATAATTGACGCCTCTCCATTATTAATTAGGCTTAATGTCACCTTACAATAGCAAGGTGGCATTAACCCTTCATTACCCCATATCCCACCGCTACACGGGAATGGGAAGAGAGTGGCCAAGTGCCAGAATAGGCGCATCTTCCAGATGTGCCTTTTCTGGGGTGGCTGGGGGCAGATATTTTTAGCCAGGGGGGGGCCAATAACCGTGGACCCTCTCCAGGCTATTAATATCTGCCCTCAGTCACTGGCTTTACTACTCTGGCGGAGAAAATTGCGCGGGAGCCCACGCCAATTTTTTCCGCCATTTAACCCTTTATTTTAAGAGCTAGAACGGCCAAATTTTGCAGATACACACTACTGACATTAGTAGTGTGGAATCTGCAAAAAAAATGGAGAGAAGACATGGTTTACTGTATGTAAACCATGTCTCAAATCATGTCGGGTTTCAAGAAGGAGAAAGAAAAAGCCGGTAATTGAATTACCGGCTTTCAAGCTGTATAGCACTGGAATAAATATTAATATATATACATATATGTGTCTAATGACATATATATATATATATATATATATATATATATATATATATATAGACAGTATATATATATATTTTTTTCTTTTTGGGACACATGGATCATTTCTATAGCGGTATGTTGGTTTTGCAAGCCTGCGAGAAAACCACGCAGTACGGATGCCATACGGATTACATACGGAGGATGCCATGCGCAAAAAACGCTGACACACCCTGCCTACGGAGGAGCTACGGACCACTATTTTCGGGACATTTCAGCGTATTACGGCCGTAATATACGGACCGTATTTTCATACGCTGAGTGTGAAGCCGGCCTAAGGAAGGAAATAATGAACTAACTTCACTACAAAGTTGTCTGCATCATTAGGCGCTGAGGTCGCGGTTTTTCTGCTGATCTGATGACGTTCTACTAATATTCTCTGGTTAGCTAAACTTGGCTGGAACAACATTGTCTGACAGTGCGATCTTTTTCCTTTTTTTTTTTTCTTCCAGCTGTGAGGGTTAAGAAACTTCCTCAAGCATAAACTTAGCAGGAGGAATAGAAAAGGTTAATAAAATGGAAAGCTGGGGATTGTACTGCTGAAATGTGCACTAAAGCCTGCACAGCGGAAAGTGAGGTTGGCTGCAGCGCTTTGATCATGGAGTTTAAAACAGATAAGGCCTTTTTTCCTTGTCCAAGGGAACCATCCCAGGTGCACTGTTTGATCACTGGCAATCTTAAATCCAGAACAGACTGCGCAGTACCCAGTGATCAAAAGCAGCACTCAAGCAAATGTATGGACAGCCTCAAAAGCATTAACAAAGTATAAATAATAAACCTCGCAATAACGACTCCTTTCAGCCTAAGTGCCGCATTGGATCAAAGCCTTAGGGACACCGAGAGTTCTTCTACAATATCAGCAGGTTGGAGAAAGTTATAGTTGTGTCTCGGGAAAGTCGCTGAGAAATAAAGTCAAATATTTGCCCAGAAGGTAAATGGACCCAACTTAAGTAATATTGTGATTAAACCTTGACTTTTATTATAATTAATTAATATGGTCTCAAACTGGTAAGGATTAAAATAACTCAGGTGGTATTGCTGTACAACATTTCCTTGGGACTCCTCTATGGAATATCACTCTCCTAAAGCTAACAGTTCTCCTACCTAGTTTAATGGCTGCATTCCACTATCTAGGATAACTTTTCTCAGGATAATTATAGATGTCAGTTGCATGACCACTAAAGCTGAATAAAATTCAGTCATAGCTAGGGTTGAGCGACCTTGACCTTTTTAGAGTCGAGCCGTGTTTCGCGAAACCCGACTATCTTAAAAGTCGAGTCGAGTGGAATCGGCCGATTATCGCGAAAAGTCGGGGATCGACCGAAACACGAAACCCAATGCAAGTCAATGGGGGAGCATAGTCGGCAGTGAGTGGAGGCCAGGAAAACACCTACACTGCCCATTTTAATGGCAAAAACATCCATTCTTGTTACAGAAGCTTGTCAATCGTAATTTAGCTTATAATAATTGGAAGGCATTTGAAATTGGGGGTCATTTGGCTAAAGTTGTGGGGGGTAGGGCTGGTTCAAGTAATTAGTGGGCCCAGTAAATCTGGACCACGTCACGGCAGTGGAACAGGGAGAGGTAAGTATTTCAACTTTGCAAGTGCTGTGATCCTGAGCAAGCAGGGGGGGCCCACTCGTTGGCATTGGCACTGGCACAGGGTCCCTCAAAGTACAGCGGTGTGTTTGCACGGCGGGGGCGCCTCCCACCGGCAGCAACACTTTTGCGTACTATGAGAGGCCCTGTGCCAGTGACGTCGCCAACTAGTATTCCTCCCCCCACCTGATGAAGGAACCTGCACTTTCATCTGCACCTTCCTCTTTGTCCCCGTGTAAGGTGGTATGGTATGCGGGAAGAGGAACCTGACTTTCAGCAGGGTCACAATCTTGATGTGTAGCGTGCACGGGAATGTTGCGTTATGGGTCAATGTACCAGCAGACTCATCTATCACTGGCTGGGCAATGGGCAGGATGAGGAGGAAACACAGATATAGGCCCAAAGAATAAAGTGGGCTAAATGCAGTTCAAAATTGGTAACACAGGACTAACCAGGGGGCATTGCAGTGGAGGACAACTGGAATGAGAGGCTGACACAGAGAGTAGGCCCAAATCAGTAAGTAGTCGAAATGCAGTTCAAAATTGGCAACAGTAGTAGACAGGCGGCACAGCTTTGTTCAGTGGAGGAGAACAGCAAGGAGTGGCAGACACCGATAGTAGGCCCCAACCAAACTAGTAGGCCAAATGCAGTCTAACATTAACAACTACTTAACGAGAGCCTGAAAATGGAATTTCAGGACAGGAAACCAGGAGAACAGCAAGGAGCGGCAGACACCGTTAGTAGGCCCTACCAAAGTAGTAGCCCCAATGCAGTTTTAAAATTCCTAGAGGCTGAAAACAAGACTATTGACGCTCTGCTTTTTTCAAAGGAGGACAGCTGTATTGAGTGGCGCAGACAGACACAGGTAGTACGCCTTAAACCAAAAATGTGGCTCACTGCAGTTTAAAAAAGGTTACAGGGGTACACAGGCAGCATTGCTCTGGGCAGTGGAGGACAATTTCAATAGTGGACCGCAAACAGACTTTGTACGCCTACTATTAAAAAAAGGATGCTCTATGCAATTAAAAATAGGTTCCAGGGGTTCACGGGCAGCAGTGGTGTGGTCAGTGGAGGAGTAGTAGAAAGAACGGACCGCAGACAGGCTTCGAAGGCCTAACATAATAAAATTGGGCTGTAGGCACTTTATAATTGGTTCCAGGGGTACACGGGCAGCAGTAGACAGGTCAGTGGAGGCCTAGTGGAAGGAGGGACCACAGACAGGCTTCGAAGGCCTAACATAAAAAAAATTGTGCTGTAGGCACTTTTAAATAGGTTCCAGGGGTACACGGGCAGCAGTGGTCTGGTCAGTGGAGGAGTAGTAGAAAGAACGGACCGCAGACAGGCTTCGAAGGCCTAACATACTAAAATATGGCTGTAGGCACTTTAGAATTGGTTCAGGGGTGCACGGGCAGCAGTAGACTGGTCAGTGGAGGCCTAGTGGAAGGAGGGACCGCAGACAGGCTTCGAAGGCCTAACATAATAAAATTGGGCTGTAGGCACTTTATAATTGGTTCCAGGGGTACACGGGCAGCAGTAGACAGGTCAGTGGAGGCCTAGTGGAAGGAGGGACCGCAGACAGGCTTCGAAGGCCTAACATAAAAAAATTGGGCTGTAGGCACTTTTAATAATAATAATAATAATAATCTTTATTTTTATATAGCGCTAACATATTTCGCAGCGCTTTACAGTTTTGCACACATTATCATCACTGTCCCCGATTGGGCTCACAATCTAGAATTCCTATCAGTATGTCTTTGGAATGTGGGAGGAAACCGGAGTGCCCGGAGGAAACCCACGCAAACACGGAGAGAACATACAAACTCTTTGCAGATGTTGTCCTGGGTGGGATTAGAACCCAGGACCCCAGCGCTGCAAGGCTGTAGTGCTAACCACTGCGCCACCGTGCTGCACTTTTAAATAGGTTCCAGGGGTACACGGGCAGCAGTGGTCTGGTCAGTGGAGGAGTAGTAGAAAGAAGAGACCGCAGACAGGCTTCGAAGGCCTAACATAATAAAATTGGGCTGTAGGCACTTTATAATTGGTTCCAGGGGTACACGGGCAGCAGTAGACAGGTCAGTGGAGGCCTAGTGGAAGGAGGGACCACAGACAGGCTTCGAAGGCCTAACATAAAAAAAATTGTGCTGTAGGCACTTTTAAATAGGTTCCAGGGGTACACGGGCAGCAGTGGTCTGGTCAGTGGAGGAGTAGTAGAAAGAACGGACCACAGACAGGCTTCGAAGGCCTAACATACTAAAATATGGCTGTAGGCACTTTAGAATTGGTTCAGGGGTGCACGGGCAGCAGTAGACTGGTCAGTGGAGGCCTAGTGGAAGGAGGGACCGCAGACAGGCTTCGAAGGCCTAACATAATAAAATTGGGCTGTAGGCACTTTATAATTGGTTCCAGGGGTACACGGGCAGCAGTAGACAGGTCAGTGGAGGCCTAGTGGAAGGAGGGACCGCAGACAGGCTTCGAAGGCCTAACATAAAAAAATTGGGCTGTAGGCACTTTTAATAATAATAATAATAATAATAATCTTTATTTTTATATAGCGCTAACATATTTCGCAGCGCTTTACAGTTTTGCACACATTATCATCACTGTCCCCGATTGGGCTCACAATCTAGAATTCCTATCAGTATGTCTTTGGAATGTGGGAGGAAACCGGAGTGCCCGGAGGAAACCCACGCAAACACGGAGAGAACATACAAACTCTTTGCAGATGTTGTCCTGGGTGGGATTAGAACCCAGGACCCCAGCGCTGCAAGGCTGTAGTGCTAACCACTGCGCCACCGTGCTGCACTTTTAAATAGGTTCCAGGGGTACACGGGCAGCAGTGGTCTGGTCAGTGGAGGAGTAGTAGAAAGAAGAGACCGCAGACAGGCTTCGAAGGCCTAACATAAAAAAATTGTGCTGTAGGCACTTTTAAATAGGTTCCAGGGGTACACAGGCAGCAGTGGTCTGGTCAGTGGAGGAGTAGTAGAAAGAACGGACAGCAGACAGGCTTCAAAGGCTTAACATAAAAAAATTGGGCTGTAGGCACTTTTAAATAGGTTCCAGGGGTACACGGGCAGCAGTGGTCTGGTCAGTGGAGGAGTAGTAGAAAGAACGGACCGCAGACAGGCTTCGAAGGCCTAACATACTAAAATATGGCTGTAGGCACTTTAGAATTGGTTCAGGGGTGCACGGGCAGCAGTAGACTGGTCAGTGGAGGCCTAGTGGAAGGAGGGACCGCAAACAGGCTTCGAAGGCCTAACATAATAAATTAGGGCTGTGGGCACTTTAACATTGGTTCCAGGGGTACACGGGCAGCAGTAGACTGGTCAGTGGAGGCCTAGTGGAAGGAGGGACCGCAGACAGGCTTCGAAGGCCTAACATAATAAATTAGGGCTGTAGGCACTTTAACATTGGTTCCAGGGGAACACGGGCAGCAGTAGACAGGTCAGTGGAGGCCTAGTGGAAGGAGGGACCGCAGACAGGCTTCGAAGGCCTAACATAATAAAATTGGGCTGTAGGCACTTTGAATTCTCTTGCAGGGGTACACAGGCAGTGGGCACCATTGGTGTTGTCAGCGGCGGCCGATTCTAATGAGTGTCTGCCAGTTAGTAGTCCCAAAAAATCAATACATGTTAATGTCTCGCATTACAACAAAAAGAAAAACCAAAAGGGTGCAATCATTAGGTACAGGGTTGGGCTCCTCTGCGTAGTTTCAGACCTAGTAGTTTTGCACAAAGTATTTACTTGGGTAAATATAGGACACTGCCCCTGACTATGTTAAGTACCATCATACATGTCAACACAATGGTATTGTCAGTGGCAGTAATTTACGGATGTCAGCGCATAGACTAAACATAGGTGTAACTGTGAGAGATAATTGTGCAAGTGGTAGAGCAATGTTTGAGCTGGGGGTGGGTGAACTCTCTTGTGGCCGGCGGTACATGCCCAGGGCCCCTCATGTTACAACAGTGTGTCTGACATTGGGTGCGCACCACCACCGGCAGAGACACTTTATTGTACTATGAGGGACCCAGTGGCAGTGCCGTAGACCAAAAGCGGGCACACCCACCTCTTCAGACAAACAGCACTCTCACGGGTGCTTGCGCCAAGTGTCGATACCACGGCCCCGTGTGGGGAGTTTGGCCATTTAGGGAGGTGTAAACATGTCGTATGCTGGACAATCAGCTGCTGCAAATTACGAGATTGGTTAAGTCATTCAGAGTAGTCCACAGGCAATACCTTTTCATAGGTTAGCTAGGTTCGGCCAGGCAAGGTGGGGCAAAAGAATTCGAAATCCAGTTGTGGTTCATTTTAATGAAGGTTAGATCATCAACATTTTGGGTGGCCAGACGAGTCCTTTTTTCGGTTAATATTGAACCTGCAGCACTGAATACTCTTTCTGATAGGACACTAGCTGCCGGGCAAGCAAGCTCCTGCAATGCATATTCTGCCAATTCTGGCCAGGTGTCTAATTTGGATGCCCAGTAATCAAATGGGAATGACGGTTGAGGTAGAACATCGATGAGTGATGAAAAATAGTTAGTAACCATACTGGACAAATGTTGTCTGCTGTCACTTTGAATTGATGCAGCAGTACCTGTCCTGTCTGCGGTCATAGCAAAATCACTCCACAACCTGGTCAGAAAACCCCTCTGTCCAACGCCACTTCGGATTTCTGCACCTCTAACACTTCTGTTCTGCTGCCCCCTGCTGCTCGTGTGAGAACGATCACGGGCGCTGTGTGCTGGGAATGCCTGAAGCAAACGGTCAACAAGAGTTGATTGTTTGGTTGCTAATATTAGTTCCAAGTTCTCATGTGGCATAATATTTTGCAATTTGCCTTTATAGCGAGGATCAAGGAGGCAGGCCAACCAGTAATCGTCATTGTTCATCATTTTAGTAATGCGTGTGTCCCTTTTGAGGATACGTAAGGCATAATCCGCCATGTGGGCCAAAGTTCCAGTTGTCAAATCTGCGGTTGGGCTGGGTTGAGGGGCAGTTTCAGGCAAATCTATGTCACTTGTGTCCCTCAAAAAACCAGAACCCGGCCTTGCCACGCCACCAATTTCCAGTGGCCCCGGAAAAGCTTCCTCATTAAAAATATACTCATCCCCATCATCCTCCTCGTCCTCCTCCTCTTCGCCCGCTACCTCGTCCTGTGCACTGCCCTGACCAGACAATGGCTGACTGTCATCAAGGCTTTCCTGTTCCTCTGCTGCAGACGCCTGATTTTTTATGTGCATCAAACTTTGCATCAGCAGACGCATTAGGGGGATGCTCATGCTTATTATGGCGTTGTCTGCACTAACCAGCCGTGTGCATTCCTCAAAACACTGAAGGACTTGACACATGTCTTGTATCTTCGACCACTGCACACCTGACAACTCCATGTCTGCCATCCTACTGCCTGCCTGTGTATGCGTATCCTCCCACAAAAACATTACAGCCCGCCTCTGTTCGCACAGTCTCTGAAGCAGGTGCAGTGTTGAGTTCCACCTTGTTGCAACGTCTATGATTAGCCGATGCTGGGGAAGGTTCAAAGACCGCTGATAGGTCTGCATACGGCTGGAGTGTACAGGCGAACGGCGGATATGTGAGCAAAGTCCACGCACTTTGAGGAGCAGGTTGGATAACCCCGGATAAGTTTTCAGGAAGCACTGCACCACCAGGTTTAAGGTGTGAGCCAGGCAAGGAATGTGTTTCAGTTGGGAAAGGGAGATGGCAGCCATGAAATTCCTTCCGTTATCACTCACTACCTTGCCTGCCTCAAGATCTACTGTGCCCAGCCACGACTGCGTTTCTTTCTGCAAGAATTCGGACAGAACTTCCGCGGTGTGTCTGTTGTCGCCCAAACACTTCATAGCCAATACAGCCTGCTGACGCTTGCCAGTAGCTGCCCCATAATGGGACAACTGGTGTGCAACAGTGGCAGCTGCGGATGGAGTGATTAGGCGACTGCGATCTGTGGACGAGCTCTCGCTTCTGCAGGAGGACGAGGAGGAGGGGGTGCAAACGCCTACAGCCAACTGTTTCCTAGACCGTGGGCTAGGCAGAACTGTCCCGAAATTGCTGTCCCCTGTGGACCCTGCATCCACCACATTCACCCAGTGTGCAGTGATGGACACGTAACGTCCCTGGCCATGCCTACTGGTCCATGCATCTGTTGTCAGGTGCACCTTTGTACTCACAGATTGCCTGAGTGCATGGACGATGCGCTCTTTAACATGCTGGTGGAGGGCTGGGATGGCTTTTCTCGAAAAGAAGTGTCAACTGGGTAGCTCGTAGCGTGTTACAGCGTAGTCCATCAGGGCTTTGAAAGCTTCACTTTCAACTAACCGGTAGGGCATCATCTCTAACGAGATTAGTCTAGCTATGTGGGCGTTCAAACCCTGTGTACGCGGATGCGAGGATAAGTACTTCCTTTTTCTAACCAGAGTCTCATGTAGGGTGAGCTGGACTGGAGAGCTGGAGATCGTGGAACTAGCGGGTGTGCCGGTGGACATGGCAGACTGAGAGACGGTTGGAGACGGTATTGTTTCCGCCTGTGCCCTAGATGCAGTGTTTCCTACTACAAAACTGGTGATTCCCTGACCCTGACTGCTTTGGCCTGGCAAAGAAACCTGCACAGATACTGCAGGTGGTGCGGAAAATGGTGGCCTTACAGTGACGGCAGGGATGTAGCGTTGGTGAGTAGCTTCATTGGCCGAGGGTGCTACAACCTTAAGGGACGTTTGGTAGTTAGTCCAGGCTTGCAAATGCATGGTGGTTAAATGTCTATGCATGCAACTTGTATTCAGACTTTTCAGATTCTGACCTCTGCTTAAGGTAGTTGAACATTTTTGACAGATGACTTTGTGCGGATCAATTGGATGTTGTTTAAAAAAATGCCAGACTGCACTCTTTCGAGCCTCGGATCCCTTTTCAGGCATTGCAGACTGAGCTTTAACCGGATGGACACGCTGTCCTCCAACAGTTTTTGGCTTTGCCACGCGTTTTGTCCCATCTACGGGCCCGGCAGATGGAACCTGTTGCGATGTTGATGCCTGCTGCGGCCCCTCCTCCTCCGCTTCAGAACTACTGCCGCCTGCACCCTGTTCCCCCAATGGCTGCCAATCGGGGTCAACAACTGGGTCATCTATAACCTCCTCTTCTAGCTCGTGCGCAACTTCGTCTGTGTCACCGTGTAAGTCGGTGGTAGAGCGTTCGTGACGGGGCAACATAGTCTCATCAGGGTCTGATTCTGGATCAGTACCCTGCGAGGGCAATGTTGTGGTCTGAGTCAAAGGACCAGCATAGTAGTCTGGCTGTGGCTGTGCATCAGTGCACTCCATGTCAGATTCAACTTGTAATGGGCATGGCCTGTTAACTGCTTCACTTTCTAAGCCAGGGACGGTATGTGTAAAGAGCTCCATGGAGTAACCCGTTGTGTCGCCTGCTGCATCCTTCTCTGTTGTTGTTTTTGCTGAAGAGGACAAGGAAGCGACTTGTTCCTGACCGTGAACATCCACTAACGACGCGCTGCTTTTACTTTTACCAGTTTCAAAAGAGGAGGCAAAAGAGCTAGAGGCTGAGTCAGCAAGGTAAGCCAAAACTTGCTCTTGCTGCTCTGGCTTTAAAAGCGGTTTTCCTACTCCCAGAAAAGGGAGCGTTCGAGGCCTTCTGTAGCCAGACGACGAACCTGGCTCCACAGCTCCAGGCTTAGGTGCAATATTTTTTTTCCCACGACCACCTGATGCTCCACTACCACTACCATCATTACCAGCTGACAATGAACGCCCACGGCCACGACCTCTTCCACCAGACTTCCTCATTGTTTTAAAAACGTAACCAAAGTAACGGTATTTGTTGCTGTCAAACAACTTACACGGTGAGCTATAACTTCAGAATGATTTAGATATCACTTTACAGGTGGGTGAGACCGGAAGGAAAATCACGCACAATGTTACACACTCTGTTTTCGGTGGCACCAAATGAGAGAGATGCCACACACTCAGGACTGTCACTCAAGCAGAAATGTCAATATTGATCTCCCACTTTTTTTTTATTTGTTCAGGGAGAATTTAGAAACCAAATAAAAAATAGGCTTTCAATGGCCGACTATTTGAGAGAGAGAGATGGCACACCCAGGAGTCAAGACTGGCACACAAGCAGAAAGGGCAATATTAATCTCCCACTGATTTTTTTTTTTTTTTTCAAGGAGACTTTAGAAACAAAATAAAATAAAATGATTTTTTCAGGATGAATTTAGAAACAAAATAAAATAAAATGATTTTTTAAGGGAGAATTTAGAAACCAAATAAAAAAAAAATAGCCTTTCTATGGCCCAGTGCCCACTATTTGAGAGAGAGAGAGATGGCACACCCAGGAGTCAAGACTGGCACACAAGCAGAAAGGGCAATATTAATCTCCCACTGATTTCTTTTTTTTTTTTCAGGGAGACTTTAGAAACAAAATAAAATAAAATTATTTTTTCAGGAAGAATTTAGGAACCAAATAAAATAAAATGATTTTTTAAGGGAGAATTTAGAAACCAAATAAAAAAAAATATCCTTTCTATGGCTCAGTGCCCACTATTTGAGAGAGAGAGAGATGGCACACCCAGGAGTCAAGACTGGCACACAAGCAGAAAGGGCAATATTAATCTCCCACTGATTTCTTTTTTATTTTTTCAGGGAGAATTTAGAAACACAATAAAAAAAAATAGGCTTTCTATGGCCCACTATTTGAGAGAGAGAGAGATGGCACACCCAGGAGTCAGGAGTGGCACACAAGCAGAAAGGGCAATATTAATCTCCCACTGATTTCTTTTTGATTTTTTCAGGGAGAATTTAGAAACACAATAAAAAAAAATAGGCTTTCTATGGCCCACTATTTGAGAGAGAGAGATGGCACACCCAGGAGTCAAGACTGGCACACAAGCAGAAAGGGCAATATTAATCTCCCACTGATTTTTTTTTTTTTCAGGGAGACTTTAGAAACAAAATAAAATAAAATGATTTTTTCAGGAAGAATTTAGAAACCAAATAAAATAAAATGATTTTTTAAGGGAGAATTTAGAAACCAAATACAAAAAAAATAGCCTTTCTATGGCCCAGTGCCCACTATTTGAGAGAGAGAGATGGCACACCCAGGAGTCAGGAGTGGCACACAAGCAGAAAGGGCAATATTAATCTCCCACTGATTTCTTTTTGATTTTTTCAGGGAGAATTTAGAAACACAATAAAAAAAAAAATAGGCTTTCTATGGCCCACTAGTTGAGAGAGAGAGATGGTACACCCAGGAGTCAGGAGTGGCACACAAGCAGAAAGGGCAATATTAATCTCCCACTGATTTTTTTTTAAATTTTTTATGGGAGTATTTAGAAACCCAATAAAAAAAAAAATTAATAGGCTTTCTATGGCCCACTATTTGAGAGAGAGATGGCACACTCAGGACTGGCACAGAAGCCCAAAGGCCAATATTAATCTCCCACTGTATTTTTTTTATCAGGGAGAATTTATAAACCCCACAAAAAAAAAAAAAAAAAAAACAGAAAAATGAAAAGGCTTTCTATGGCCCACTATGTGAGAGAGATGGCACACACAGGGATGGCACTCTAGCAGAAATGCCAATCTTAATCTCCCACAAAAAAAAAAAACAGGGACTGTCCTACAATTACTATCTCCCTGCAGTAATCTCAGCCAGGTATGGCAGGCAGCAATAAGGAGTGGACTGATGCACAAATTAAATAAAAAGTGTGGACAAACAAACAAGATAGCTGTGCAGAAAGGAAGGAACAACAGGATTTGTGCTTTGAAAAAAGCAGTTGGTTTGCACAGCGGCGTACACACAGCAATGCAGCTATCAGGGAGCCTTCTAGGGCAGCCCAATGAGCTACAGCGCTGAGGAAAAAAAATGTAGCTTCCACTGTCCCTGCAAACAAAAGGTGGTGTTGGACAGTGTTAATCGCTACAGCACAAGCGGTTTGGTGGTTAATGGACCCTGCCTAACGCTATCCCTGCTTCTGACGAAGCGGCAGCAACCTCTCCCTATGCTCAGATCAGCAGCAGTAAGATGGTGGTCGGCGGGAACGCCCCTTTATAGCCCCTGTGACGCCGCAGACAGCAAGCCAATCACTGCAATGCCCTTCTCTAAGATGGTGGGGACCAGGACCTATGTCATCACGCTGCCCACACTCTGCGTCCACCTTCATTGGCTGAGAAATGGCGCTTTTCGCGTCATTGAAACGTGACTTTGGCGCAAAAGTCGCGTACCGCATGGCCGACCCCACACAAGGGTCGGATCGGGTTTCATGAAACCCGACTTTGCCAAAAGTCGGCGACTTTTAAAAATGAACGATCCGTTTCGCTCAACCCTAGTCATAGCCTCCCTGACATGTTTCGCCATGACTGGCTTCTTCAGGGGACTGAAGCTAAACTTTTCACCATATTGATTAATTACAATAAAAGTCAAGTTTTAATCACAATATCCCGTAAGTTGGGTCCATTTAGCATATAATATTTATATACTCACATATCAAATACGTTTATATACAATTATACGATCATCCAACAATCCAGGATATTATTCAGAGCTGTTGCTTATCGGTTTTCCTTTATACAGGAACTATATAGTATATTCCTTTCTTCCAATATATAGGATTTACTAATCGATTATGTTATATTCCTATTTTGAACTTTTGGGACTAAACTATTTTTTCTTCATTTTTTTCTCAATGCACTCTAAAAGCTAGTTGAATTCTTTTTTTTTTATTTTCCCTTGACAAGGTTGCATGAGGGACAAGTTCTACTTGGTGATATGATAGAAAAATAATTTAAAAAATGTAAATCCAACATTGGATTTTTTGCACTCTTTTTTTATCTACCGTATTTATTTTTTATTTTGCTTAAACCATCATTTTATTTCATTTTATTTTATTTTTCCATAAATCAAAAGCACATACAAGTAAGAAACTTTTAAATATATTTCATTAAACAAATCTGCTTCTATGTCTTCCTGGACTGATCTTTCATTCTCAGAATTCACAATTCCCAGGTAAAATCCGTACTCAGTGAATACAGATTTTTCCATTACTGAGATAGGAAATGTCAGTTGGCGCTTTAAAGTTCTATGGAGCACTGTAACAGTAATTTCAGGAAAACTTGCAGCAGAATATTTGTTTCTATATAGAATTTTAAAAGCACAAACTGTCATCTCCTATCTCAGTAATGGGAAAACTGTGTTTACTGAAGACAGATTTTACCAATAAAGTGAGAATGGATGATCAATTCCAGGAGGTTAAAGAAGCAGATTTATCAGATAAGAAATATTACAAAGTTTCTTATTTTCATGTGCAAATACAAACTAAAATGATGGTTACTCTTTACATAATGTGCTGTATTTTTTTCTATAGGTTGTTACGATCATAGCAGTATCATGTATATATTTAGTTTTATTATTTAAAAAATATTTTTTTTATCAAGGAAAAAATATAGTTTCTGAAGTATTTTTTTTTTCTTTGTTAAACTTTTTTTTTTTAACTTTGAATTTTGTTCCCATGAGAGACTACAAGTTGTGACATTAACTGCTGAGCCTGAAACATATTCTTATACTTTTTTTTAATTTTCTTATTAAATAGTAGATTTTTATTTTATTTTCTTAACATCTTTCTTGAGCTGAGCATTCAGCGATCTGATTTAAAGCAGTCACTTGTATTAATGGAAAACATAGACTGGAGATGTTCGTAGACTTCTAAAGGAAAGTTTTCTAGGTATGCTCTGTAGCTATAAGGAGCTACTGTGCTGGGAGGTGGATGAGGAAAGTTGTGACCTTCACCTATTGTGAATGGTGAATCATCTGTTACCTACTGCATATATAGTTGATATACTGCTGACATTGGAATCCTGCCTATGTTGACGAGATGAAAAGTAGACGTCTGTGGTCAAAGAGAAAAATGCAAGGTTTCAGTTGTTGTTGTTGTTTTTTTTTTTTTTATATATAAATAGTGACTTGGAAAGGAAAAAAAAATCTCTGAAGTGTTTAAAAAATATGATTACTATAAAGCATAAATTAGATTTTTTTCTGAAGGTACATTTCCAATAAGTCAATGGAAAGGTTTTATTTTGTTTTAATAAGTAGATTTTGGGCTCACACTCATTTGCGAAAAAAAATGTAAGGGTGCAATCCGATAAAAAAATCGTGTTTGCATTCTTCTGCCTAATGTTATTCTATGATTCACTGCTCATCTGCTGTTTTTTTCTTAGATTGGACTGAGAAAAAAATTGCAGCGTGCAGCGTGATGCAATTGTCCTCATATATTAAACGTCAATGAGTGCAAGAAAAAAAAATCGCACAGCACACAGACAATGCATGTGCCATCTGATTTTTACCCATTCAACTCCTAGAAAACCTGACACTTTATCAGCCAAGTACAGTAAAATCACAGCGTGGCCCGTCCTCCCAGATCCTGCTCACCGTCCTCCTACCTTGATTGCGTGGATGATGCATCCTGCGTCATCCACAATGCTGGATGAAGTCTTGCTCCTGTGCAGTGAATTTGCAGCTTTCGCCTGCGCACTTTGCTTTGCCCTACTGCTGGTAAAGCCAAAATTGAAAATAAGTGCGCCTGCGCGCAGTAGGGAAAAGCATAGTGCGCTGGCACGAGGTGCGATTTCTCTGCCCAGGAGCAAGATTTTGCCCGGAAATGTGGAAGACGGAGGAGACAGACGGACAGCGAGCAGCAGCCGCTAGGAGTGATAGAGAACACAGAATTGACGCCCTTCTAATCGGACCGACAGGATTAACATACAGCGCGAGGGAACTTCAGAAGGTTTTTGGGGAGTATACATAGGAATTTAGGGGATTATATAACCATTTATAGAATGCATTATAGCACATTGTGCTGTTATCTTGGATGACAGGGACACAAGGTAATTGAACAATAGATGCTTGTTAATATGTTGGTTACACATTGTCCAGGCTAGCTAATTTGTTGACCTGCAAAACAGAGAAGGATGAACTATGCAGATTGATTAAATGTTATACTCATCCCACCTCCCCCCTAACCTGTAGATGATGAACTGAGCGACAGAAATGGGAATAAAAAGGGATTTTCTATCCTTCTGAAAGAACCAGAGAATCTTTACACAACCACAGCCAGGAACACTCTATAGGACGGCAGCCAGGACATCATGGCTCCATCACAAAAGACACAGTACTACAGGATGCCAGCTTAGGGGACCATGGCTCCATCTGAAAGAATTCAAATCTGCTTCATTGACCATCACTGAACCCATGGATATGCTTGGGGATGCCAGGATTAGGACCCACTGGTCACCTGGCTCCATAGAGATGTTCGGAGAAGCCATGTTATGACCATCCATTCACCTTGTCACATGCCTCAGTCGACTGTCGGCTTCCTAAACTTGTCGTTATGTCCTATCTGTGGGTGTCACGGGGGGTAGTCGGCCCTACAATTGCAGCTGCTCAAATCCCGGCTAGTCAGCAGAAGGGTCAGACTCTGGGTATTTTGCTTTGTTTGTTTTATGTGTTATTGGCTGTTGGTGGTTCAATAACGTATTGCCACTCTCTTTTACCCTCACCCTGTGTTGCCTGAGTAATATTATGCCCATGGGAAAGGAGAGGGGGCATTCAGTGGCATAAGCCCTGAACCATGCGATATCGGGCCAGCAGACTAGTGTACCCATTGATACACCGTGTCTCCCCAAACTACTATTTTGGGCTTCATACAACCTTCTGATCTTTTCCATTCAATTTTTGGGATGTAAAATGACCAAAAACAAGTGATTCTTCAATTTTTCCCCACTTCAGCTTCATCAAATACATTAATAATAAATTTAATTAGATCTGATAGTTACACATCAGCAATATTAAAAATATCTTACGTGGCTTTACTTTTTAGATGCCATTAGCATTACAATGCCATTGGCACCCTGTTCTCATGATCCGGGAAAAAAATGGTGGTCAGAAGACACCATTCCCACATTTCCAATCTCTTAAAATATTGACAGCAGCTTTTAAGAGGTTAAAGGGAACCTGTCACCCCATTTTTTCAGTACGAGATAAAAATACTGTTAAATAGGGCTTGAGCTGTGCGTTACTATAGTGTATTTTGTGTACCCTGATTCCCCACCTATGCTGCCGAAATAACTTACCAAAGTCGCCGTTTTCGCCTGTCAATCAGGCTGGTCAGGTCATGGTGGCATAACGCAGTCTAATGCAGTCCATTAACGCTGTGCCCAACTTTTTACTATTGATGCTGCCTATGCAGCATCAATAGTAAAAACATATAATGCTAAAAATAATAATAAAAAAGGCCAAACATATTCTTAACTTCCGCCATCCGCTCCAGCCTTTCCCAGTCCTTGCGACGCTCCGGTCCCAAGAATGCATTGCGGCAATGACTCGAGATCATGTAACGGTCTCGCGAGATGATGATGTAGCGGTCTCACGAGACCGCTACATGATCACGTGTTATTGCCGCAATGCATTACTGGGAACGGAGCGTCGTGACGGGCATCGTTAAAGGCCTGCATTCGGGGCCCGCCGGAAGGTGAGTATATAACTAATTTTTATTTTAATTTTTTTTTAACAGGGATATGGTGCCCACATTGCTATATACTACGTGGGCTGTGTTATATACTACGTGGGCTGTGCTCTATACTACGTGGGCTGTGCTCTATACTACGTGGGCTGTGTTATATACTATGTGGGCTGTGTTATATACTGCGTGGGCTGTGCTATATACTGCGTTGCTAAAACAAAGACCAGAAAGCAGTTTTTTTGTAGTCAAAAGGTAAATAGAATTTAATATATTTATTAATGTATACAAAACAGGTAAAAAGGCATAGCCCAGGGGTGGGGTGTGGACAGTGCTGTGTCTGGAGTTGGTGCTGACGGTATGTTTACTATCAATCTTCCTTTGGTGTTATTGTTATTTTTTCCTTACTGTTGCGCTAGCACACATGGTCCTTTGTTAGCCTATTGAGGTTGTGACGTGTATTAACCATGTTGGACTTGCATGATTACATTAGGGGATCCACTTTGATACCTTTTTCCAAGACTTAATTTCCACACTATTAACAGCCTTTTTTGCTCATATGTGCGGTTTTGCTGTGTAACCTTTCCCGCTATGCCTTTTTACCTGTTTTGTATACATTAATAAATATATAAAATTCTATTTACCTTTTGACTACAAAAAACTGCTTTCTGGTGTTTGTTTTAGTCTTTATGAACTTTGCATTTAGTCCTGTATTGTGTCCATATAGGCAATGGGTATATAATTTGTTGTATTATCTATTTGATACCTTTTATGATCCATTATTCCCTATTTTGCATATAATGTTATCTTCCATTGTTGTTCTTATATACTGCGTGGGCTGTGTTGTTATATACTACATCGCTGTGCTATATACTACTCGGGCTGTGCTATATACTACGTGGGCTGTGTTATATACTATGAGGGCTGTGTTATATACTGTGTGGGCTGTGCTATGTACAACATGGCTGTGCAATATAGTACGTGGGCTGTGCTATATACTACATACATATTCTAGAATACCCGATGCGTTAGAATCGGGCCACCATCTAGTATACTTATATATGGTTATTAGATCGCCCCTCAATCATCTTTTTTCTAGACTAAATAATCCTAATTTTGCTAATCTCTCTGGGTATTGTAGTTCTCCCATCCCCTTTATTAATTTTGTTGCCCTCCTTTGTACTCACTCTAGTTCCATTATATCCTTTCTGAGCACCGGTGCCCAAAACTGTACACAGTACTCCATGTGCTGTGTAACCAGGGATTTGTACAGAGGCAGTAAAATGCTCTCATCATGTGTATCGAGACCTCTTTTAATGCACCCCATGATCCTGTTTGCCTTGGCAGCTGCTGCCTGGCACTGGCTGCTGCAAGTAAGTTTATCATTAACTAGGATCCCCAAGTCCTTCTCCCTGTCAGATTTACCCAGTGGTTTCCCGTTCAGTGTGTAATGGTGATATTGATTCCTTCTTCCCATGTGTATAACCTTACATTTATCATTGTTAAACCGCATCTGCCACCTCTCGGCCCAAGTTTCCAACTTATCCAGATCCATCTGTAGCAGAATACTATCTTCTCTTGTATTGACTGCTTTACATAGTTTTGTATCATCTGCAAATATCGATATTTTTCTGTGTAAATCTTCTACCAGATTGTTAATAAATATGTTGAAGAGAATAAGTCCCAACACCGACCCTTGCAGTCCCCACTGGACACAGCGACCCAGTCAGAAAATGTACCATTTATAACCACCCTCTGCTTTCTATCACTAAGAGAGTTACTTACTCATTTACACACATTTTCCCCCAGACACAGCATTCTCATTTTGTGTACCAATCTCTTGTGTGGCACGGTATCAAATGCTTTGATATACCACGTCCAATGATTTGGTCCAGTGTATAGCTTACCTCTTCATAAAAACTGATTAGATTGGTTTGACAGGAGCGATTCCTCATAATCCCATGCTGATATGGAGTTAAACAGTTATTCTCTTTGAGATAATACAGAATAACATCCCTCAGAAACCCTTCAAATATTTTACCAACAATAGAGGTTAGACTTACTGGCCTATAATTTCCAGCTTCAGTTTTAGAGGCATTTTTGAATATTCGTACCACATTTGCTATGCGCCAGTCCTGTAGAACAGACCCCGTCGCTATAGAGTTCCTAAATATAAGAAATAATGGTTTCTCTATTACACTACTTAGCTCTCTTAGTACTCGTGGGTGTATGCCTGTTCCATCATGTTCTCATGCAGCTTTCAGCTACAGATGGTTACTTTCAGCATCATTTGACCAGCGTTACATGCAATAGATTGCCAGATAATTAGGCGACATAGACATGTTGCCTGTTGCATAAGCAGCTCCAGGCGGGCACTGACTACTCCGCATGAAAAATTAGCCCTTACAGGTGACCATTTGACAGTGGGTGGGCAAGGGGGGTAGAGCTGTGAAATTTTGAGCCTGCATAGACTTTGAGAATTGGGCCATGCGTCCCATGCACCCTACCTCCCCATGCTACACCACTGATAGAGACAATTAGCATTTGAAGACATTAAAGACCCCAAAAAGCATTAAAAAGCATTGAGGTTGTACGTAACACTACTGGCTCACTATCGATTTTTGGGCAATTAGGTTACTTTTGCACAATGAGCTATTTTTCATATTGAGCAGTCTTCTTGTAGACCACATCTGTTTGAGGTGGCAACTTAACTTCTCAGTAGAGTACCAGCCTAGAACCATCTGTAGCCAATTGGTCTGAACTGGTTGAGCAAATTTGAATTTCTTAGAATTGATTATTAAGACAAAAAAGATTTCCTGCTGGATGGAGTACATGGTAAATATGCAATGCCAAGAATGTTCTAAAAAATGTCAGAAGTGGTTCTAATAACCAGCAGAAAGCATTCCATCCTTTTTTGTGCTGTTGACTTGGCTATTCTTTTACGCTTACGGATATCATCTATTTTCTTCTGTTCATCCAATACCTTATGCTTCTTGCTTTTTCTTGGTCAACAGACACATCTTTTATGCAGTATGCCTGCTTATGCTTCTATTGATGTGGGTTATATTATACAGATGGTAATCATCTCATGAATGTATAAACTACAGGGATGCAAGGTATGAGAAGGGGTGAAGTATGGCGTGCTTACGTGCAAACAAGAGATTCTGTGTAATAGGAGAAGACTGTGCTTTAAGCAGAGTAGACATTCAGTCTTCAGATTTTCTTGATTTCAGCACATTATGAAACTCGCAAGATTACACACAACAATAATTGGTGTAATCAAATGGATTCCCTCTCTTTCGGTGATGCCATTTGCAGGAGAACCACTGATTGACATGGCGGTAGAGCAGGGATGCACAATTTTCTGAGGGGCCAAGAGCAATGACTGAACCAATTCCAGGGGCAGCAATAAATTGTGAAGGCTTAAAGGGAACCAATCAGGTCCGATTACACTATTAACCTGCAGATATAGAGTTAATCTACAGGTTAATAGCGTTATAAAAGTGTTAGGCTCCTGTGCTAAATGTGCGAAAACTGGGAGAAAATGAACTTTGTTTCTCCTGGGAGACGCTGGCTTTCTGTCATGCCACATGAGAGTGTGGGCTCTAAACACACCCTGGTCCTTGGATTGAGATTAAGAATGGATTAGGAGAGTGAAATTGTGTATGAAATCTCCAAGTCAAGGCCCTCATACACATTAGACATAAGTTGTACCAAAAGGACGATTTTGACCAAATCAATCGTTCGATATACAGTAGATGGTGAATGTTCGACTTTTGGTCAACGAATGTTCGTAGTCATCCGAAAGATTGATCGGGCATGTCTAATATTTTTGTATGACTATTGTCCATGGCATAATATGTTTGTGTGGGTCGTTCGGAAAACGATAGATAATTTATTTCCCTTAACCCGTCCCATCAATTATAATGTAAAACATGACACAATCATTCCTAGAAGTACTTTATATAATTGTTTAGTAATGGCAGGCAAAAACAAAAAAAAAACTAAAAACATTTGAAGAATTTTATATCTGTGGTGCACATGGTCTAGTACAGTGGTCCCCAACTCCAGGCCTCGAGGGCCGCCAACAGTGCAGGTTTCCAGGATATCCTTAGTATTGCACAGGGGTTGGAATCCAACCCATGTGCAATACTAAGGAAATCCTGAAAACCTGCACTGTTGGTGGCCCTCGAGGCCTGGAGTTGGGGACCACTGGTCTAGTAGATCTCTATTCAGCCTCTGAGTTATACAACGCCTATAGACTTCTATAGGATGCTAATATACCTCTATATGCCTCTAATACAAAACAAACTCATCGCTTTTAGGGAAAAATCTCTTTATACCATGCTGCCTGCAAGGAGCACCATATAGCGGCACACTGATTGTCTACACTGTGTGCAGAATTATTAGGCAAGTTGTATTTTAGAGGATTATTTTTATTATTGATCAACAACTACTGTATGTTCTTAATCAACCCAAAAGACTCATAAATATTATTATTATTATTATTTATTGTTATAGCGCCATTTATTCCATGGCGCTTTACATGTGAGGAGGGGTATACATAATAAAAACAAGTACAATAATCTTAAACAATACAAGTCATAACTGGTACAGGAGGAATGAGGCCCGCGAAGGCTCACAATCTACAAGGGATGGGTGAGAATACAGTAGGTGAGGTCAAAGCTTAATATTTTTGGAAGTTGGAGTGTTTTTTTTTTTTAGATTTGGCTATCTTAAGAGGATATCTGTTTGTGCAGGTAACTATTACTGTGCAGAATTATTAGGCAACTTAATAAAAACCAAATATAATCCCATCTCACTTGTTTATTTTCACCAGGTAAACCAATATAACTGCACAAAATTTAGAAATAAATATTTCTAACATATAAAAACAAAACCCCCCAAAATTAGTGACCAATATAGCCACCTTTCATTATGATGACACTCAACAGCCTTCCATCCATAGATTCTGTCAGCTGCTTGATCTGTTTGCGATCAACATTGCATGCAGCAGCCACCACAGCCTCCCAGACACTGTTCCGAGAGGTGGACTGTTTTCCCTCCGTGTAGATCTAACATTTTATGAGGGACCACAGGTCCTCTATGGGGTTCAGATCAGGTGAACAAGGGGGCCGTGTCATTATTTTTTCTTCTTTGAGACCTTTACTGGCCAGCCACACTGTGGAGTATTTGGAGGCATGTGATGGAGCATTGTCCTGCATGAAAATCATGTTTCTCTTGAACAATACCGACTTCTTCCTGTACCACTGCTTGAAGAAGTTGTCTTCCAGAAACTGGCAGTAGGTCTGGGAGTTGAGCTTCACTCCATCCTCAACCCGAAAAGGTTCCACGAGTTCATCTTTGATGATACCAGCCCATACCAGTACCCCACCTCCACCTTGCAGGCGTCTGAGTCGGAGTGGAGCTCTCTGCCCTTTACTGATCCAGCCTCTAGCCCATCCATCTGGCCCATCAAGTCACTCTCATTTAATCAGTCCATAAAACCTTTGAAAAGTCAGTCTTAAGATATTTCTTGGCCCAGGCTTCACGTTTTATCTTTTATTTCTTGTTCAAAGGTGGTCGTTTTTCAGCCTTCCTTACCTTGGCCATGTCTCTGAGTATCGCACAACTTGTGCTTTTTGTTACTTCAGTAACGTTGCAGCTCTGAAATATGGCAAAACTGGTGGCAAATGGCATCTTGGCAGCTTCACGCTTAGTTTTCCTCAATTCATGGGCAGTTATTTTGCACCTTTTTTGCCCAACACGCTTCTTGCAACCCTGTTGGTTTTTTGCTATGAAACGCTTGATTGTTCGGTGATCACACTTCAAAAGTTTGGCAATTTCAAGACTGTTGCATCCTTCTGCAAGACATCTCACAATTTTGGACTTTCCAGAGCCCGTCATATCTCTCTTCTGAGCCATTTTGCCAAAGGAAAGGAAGTTGCCTAATAATTAAGCACACCTTATATAGGGTTTTGATGTCATTAGACAACACCCCTCCTCATTACAGAGATGCACATAACCTGATTTACTTAATTGGTAGTTGGCTCTCAAGCCTGAACAGCTTGGAGTAGGACCACATGTATAAAAATATAATGTGATCAAAATACAACTTGCCTAATAATTCTGTACACAGTGTACAGTCCCAGAGTTTCGAGCACACGGATCATTTTTGTATCTATACTTGCAGCACATAATAAATAATGTACTTTCTGTATATCTCTTTTTATGACTGTAAATGCTAAGTTGGGCAGCACCAAATAAAATGATATATAAGATAATTAGCCTTATTTTTAGTGTTAACTCAAAGTTGCCAGAATAACCTGCAACGCATTTGATGTGAAAGTGGCCAAAAGAAATATTTATTTTTAAAAGGGAGAAAACATAGGCTGAGTTGTATGAAGTTTACCCTCCTTGCTTCCTCCAAGATTTCTTTTGGCTGCTATATATTAGAAACAGTCATAGTCTTCATTCATTTTCATGATCTGCTTGGGAGGGAGCTGAGTGTTTTTGCATTTAGTGACTGGCAACCCTTAAGCGCTATGCATTTGAATGGTTTCTCTCTTTTACGTACACATGTTGCAGTCAAGAGGCTATAAAAATGCAAAACACATTTGCTCACGACTGACAAACAAAAGTTACGTGTTCCAGATCCTCCGGATAATTTTTTCACTATGTCAAGTCAATACGTTAGTGAGCCATTTTCATAAACTCTGCCCATCCGTTGACCTGTAGCTCTTCTCTAACATTTTCTATCCTTTTACAAAGTTTGGAAACTTGTCAAGAGCTGAACAATTCTGTAAAATTCCTTGGCTGGCAATTGTTTGATGGTGAAGTTCCAAACGTTTTTTTTTTTTTACTAGCAATGCAGTTTGGAGTCTTCAAAGGAAACTATTTCCGTAGCTACTCCAAGAACGACCTACTCACATTCCTTTTCATAAATTTGCTGCAGGTGATTTTGTAAGGATAGGATGGATGAGATTGTCAAAAGTTCTGCAATAGCTCTCTGTCTCGTACTTCTAAAAAATTATTGAGGGTGTTGGAAAATTGGAAAAAATGATACAGTAATTCTTTGCTGACAGAAACATACAAGAGAACTTCATACTCGGAGAATTCAGCAGAACAGTATTTTCTTTCACCATGAATTTAATGATAAAGTATGACAGGCATTTGTTTAATTAAAAATATCAGAAAATCACATTATTTCAGTCTGCTTTCATTGTTTTACTTTTTTGTGATGCTGCATATACAGTATAAAAATAACATAACCCGTTAACTGACATTTCCCATTTTCTGCAGCTTTGCCATATAGACTGTGACAGAATCAAGTTATCTTATATCATTACAACGCAGGCACCCATGCTACACCCTAATTACTAGGAGACAGGCTTTTCTCTACCTTTCTCAAGATGGTATTAATCATTTTCTTACAAAGTACACAAGTCGATCAGACGCTTCAATGGGTTCAGTTCTGATCGACGCAAAATGGCCGTCATCCTCCGCTCCAGCTGCTCCCCTGCATCCATGTACTACTTGTATTGATTAAAGATAGGATAGTTTTACTGCATCACGGAGTGCCATGTATTTGTTCCTCTTTGGCCTGGAATTTCTACGACGCTGATCGTTTCAGGTGTTGCACCCGGGATTTTGCAAGACTTAGGCCGGCGTCACACTACCGTGTTTTACGGACGTAAGAGGAGTGCTGAAAATACGGATTGCATACGGTACAATGCTTCTCTATGCCCCTGCTCCTATCAGCCATATTTTACTGATCCGTATTATACGGTCTTCTACGGCCATAGAAAAATTGCAGCATGCTGCGTTTGTCACCGTATTGCGCAAAAAATCCGCCAATTTAAGTCTATGGGGGACAGAAAAATACGGATTTCACACGGACCAGCAGTGTGACTTGCGAGAAATATGCAGCGATGTTAGAGAGAAAAGCTGGCAATTCAGCGCGGTGTACAGTAAAATCACACTGACAGCTTACATTAGAATAGGTAGAATAAATGTGGACACATAGAATAGGTATATATATATATATATATATATATATATATATATATATATATATATATATATGTCATTGAGACACATATATGTATATATATTAATATTTCATACAGGGCTAGATAGCTTTAAAGCCGGTAATTCAATTGCCGGCTTTTGCTATCTCCTTCCTAAACCCGACATGATATGAGACATGGTTTACATACAGTAAACCATCTCATATCCCCTTTTTTTTTTCATATTCCACAATACTAATGTTAGTAGTGTGTATGTGCAAAATTTGGGCGCTCTATTAAATTTAAGGGTTAAATGGCAGAAAAAATTGGCGTGGGCTCCCGCGCAATTTTCTCCACCAGAGTAGTAAAGCCAGTGACTGAGGGCAGATATTAATAGCCTGGAGAGGGTCCACAGTTATTGGCCCCCCTGGCTAAAAACATCTGCCCCCAGCCACCCCAGAAAAGGCACATCTTGAAGATGCACCTATTCTGGCACTTGGCCACTCTCTTCCCATTCCCGTGTAGCGGTGGGATATGGGGTAATGAAGGGTTAATGTCACCTTGCTATTGTAAGGTGACATTAAGCCAGATTAATAATGGAGAAGCGTAAATTCTGACACCTATCCATTATTAATACAATAGCATGAAATGGTTAAAAAAACACACACACATTATTAAAAATTACTTTAATGAAATGAACACAGTTTGTTTGAATATTTTATTGTTTTCTCAATCCACCTGAAGACCCTCGCTCTGTAACAAAGGAAAAATAAACCAACAATATACATACCTTCCGATGATCTGTAACGTCCCACGATGTAAATCCATCTGAAGGGGTTAAAATATTTTACAGGCAGGAGCTCTGCTATAATGCAGCTGTGCTCGTGCCTGTAAATCCCCGGGGAATGAAGGTAATGTAGGTCAATGACCCGTAGTTACCTTCATTCGCGGTGATGCGCCCTCTGCTGGTTGTCCTCATATGAACTCGAGCCTTGGAGCTTTCCAGGAAAGTTCCCATGCTCGAGTTCATATGCTCCGCTAACTTCTGTCCTCCTGTCCGCTCCCTCCGTCCTCCTGTCTGCTCCCCCATGCTCCGATCCCACCCCCCCATGCTCTGATCCCCCGTGCTCCGATCCCGATCTCCGATTTCACGGTGTCCGTCCGTCTTCTCCATGGGCGCCGCCATTTTCCAAAATGGTGGGCGCTGCGCAGTGCATCCGCCGAATCTGCCGGCCGGCAGATTCGTTCCAGGTACATTTTGATCACTGTGATAAAACCTATCACAGTGATCAAAATAAAAAAAAGTAAATGAACGCCCTTCTTTATCACCCCCATCGGTAGGGACAATAATAAAATAAAGAAAATATGTTTACTTTTATTTTTCCAATAGGGTTAGGGTTAGAACTAGGGTTAGGGCTAGGGTTAGAATTAGGGTTAGAACTAGGGTTAGTTCCAACGGATTGGCCGCTGCGGATTCGTAGCAGTTTTCCATCAGGTTTACAGTACCATGTATACCTATGGAAAACCAAATCCACTGTGCCCATGGTGCGGAAAATACTGCGCGGAAACGCTGCATTGAATTTTCCGCAGCATGTCAATTCTTTGTGCAGATTCCGCAGCGCTTTACACCTGTTCCTCAATAGGAAACCGCAGTTGAAATCCGCACAAAAAACACTGGAAATCCATGGTAAATCCGCAGGTAAAACGCAGTGCCTTTTAACTGCGGATTTTTAAAAAATGGTGCGGAAAAATCTCACACGAATCCGCAACGTGGGTACATAGCCTTAGGGTTAGGGCTGGAATTAGAGTTAGTGTTGGAATTAGGGCTAGGGTTGGAAATAGGGTTAAGATTAGGCTTGTGGTTAGGGTTATGGGTGTGTTGGGGTTAGGGTTGGGATTAGGGTTAGGATTAGGGTTAGGGGTGTGTTGGGGTTAGGGTTGTGGTTAGGGGTGTGTTGGGGTTAGGGTTGTGATTAGGGTTATGGCTAGAGTTGGGATTAGGGTTAGGGGTGTGTTGGGGCTAGTGTTGGAGTTAGAATTGAGGGGTTTCCACTGTTTAGGCACATCAGGGGTCTCCAAACGCAACATGGCGCCACCACTGATTCCAGAAAATCTTGCGTTCAAAAAGTCAAATGGTGCTCCCTCCCTTCCGAGCCCCGATGTGTGCCCAAACAGTGGTTTACCAGCGTACTCAGGACAAACTGGGCAACAACTATTGGGGTCCAATTTCTCCTGTTACCATTGCGAAAATAAAAAAATGCTTGCTAAATCATAATTTTTGAGGAAAGAAAAATGATTTTTTATTTTCACGGCTCTGCGTTATAAACTTCTGTGAAGCACTTGGGGGTTTAAAGTGGTCACCGCACATCTAGATAAGTTCCTTGGGGGCTCTAGTTTCCAAAATGGGGTCACATGTGGGGGAGCTCAAATGTTTAGGCACACAGGGGTTCTCCAAACGCGATATTGTGTCCGCTAACGATTGTAGCTAATATATCATTCAAAAAGTAAAATGGCGCTCCTTCCCTTCTGAGCTCTGCCGTGTGCCCAAACAGTGGTTTACCCCCACATGTGAGGTATCGGTGTACTCAGGAGAAATTGCCCAATAAATTTTAGGATCCATTTTATCCTGCTGCCCATGTGGAAATGAACAAATTGAGGCTAATAGAATTTTTTTGTGAAAAAAAGTACTTTTTCATTTTTACGGATCAATTTGTGAAGCACCTGGGGGTTCAAAGTGCTCACTATGCATCTAGATAAGTTCCTTGGGGGGTTCTAGTTTCTAAAATGGGATCACTTGTGGGGGAGCACCATGATTGGAGCTAATTTTTCATTCAAAAGTCAAATGGCGCTGCTTCCCTTCCGAGCCTTGCCGTGTGCACAAACAGTGGTTTCTGACCACATATGAGGTATCGATGTACTCAGGAGAAATTTCCCAACACACTTTAGGATCCATTTTATCCTGTTGCCCATGTGAAAATGAAAAAATTGAGGCTAAATTTTTTTTTTGTGTGTAAAAAAGTACTTTTTCATTTTTACAGATCAATTTCTGAAGCACCTGGGGGTTCAAAGTGCTCACTATGCACCTAGATAAGCTCCTTGGGGGGTCTAGTTTCCAAAATGGGGTCACTTGTGGGGAAGCTCCAATGTTTAGGCACACAGGGGCTCTCCAAACGCGACATGGTGTCTGCTAAAGATTGGAGCCAATTTTTCATTGAAAAAGTCAAATGGCGCTCCTTCCCTTCCGAGCCCTGTCGTGCGCCCAAACAGTGGTTCCCCCCCCCCCCCCCCCCCACATATGGGGTATCGACGTACTCAGGACAAATTGTTCAATAACTTTTTGGGTCCAGTTTCTCTTTTTACCCTTGGGAAAATAAAAAAATTGTTGCTAAAAGATCATTTTTGGGACTAAAAAATTAAATGTTAATTTTTTCCTTCCATGTTGCTTCTGCTGCTGTGAATCACCTGAAGGGTTAATAAACTTCTTGAATGTGGTTTTGAGCACCTTGAGGGGTGCAGTTTTTAGAATGGTGTCATTTCTGGGTATTTTCAGCCATATAGACCCCCTCAAACTGACTTCAAATGTGAGGTGGTCCTTAAAAATAATGGTTTTGTAAATTTCGTTGTAAAAATGAGAAATCGCTGGTCAAATTTTAACCCTTATAACTTCCTAGCAAAAAAACATTTTGTTTCCAAAATTGTGCTGATGTAAAGTAGACATGTGGGTAATGTAATTTATTAACTATTTTGTGTCACGTAACTCTCGTTTATCAGAATAAAAATTCAAAATTTGAAAATTGCGAAATTTTCTAAATTTTAGCCAAATTACCATTTTTTTCACAAATAAACGCAAAAATTATCGACCTAAATTTACCACTAACATGAAGCCCAGTATGTCACGAAAAAACATTCTCAGAACCGCTAAGATCCATTGAAGTGTTCCTGAGTTATTACCTCATAAAGGGACACTGGTCATAATTGCAAAAAACGGCCAGGTCATTAAGGTCAAAATAGGCTGGGTCATAAAGGGGTTAATTTTTACATTTATTGATAAAAATATTAATAATATTAAAATAAGAAAAAAATGTAAACTAACTTTTCAAAACTTCTCAATTTATTCAGTATTGAGTAATTAGTGCCATACAAAGAAATACACACATGCCTTGCTTTTATCAATGAGGATATTGATGGTTTTCTGAAGAATGTTCTGCCACACTGAATGCACTTGGGCAATCATCCAAATTTACTGCTGGCAGCTCCCTTAGCAAATGATGACCAATGCTGTTCCAGATGTGCTCGATGGGAGACAAGTGCTACAGGCCATGGTAGCACATTTAGACCATGCAAGCTGTTCTCAGTAGCACCATGCAGCCGAGTTTTTGGGTTGAAAGATGATTTCTGGGATACTTTCACGACCCCTGATGAAGGCCTTTTCATGGCGTTGCCTCCTTGTCTCCAGACCAATTTCGGTCTGTCAATGCATCCAAGACAAAAGCGAGACTCGTCACTGAAGTGGACAGAGCTCCATTAAAGCCTCCATTGCCATCTTGCTCTGCACCATGATAGCCTTTACACATGGTGGTAGGTGGAGCTCAATAGAACAACTGTTGATGGACAATATTGTCCAAGAGCCTTCTAATGTCACTGCTTGACGCCTTAGGCATGATACGTGAAATTTAATTTCACTTGCAGTACACAATAGAACAATACGTTCCCTTCTTCAAAACATATGAGACCACATGGAAAATCCCAAAACGAGGTTTTGAGGAGAGAACGTCACTGTCCTGGGATTATGGTGTAGGGTTGCATCACGTACAATAGCCAGACCCTGCTAGTCTTCATTGCAGGTACACTAACAGCTTGCTGTTGCATTCATTTGATCATGAAACCAGTGATGTGTCCATTTCTCCAAAGAACGAGAGGAGCCATTTTTCAACAGCGCAACACCAGGCCACATCTTGCTCATGCTTTGAGCAATCTGCATGGCCTAAATGTGCTACTATTTGCAACATCTCCAGACTTGTCTACCATCGAGCACAAATGGAATGTCATTGGTATGGAATTGCAAAGGGAGCTGCCAGCAGCGGATCTTGATGATTTGAGGGAGTGCATTCAGCATGGCAGAACATTCCTCAACCATTAATAACCTCATTGATAGCAGCAAAGGGTGAAAGTGCACATATTTTTGTCTCTCATATTTGATACTGAATAAATCGAGATGCTTTGAAAATGTTTCCCTTTTTTCATCCTTTTCATATCATCAACATGTCTATCCATCCTTTGATTTACATAATTCAAGAACTTTTCAAAAATGGTGTTGCCATTTCAATGTTGTGGAGTATATTTGAAAATAAGAATTGTAGAATCTGTGTTAAACCTTCATTGAAATAAATGGGACCTGTCACTTAATGCTGGATTTTTTGTTTCATTATAAAAAAAAAATGCTAGCGCGTACAAGGTCTTATATAATGGGAACACAATTTCGTGTTCAGTGGTGTGGAAAGAAAGATTTATGGATGAAGTCATTTTAGCTGCTTGTAAAGAAAAAACTTTTTTTTTTTTTTAGCGGCCACTATGTTTTTTCTTTTTTGCTTCCCCTATGCATTTCAGTAGTTGCCATTAGTTTTTGTTCTTTGAGCCTACATTTCTTAGAAAGTAGGAAATCTGTCAATCATCAAAGTATTTCCAGAGTTTGTTTCCAAATAGCCTGAGTTGCTCTTTTACAAATGTGGAGATCTATCAGCAGCCCCGGAGAGTGTGGCGGTCATTAAAATAGCTTTACTTGTGTTACCAGCGTAGTCATACAGAAGTCGGCGAAACACAAGAGCACTTTGTGACATGGACTCGTGTTCAAGTCAGATATTTTATGGCTCTACCTGCGCACTTTATTTTTCCTTTACTGTATAAAAATGGATTCTGAAATATGAATGGATAAACGAGACGTGGAATGACTGGCTGAATGTCTGAAGCCGGAAAGGTAGAAAAAATAAATATGAAGTCTAAAATCAGTCATTTCCACTTGAAACAGAAACTTTCTGTCACATCGCCAACAAAAATACAGAGGATGTTGTTTTTAAGGCACAGAAATCTCCTTTTTTTTCCTTTGGCAGAAATACCTTGACTGTGAATAAGGGCGTGATTGTCATATTAACGTAACTTGGAGGAGGACTATATACGACTATCTAATCAAATGGTATACGAATCAACATAAACAATGTAAAAAAAAAATCATCACACCTTACAAAAAAATTTGATAATCCAAACCTGGAAAAGGTTAAGAATTAGTGATGAGCGAATATACTCGTTACTTGAGATTTCTCGAGCATGCTCGGGGGTCCTCCGAGTATTTTTTAGTGCTCGGAGATTTAGTTTTTCTTGCCGCAGCTGAGTGATTTACATCTGTTAGCCAGCATAAGTACATGTGGGGGTTGCCAGGGAATCCCCACATATACTTATGCTGGCTAACAGATGGAAATCATTCAGCTGTGGCAAGAAAAACTAAATCTATGAGCACTAAAAAATAATTGGAGGACACCCGAGAATGCTTGAGAAATCTCGAGTAACGAGTATATTCGCTCATCACTATTAAGAATGATTTCATGTACAAATATAATATTTCTACAAAAGAACTAAACGATAGATCCAGTGGCTAAATTCCATGATTTATCTGTGTCCTCTAGAGCCCAACACTCAAGAATATATGGCACCCATACATTAAAATGTAACCAAGAAGAATGGTGCCAGGGATATCTAGGAGTTATCTATCTCTGCAACAAAGGAATTAATATTCAAAGGATTTACCACGTAGAAATGGCATAAACGTCTTACTGCGAAGGTCTGATGGCTGATGCTCCATATCAGGAAATTCCCTGACCCAAGTAGGACTGACAACTATCCTATCCCAAATACACCCATATAAACATAAGCAAACTCCATGGAGTAGTTAACCATGTCAGATTCAAACATATACAGTAGGGAAAATAAGTATTTGATACACTGCCAATTTTACAGTTTTCCCACCTACAAAGAATGGAGAGCTCTGTAATTTTTATCGAAAGTACACTTCAACTGTGAGAGACAGAATCTAAAAGTAAGAAACAGAAAAATCACATTGTATGATTTATAAATAATTGCATTTTATTGCATGAAATAAGCAATTGATTACCTAGCAACCAGCAAGAATTCTGATTCTTACAGAACTGTTAGTTTTTCTTTAAGAAGCCTTCCTACTCTGCACTCATAACCGGTACTAATTGCATCTGTTTGAACTTGTTATCTGTATAAAAGACACTCAATCACAATCCAACCTCTCCACCATGGCCAAGACCAAAGAGCTGTCTAAGAACACCTTTGCTTGGGAGAGACCTTGCTGATGCTGTATAAATACCTTGTGGTCAGTCTTGCCATGGCACACAATGCACAAAAGGCCACGGCATTCCTTAGTTGCAGCAAAGAAAATATTATTGATGTCAACATTTCATGTTCGAGGGTACCATGCTTTACCTGGTGGCCATTGTATCTGCCCTGCCCTTAAAGGGACTGTCAGCACAGAATAAGTGTTCAAACAGAGTCCTGCCACTCAGTGCTTCATGGCAGGGCCAAACATTTACCTACACTTTCCCACATGCTTGTTTTCCCTCTATCTCTAGTCTCCCTCTTCTTTGGCTGACCATTCTGTCTTCATAGAGCAAGAGAAGGGTGGAGATTGATGGAAAATAAGCAGGTGCTAAGGTGTAGTTGAACGATTGTCCCCCGCCATGAAGCAGTCGTGTGGTGGATGCTCACTAGAGAGGCTGACCGCACACAGATTCACTATTGAGCATCCACCACAATTCTTCTAACAATCTGATCAAGGGCAGTGAAGACTGAAACATTGGCCATCTTGTAAAAAGTGGTTCCCTTGAACATAACTTGGACAGATCAATAACAGTTTCTTCACTGTAACTAAGGAGTTCTGTGGTCTTGTGTATGGTCTAGATATCCATCAGCCACCCGGAGTGCCGATTAGAACCTTTCTATTGTTTTGTGGTAGGATTGTGACTATATTCTCATCTTTGTCTGTTCCTCAACCAATTTTCAAGATTTCCACAAAGCTGTTTTTCTTTCAATTACTGTGTTTCAACCTACAAGAAAATGTTGATCATTTTCACCTGGTCGGTATAGTTGGTTACTAACAGTGATGAGTGAACGTGCTCGGACAAGAGGTTAGCCCAACATGCGCGGGTGCTATCCAACTGTCTTCGGTGTGGTTGAATAATATGTTCAAGCCCCCGGTTTTGCATGTCTCGGGGTTGTTCAATAGCCTCAACACATGCGGGGATTGCCTAACAGACAATACCAGCGTGTGTTACGGCTGTTGAATAGCCACGGGGACGCGAACATATTTTTCGAGCACGCCGAAGACACTTGGTTGGCACACGAGCATGGTCAGGTAAGGTGTTCAGTTCTTCTAGGTAGACTCGTGCATGTATTTAGGGATTCTGTAGAACTAATGATAAGTGATGTTGTTTTCAAGGCGGCCACACCGAACATTGATTTGATTTAGATTTCCGTTTTGATCCCTTTATTTTTATAAGTTAGAGAATGCTAACTATTAACACTTCTATCTTTGGAAGCATTCTTACTTTACCATACAAAAGTTTTAGGCAAGTGTGTGAAAAAATGCTGTAAAGTATGTGGAAAGGAAATTGTTGTTTTTTTTTGCCGTGGAATACTTGACGAAACATGGAAAAGTGTTTGACAAAATGTTAACATTTTTTTTGTCAGTATTTTTATTAGAATATTGCCAGCAGCAATTAGAAAAAAATAAACAAAACTGAAAAAGCGTGTCAAGTAACTTTTGTCTTAAAGGCTTTGTTAAGCTATGTAACAATTATTTTTATAGTTCTATGTCTCTAAAAAGAGGAAAACTAAGCAGCTTGAAATTTTTTTGTAGTCAAGGCCATCTTAAATTTAGCAGATTATACATACGGTAATATTAACAGACAAACATCTCTGATCATGCAGATTTGGACAATGGCAGACTCAGTCCTGCGAGATCAGAAATGCCTTATTTAGGTAGAAATTTTCAGATCTTATCTGACCCAATAATTTGCTTTAAATATAAAGCTCATAAAACGACTTCAATGTGCACTGGTAGGCTTCACTGGAGACCTATACTATGGTGCTCCAAGAAGGCACCTTAGGTTTTTCAGGCAAAGCCATTGCAGCCAGCGTTGACTGTATGACTTGATTGTTAACTGATGTTTCACTGTATCTTTACGTGTCTTTTAGCACTTTTTTTGGGTGGTGAGGAAGAGAGTCAAGAACCTGATATTTGTATCCATTATGACATTTACTCGCCCTCCCCCCTCCCCGGCATATTTTCCGGAGTTTCCTATGGCAAGGCCTAACATGCATTTAAAAAAATAGAAAGAACCTAAACAAACCACAAAAACAAAAATGTGCATGAAAATAAACCACAAAAACCCTTGGGAAAGAAAAACAAAAACACAACCCATGAAATTCATGGCACTTATTACTTTGAAAGTAAAATGTAGTCTAAATTTAGGTTCCTAAATTTTACAGATATATTCAATTGATTTGAATGAAAACAAAATTATAGATGTTAAAAAAAACAAACAAAAACAAAATAAAATAGACAGAAAAAACAACTCTTTGGGTGAATTTATTTAGCATTACTTTCTTAATGGACATCAAAAATAACAGATGACCAGCTTCAAACGTGGTGCTTGTGTTCCACATATGTGATGACATTCCAGCAGAGGAAAAAGTAAAGACAAAGCAAAAAAAACATAAAGTCACAATACAATAGACATGCGCAACGCATGATATAACTACAATGTAATAAATACTTTACAAAAATATTGTAGTATCTGTAAACAGCAATAACAGATGAACCCCACACATTCTTCAAATATTCTCTTCTTTTAGACTCCATTTGGTTGATGCCTACCCCAAAAATAGAAAATAAATGCAAGGACTAAACATTAAAATAATGTAGAACAAGACAAAACACTGAATTTGCTGTATTTTTGAGAAAGTGCCACTTTTCTTTATATTTTTAGTCCCTGAAAAATAATTCACATGAAAAAAGCTACCCTGAATTCTCCTAGTTGTGTATAAATAACCATGGTGTCCATTTTGAAAAAAGGTAGCATGTGAAAGGTCACCTGCTATATTAGGAAGGATTTTCATTTATTTAAAAAAATTTAAAAAAAATGCAAAGATTTAAAAATAACCCTCTATTTTTCCTTCACTTATTTGTTTTTGTTTTTTTTTTAAAGGGAGTCTGTCACTAGCTTTTGCTATGCAGCATGAACTAGAGGCTGGGACCCCGATTCCAGTGATGTGTCACTTACTGGGCTGCTTGCTTTCATTTAAAAAACAATCAGTTTTCTCTGCTGTAGATCTAGCAGTTCTCTTCTGAATGCTGAGCAGTGAGCACTGTTTAAATACGCCCACACCACTATTTGCAGTTTTCTGTGTACATTGTATATTGATAGAAAGTTACTAATCAGTGGTGGAGGTGGGGTTGGACCACGAGGCACAAGACACCTAGTCCTGCAGTGATAATCTCCTGATGATAAATCCCTGATTTTATTGAAACAGTAGTCTAGTAAGTGACACATCACTGTAATCAGGGTCACTGGCTGATCTCAGATTACATAGCAAAAAACTGCTGTCAGATTCCTTTAAAGGCCCATCTTGAAAGCCAAAAATATATGGATAAAAAAAAATGCAAAGAAATGGAAGCTCCGTTAAACAACTACTAAACCTGATAGATATGGGTGGCAAACAGTCATGATAAATATATACAATTTTTATGACCAATTCAAAATGAGCATGTTTGTCAGACAGGACTGGGAGAGGAAGGATAAAAAAACAAAAAAACAAAACTATGTGTACTTAGTTTCTAAAACCCATAAAATACCAGGTTTTAAGAAGAGACCCAACTAGTCTTGAAAGTTTGCCACTAATGATGTGCTCGTTACGAGAATTTGCCAAGGGTGCTCGGGTATGCCCAGAGTATTGCGGGTGCTTGAGTAAAATGTTCGCACCCGTGTTCGTCAGGTAATACCCGTATGTTTTGTAGTTGTCGAGTAACGAGTACTTGTGCTCATCACTATTGGCCACTTGTCCTTTTCCATTGGCTACTAAAATTAAATAACTGAAGACTCTGGAGCCGATCCACTTACACTAGTTTTCTGGTGCATAACTGCTTTAAACGTTAGAATTTTTTGAGCAAAAATCTTGCAACTTTTGGCTTTTTTTTCAAAATATATATTTTTTTTTAAGCAGTCCTGGTCAGTGCTACCAAAATTTTAGAAAAGTGTCCAGAACTCAAGATGGGATGGAGCGTAGTCGAGTAAGCCCGACAAATTCATCATCATTTATGCTACTAATGAAGGGAATGTACTCCAGTCGCAGACTGGAGTACACGTATTGCAGAGGCGCACGTCTCTTAATGAATATGTGGCATCTTACTCCAGCGTACTCTCCATCAATACTGGAGTACAAAATACCAATCTTGATGAATCATGGGGTAATAGGAACAACCAGTGGAAGGGTAAGGCTCCTCTATTGCCATTCACAATCCACCAGAATACATTGCCTGTGGATTTGATTGCAAATTTTGCTTTCCAAATAGGGAAAATCTAAAATAAATCCCCGCACAGTCCACAACAGATACGGACATATCACGGATATAAAAATTTGTACCGCAGCTCAATTTCCACGTGAAAAATGTTACAGCTTGTGAATTACAAATGGTAAAATCTCGTTCACTTTCCTTGTACTGTATTCTGCGGCAGAACATTTTTTTTCTTGCAGAAAAAAATCCACTACCTTTCCGTCCTGTTTGAATTTATTCTTATAGATATGTAATTAATAGCTAATTACAGGGCTGTGGAGTCTGAGTCATGGAGTCGGAGCTCATTTTGGTGGAGTTGGTGTCATGGAAATTGAGGAGTCGGAGGTTTGGCTTACCGAATCTACAGCCCTGGCTAATTAAACAAGTTTTTCCACTACCAAATTTTCTCACCTCATTGGCTTGTCCTATTTACCCATCATAAAATCCGCCGTACCTACCTCCCCCTGCTCAAGAGCCAGCTCTCCACCGCTTCTGCCGGTGATGGGGATGTTGCAACTACAGAGCACATTACCGCTGCAGCCAATCACTGGGTTCAGCGATGATGATGATGTAGAGGGCACAAGCCACTGAGCTCAAGAATTGGCTGCATCGGTCAAGTGCGCTGTAGTCGTGAAGTCATGGCTGCCGCTTGTAACCACCACCAGGAGCAACGGTGGAGAGCCGGCGATGGAGCAGGGGAAAGCAAGTATGGCTGCTGATGGGGTGAAAGAAAGTGAAGATGTGAAGGTACAAAACCCCTTTAATAAAAACAATAACTTATTTTATTTTGCTTAGCTGGCCATTAACAAGGATGACATGATGGTTGGAGAGCATGGGTCCTACCCCAGCAGAAGGAAGTCCGAAAATTAGTTTTGTGCATTAGAAACACTATTTGTGAATTTATATTAGAAAGTTAAGTTAATAGATGAGAATTGTTAATGGAGGCATCCCCGTCTATTAGCCATATCAGGCTCTGGAGCACCCAACATATACTTCCCATCAATTTCAGTGAAGTATCAGTAGAGTATCACCTCCAGCACGCTATTGAGGTCAGGTTATACACATTAGAAGCATGGGGTAGCGGGAAAGTCGTTGCCAGATTACGAATACTGCTTACTTCGGAAGGAGAAAAAAAAATGTTTCTAGAAGAATGGGAGGACGGTGGGATGTAGGAGTGCCGACGTTGGCCTGTTCATACAGAAATATGCAGTGGCAAAGGGGTTTTCTGGGCCACATGTATGATGTGCCCATAGACTTTGGAGCCAGGGCCATCATCAATAAATCTCATGCAGCAACTGGAGGGCTATCTGGCCATTGCAGCAGCAATACAAGCTGTCTACGCAGCGGAAAGCAATGGCAGGTCATTGGATTACCGTAACCAAAAGCGCTTGATGTCTTCAACACTGAGCTCCGGCTTTAACATGGTCGGTATAAGCATCATGTAAATAATTCACAGGATCCAGATTAAAAATTGCCATCTGCCAAATTTTTATAGCGATGCCTAGGTAATCTAGATACAGACACTGGGCTACAAACAAGGTCTTATACACCCCACAGGACTAGCACTGAAATGGTGACTCCGTCCTTCTATAAATATCTTTCCAGCACGGCAAATGTCTAGAATTCTTGAGCTTCTTGGAACTGTTTTAAATAGTCTTCTTCGGAGGGGTTCTCTGTGCATTTCTGTCCATTGTTTGGAGGTCGTATCTCATTATACCGACTCCAGTCCCCTTTGCACATGATCCACGGCAGTATGTCCACTTTGTAATGTAGTTCTGCAGAAAACTCTACGCTGATCAGATTTGGGGTGCCTGCACCTTTACCCCTGGTGATTAATTGCATGCTGTCATCGAAGCAACAGTGCTGGGCAGCTAGAGTGGTGCTCTCCAGAGAAAGCATTGAGCGGATGCAATATCTGGCAGTTGGCTTGTAAATCTCAAGTTTCTCTTTCGGACCGCTTGCGTCCTTCCAACGAAATTCCTTCCGTTTAATGCGGTCATATATGTCAGCGGTGCTGTAGGCGACTTCTGTAGGGTAAGAGCAAGGACAGCTTGGAAGATCGTTGGCCACTTTATGCATGTACTTCTTGAGGAATTCGCTTTTGCAGTTCATCCAACGTTCACAACTATCAGTATCTAGGAGCAAAAAAAAAAAAAACAGATACGCTATATTACAATTGCCAGCCAGACTGGTACCATCCAAAGCCCAATTCTTACAGCTACCACTCTTGTAGAAGTAGAATATCTTGACAAATATCTATTTAGGGTCTGCCAATAGCAAACCTTAAAATAGGAAAGGTAACTTCTGGTTTGGAAAATACATTTTCAACAACCCCTGTTAAATACCCATATCTACTAAATAAGAGAGGCTACAAATAGTGTAGAAAAAAAAACAAAGCAAAAAAAACAAACAGCCTATAAAGTTTAAAGGACACTGTAATACTCTTTCTCCTGCGGAGGCACTGTAGGGTAAATGCACAAGTTACAGTCACATATTCCATCTAATTCCCGGGAGTTCCTGCACCGGAACATTAAGTGATGACTTTATAGGGAGTCCATCAACACAAAATGACTTTTCAAACCAAGCACAGGCGCTTGGTGCACCCTTAGCAAGGCCAAACATTTCTGAGAACCTTCCTTCTCTGGCTTCTGTAAAGCCAGAGCTGTCAATCAACGAAGAGGGCAGAGATACATGCAAAAGAAGCAGGTGAGAAGGACCAGAAAACTGCTGGGCCAAGTGTGACTGAGCCCCTGTGCCTGAACAGCGATTCTGTGCTGACAGACTCCTTCTAACCATCAGGGATTGATCAAAGCAGGCAACATCTTTCACATTATACCACTTACCAACTCCAAACAACTTTGTAGCATTAAATTCATCATTCCCCGCGAGGAGACTCACTTCTGTGGCTGCTGTTCTGAATGTGTCTTCAATTCCTGGAGAATCGGAATGAAAGGCAGTTAATAAATGGCAGCTCCAGCCTTTCTTGCACATACAGATCTGATTTGCACACAAGTATTTGCAGGTGGCTTATACAGTTCAAAGCAGGTGGTAACACATGGCTTTCACTGACTCACAAGGGGAGAAGGTTATTCAGAACAGACGCTAAAAAGTTGCATCGCCCCTCACAAAGTATTTGTTCCTAAAGCCATCTTGTTCTTCTTCGTCCCAAGCCCTGTGTAGTAAATGAATGCGCAAATAGGAGGCCCATACAACTGGCTCTAGCAGTAGATTAAGAACACTGAACCCTGCATTTTTTTGTAAGGCAAGACAAAATGGCAAAAAACCAACAGTGGTGACAAACAATTTATTAGAGGAGTTATCCGTTTGCTAATTTTTAAATTGAACAGACTGGTGTAAAATAATAAAACGAATTCCTACTAGATTTGGTGCTAACCGATCAGCAAGACACGGTCCCGTTGGCCATGTCAGTAATCTGAAGCCATGGGACGGGAGCAGAACCACTTCTTACCTGGCAGCATTCATGGCTCTTCTTTCGATAAGCCAGCCTGGTACAATATGACATTTGTGTCACCACGTGACAATGTCAGGCCCTCTAATCTAAAGAGGAGGACATCATTATTGGCCACATACGCTTGGTTGACGCTAGATTCAAAACGTAGCCTACTACGTCTTGCTGCCTGCCTCCAACAGGCGTCTATGTCCAATAATGATGCCTGACAGAGCACACCGACTCCGTCTGCATCATTATAGTCAATGGTCCTATCAGAAAATACGTCTGAATTCCATTTTTGCAGAACTTCAGATGTAACCCTCGACTAGGCGACTGAATGTAGGGTCGAATGCTAAGTGAACATAGCCTCAGAGAATTCAAGTGCTGTGATTTTATGAAATAAATAATGAAACTGTATGTGACAACCCCTAAAGAGAACCTGTTATTGATTCCCAAACTCCAGGCAGCACAAATCGGCTGCATGATAGCTGGACCGTTCCAGAGAAAATATAGTTTAAAGTTCTATCAGGGGACCGTAGTCAAAGACCAACCTAGTCCGACTCTGCCCCCGGCCGGCTCTAGCCGTTGTTGCTGCAGGTGATTGACAGGTCTATCCTATGGCAAAGGACATGTCAATCACCTCAGTCATAAGCAGAAACACTATTTACCTGCAGATATAGCAGGAAAATAAAGGTTCATTCTTCCTGCAGCTACTTGCCTACTGTCATGTCATCTGAGCTTGGGCACTCTCCTCACATTGATTGACAGCCTGCTCTCCACACACATGCTGAACACATACAGTTAGGCCCATATATATTTGGACAGAGACAACATTTTTCTAATTTTGGTTATAGACATCACCACAATGAATTTTAAACAAAACAATTCAGATGCAGTTGAAGTTCAGACTTTTAGCTTTCATTTGAGGGTATCCACATTAAAATTGAATGAAGGGTTTAGGAGTTTCAGCTCCTTAACATGTGCCACCCTGTTTTTAAAGGGACCAAAAGTAATTGGACAGATTCAATAATTTTAAATAAAATATTCATTTCTAGTACTTGGTTGAAAACCCTTTGTTGGCAATGACTGCCTGAAGTCTTGAACTCATGGACATCACCAGAAGCTGTGTCTCCTCCTTTTTGATCCTCTGCCAGGCCTTCACTGCGGTGGTTTTCAGTTGCTGTTTGTTTGTGGGCCTTTCTGTCTGAAGTTTAGTCTTTAACAAGTGAAATGCTGCTCAATTGGGTTGAGATCAGGTGACTGACGTGGCCATTCAAGAAAATTCCACTTCTTTGCTTTAATAAACTCCTGGGTTGCTTTGGCTTTATGTTTTGGGTTCATTGTCCATCTGTAGTATGAAACAACGACCAATCAGTTTTGCTGCATTTAGCTGGATCTGAGCACACAGTATGGCTCTGAATACCTCAGAATTCATTCGGCTGCTTCTGTCCTGTGTCACATCATCAATAAACACTAGTGACCCAGTGCCACTGGCAGCCATGCATGCCCAAGACATCACACTGCCTCCGCCGTGTTTTACAGATGATGTGGTATGCTTTGGATCATGAGCTGTATCATGCTTTCGCCATACTTTTCTCTTTCCATCATTCTGGTAGAGGTTGATCTTGGTTTCATCTGTCCACAGAATGTTCTTCCAGAACTGTGCTGGCTTTTTTAGATGCTTTTTTAGCAAAGTCCAGTCTAGCCTTTTTCTTCTTGATGCTTATGAGTGGCTTGCACCGTGCAGTGAACCCTCTGTATTTACTTTCATGCAGTCTTCTCTTTATGGTAGATTTGGATATTGATACGCCGACCACCTGGAGAGTGTTGTTCACTTGGTTGGCTGTTGTGAAGGGGTTTCTCTTCACCATGGAGATTATTCTGTGATCATCCACCACTGTTGTCTTCCGTGGACGCCCAGGTCTTTTTGCATTGATGAGTTTACCAGTGCTTTCTTTCTTTCTCAGGATGTACCAAACTGTAGATTTTGCCACTCCTAATATTGTAGCAATTTCTCGGATGGATTTTTTCTGTTTTCGCAGCTTAAGGATGGCTTGTTTCACCTGCATGGAGAGCTCCTTTGACCTCATGTTTACTTCACAGCAAAACCTTCCAAATGCAAGCACCACACCTCAAATCAACTCCAGGCCTTTTATCTGCTTAATTTAGAATGACATAATGAAGGGATTGCCCACACCTGTCCATGAAATAGCCTTGGAGTCAATTGTCCAATTACTTTTGGTCCCTTTAAAAAACAGGATGGCACATGTTAAGGAGCTGAAACTCCTAAACCCTTCATCTAATTTTAATGTGGATACCCTCAAATGAAAGCTGAAAGTCTGAACTTCAACTGCATCTGAATTGTTTTGTTTAAAATTCATTGTGGTAATGTCTATAACCAAAATTAGAAAAATGTTGTCTCTGTCCAAATATATATGGACCTAACTGTACGCTGCAGAGCAGATGCTCATCACTATTCCCCTGATATTGAATGAGCGAGTACACTCATTGCTTGGGTTTTCAGAGCACGCTCAGGTGGTCTCCGAGTATTTGTAACTGCTTGGGAGATTTAGTTTTTGTTGACGCAGCTGTATGACTTACAGCTACTAGCCAGCCCGAGTACACGTGCGGGTTGCCTGGTTGCTAGGGAATCCCCGCATGTATTCAAGCAGTCTATCAGCTGTAAGTCATGCAGCTGAGGCAACGAAAACTATATCTCCGAGCACTTACAAATGCTCGGAGATCACCAGAGTATGCTCAGGAAAACCCGAGCAACGAGTATACTCGCTCATCACTACAGGGGACTGATTACAGCCACGCTCACAGTGTATCAATATACGCCCCGATGACTGGAAGCAAGCAGCTGCAGGGAGAACAAAACTTCATTTTATCCCTGCAGCTGCTGCTCCAATAAGCCGGAAAGACAGGATTTAAAGGCTTTTAAAAATCAAATTAACCCTGTATATGCAGGTAAAGGAGAGACAGGTTCCCTTTAACTAATATTAGCAACCTCGAAGAGTTTACGGCTGGCCGTCCACTATTCTGTAAGTTCGAGAGAGGTGGATCAGCTGCAAGTGAAGTCAACGAATCCTGTCGTCTTCATGTTATTTTTGTGACTAAGCCAGTAACAAAGAGACACCAACACAAGTTTTTGCCCTTGTAATTGGTGTTATAAAGTACGGCAGTGCTTAACTGTACCCAGACATGTTCTGCCATTAGCCAAAGACAGCAATACGTGTATTAGTATAAAAATCAATCTTAACCCTGCATCCTGTGAACCATAAAATCTTACTTACTGTAAATGTATTGTGCTGGAAATGGCAGCTTTGGAGAAGTCTCGGAGGCTCAGAGACCACACAGAACTTTAATTACAAACACCTCATTGGATATGAAATGCTACACTTTTCTTACCAACTTTAGGAAACGCCCTGAACTGCCAAAAAATGACTTATTTGAAAGGAATTAAGTGGTACTGGACTATAAGTGGAGAAATAAAATAACATTTTTATACCAAATTCTCCATTACGCCTGCTGTGCCTCTGTGTAAAATCTGATCACCAGATGCCACCTGTGCTCTGGAGAAAGCCGTGAACCCTATGAAATGAGGCAGGAACTTGTAATCTTCAGGGAAGATTTTCCTACTTTTTTCCTACTTTTCACGGCTCCGATTTATTCGTCTTTGTAACACAAAAAATGTTAACTTAAAAAACAGCTCCAGACTTCTGTGAACTTTATGGTACGTGGACACTTGTGCACTTAGAGTAGAGTTCCTGACATATACTGTAGGCTAACTTTGCCATAGTCCCCCATTCACCAGATGGAGGCCAAAAGTGGGTGCGTTCGGTCTGTGTCTGGTAGGTAGGAGTCTGCCTACCGTTTGTTTTACTGTAAAGCACAGCAAACTGTGGTGTCTATAAAGGGAGTCATGCAGCATACGCTTCTTTACAATGGGACCCTATGGTGGAGAGATGCCTCAGCATCAATCCTGACGGTGCCCACTGGTAGGCGAATACCTCCAGAGTGAGCACAGACGTAGTGTGATACTTGCAGGCTTCCAAGAGTTTGCACTATACGAAGTAACCATATCAACATCATTTTCAAAAACATTAACAACATACGTATATATTAAAGGGGTTGTTCCATCTCAGAAATTATTGCATACCGATATGATGAGACCCAAATTTATCTTATTACAGGGCCCTGGTCTCACCACATGGAGAGGTGGCTGCATACATATGGCTCATTCAATTAATTTCATACCAGTAATATACTATAAATGTCTCTAAACTTTGGTAAACTTTTAAAAATAATTTGGGGTCCTTTAATTCTTTGATCAGTGAGGTCCGGGTCCTAAGTCCCCCTTAGCAAACATTCAATAGACTATTCACAAGGGTGCAGCTCAAGAGGTAGATGTGCATGCCCCTTGTGTGAGGATGTGCACAGCGGAGTGTAGGTTCAATAGAAAGCCTATAGATTCTGCACGCCGCTCTTGAAAGAGTTTTGCGCTTTTGCCTTCTGACCTGCACACTTCTGAGCAGTCTTTTCAGTGATTATATGGGTGGGGGGGGTTCTGAGGATCCGGACCCCACATGATATGCATGGAATTTAAGGGCCTAAAAGAAAATATACATTTTGTGAGAAAATGTTTGACCCTTTCCTGATTTCCTGTTCTTTTGCATGTTTCATATCACCAAACAAATGCAAGTATTAGACAAAGATTCCACAAGTAATCACAAAATGCGGTTTTTAAAATGAAGGTCTTTTTTATTATGAGAAAAAGAAATCCAAACCTACAGGGCCCTGTGTGAAAACGTGATTGCCCCCTAAACCTATTAACTGGTTTGGTCACCCTTAGCAGCAACAACTTCAATGAAGCGTTTGCTATAACTGGCAAGGAGTCTTTTACAACGCTCTGGAAGAATTTTGCCCCACTCATTTTTGCAAAGTTGTTGTAATTCAGCCACATTGGAGGGCAAAGCAGCCCCAGACCATCACACTACCACCACCATAATATTTTACTGTTCGCATTTCAGAAAAGGAACATCTTACTGTGTTACTTCTAAGCCAAATGCAATGGGACTTACACCTTCCAAAAAGTTCAACTTTTGTCTCGTCAGTCCACAGAGTATTCTCCTAAAAGTCTTGTGGATCATCAAGATGTTTTCTGGCAAAACTAAGAGGAGCCTTTATTTTCTTACTGTTCAGCATCGGTTTTCACGTTGGAACTCTGCCATGCAGACCATTTTTGCCTCGTCTCTTTCTTATGGTGAAGTCATGAACACTAACAGAGGCAAAGGTAGTTTTTTGGATGTTCTTGTTGTGGGGTCTTTTATGACCTCTTGGATGAATCTTCACTGCGCTTTTGGGGTAATTTTGGTCAGCCGGCCACTCCTGGGAAGGTTCCCCACTCTTCCATGTTTTCGCCATTTGTGGATAATGGCTCTCGCTGTGGTTCACTGGAGTCCCAAAGCTTTAGAAATGGCTTTCTAACCTTTTCCAGACGGATGGATCTCAATTATTTTGTTCCTCATTTGTTGCAGTATTTCTTTGGAAATGAGGTCTAGCATTTGAGGAGCTTTAGTCCATTTCATTTTGTCAGTTAGGTCCTTTTTAAGTGATTTCTTGATTGAGAACAGGTGTTTCAGTAATCAGACCTGATGTGGATAGGGAATTTGAACTCAGCTTCCCAAATATATGATAAACCAAGGTGAAATTTCTGTTTTGAGTGGTGTGTGTGTGTGTGTGTGGTGCAATCACTTTTTCACACAGGGCCCTGTCGGTTTTCTTTTTCCCTTAAAGGGGTTGTCCACTACTAGGACAATCTCTTCTTAAACTAAATGTTCGGCTCCAATAAAATCGAAAAAATCCTATACAATACACACTTCCTTTGCCAGCTCCGTTACAGCACTCGCGGTCCCGGGGTTGTGACATTGGGCACCACATCAGCGCTGTGTCTAATATGTAAATTTATTTGGTGATCTGAAACATTTAGGTGTGACAAACATGATAAAGAACAGGAAATCAGGAAGGGGGCAAACACTTTTTCACACAACTATAAAAAAAAAACCAAAAACTAGCGTTATGAAAGAAAAGAGACAAAACAAACAAAAACATATTATATGATGGTATGTTTTCCAGAAGAATTTTAAGGAAGCACATGGCAGCCCAAGGACGGTCTGTCTGCAATACAGAACCGGAGTAACACCTACTTTTATACACTTGGCAATGATTCTTGTGGTGATGAGTTTGTACCACGAGGAATGAGAAGAAGTTGCGTTTCTCCTTATTTGGCCCCATTAAAATAAAAACACCCATACTGGTGCCAGTACCATTCCAGCGGTGTCAGCATTCACATTCCTGCACCTCACATGAGGTTGTTACGCCACATGAGCCCTGTGACCATTCAGTCCCGTCGTCACTGTCTCCGCCTTCGGATAAATCAAACATCAAACGGAAGTCAGATCAGTTGCAGCCCTCAGCTCCTGTTGAATACGACCGTAGGAAAGGACAGTGATGCCAGAGCAGACTGGGCGCAGGGCTTGTGTGACGTAACCATCTCATGTGAGCCCCAGGAACGCGAGTGCCGACACCGCTGGAGCGAAACCGGAGGCGAGTACAGGTATTTTTATTTTAACGGGGCCAAAGTGAACGAATGAGAAGGGGGTTGTTCTAGTTGTGGACAACCCCTGCAAGTAATCCTCATTCACATACCAGGACAATTTGGCATATCACACGTCCGGGACTCTGTGGCTGTGCAGGCATAGCCGCAAGACCTTGTGCGCTTCTGGTTTCCACTGCCGCAGGTAACGCTGCACACAGACCATGTGCTCCAGTCTCCTTCTCCATCTGCGTAATCTATGGAGAAAAGCAACAACATCATTTTTCAATAAAAGTCAATAAAGAGTCAAATGAATCAATGATATTGATAATATATATATATGAATGCAATTAAACTGTGAAACTTAAAAAGGTCATTAAAGGGATTGAACATCTCAAAGATTTAGGTTTAATTAAACGGAATCTGTCAACAGGTTTTTGCTACTCCATCTCAGAAGAGCATAACGTAGAGACAGAGGCCCCGATTCCAGCTGTGTAATTTATAGTGCTGTCAATTTGTGAACATCATTGTTTTCTGTGCTGCAGATCTAAGGTTTTCTGACTGTCCGAATGCTGAGCTCTGTATAAATCCACCTCGCCCCTGATTGGCAGCTTTACTAGTCCTCTAGTGATAATCTCCTGCTAATAAATCAGCGATTTTGTCAAATCTACAGAAAGCATCCCACATTGCTGGAATCAAGGGCTCTGTCTCTACATTATGCTGCTCTCAGATTAGGTGGGAACAAACTGGCGACAGATTCTCTTTAAAGGGGTTGTCCACTACCAAGAAACATCACTTGCTGGAACGGTGTTGGTGCATTAGATGAGTACATGTTATTTTTATTTTACAAGGGGGACAACTGTATTTAAAATGCAGTAGTCCAGGTAGTGGACAATCCCTTTAAAGCCTCTCTGTCACGGGTTTACTGCAACAGAGAGAAGCTAGAAGACCGCGCTGTCTGATTTCTCCTGCACTAATTAGAAGCCCATCACCTGCATATTAAAAGGGATTTTCCTGTGAACAAAAGTTGATTTTAAATCAACAGAAGTTCCACAATTGTGTTTAAATATAATGTCCCTGTGCTGAGATAATCTTATAAATGTGCCCCTGCTGTGTAGTGTGTAATGTCTGTGCCTGACCGAACAGGAACATGGTCTGATCATACCACAGCTCCTGGGCAGGGGAGGAAGCAAAAGAGTATTCAGACAGTACAGCAAGGAATAGCAGCTAAATTCTTTTAGAGAGATAAAATATGTACCTGCTTGTATTTACACAATGTTTTACTTCAAATAAAGAATCAGTTATGATCCTGTGCTGTAATGAAACTTATCATTCCAAGATGTATTGATTAAAATCAACTTTTGTTTGTGGGAAAACCCCTTCAAACAGTGCCGGTGTCTGCTAGCAGTACAGGGTTAATCTGTTCAGTTGGGAGCTCCTGGAGCTTTCCCGCCTTGATGATCTCAGCTGTTCAGTATTGGTCACTCCCCTCAAATATGTACTAGCCTCTGGAAAGGAGGCATTGCCAGTGTTAGTTTCATAGTGTCTGGTTCTGGAGTTGAAGGTGTTGTTTGTTTGGGGGGGCATTTAGAGTGTTTCTCAAGAGACAGTTGCTTGGTGTTTTGTCTGTGTACATATCCTCATCTTCTCCTATTTGGTTTTTCCTTCTTTTACTTCCACTCTGTTTGTGAGTGCCTATTTGTAGGTTTGGTATTTTCATTTGTAATCATATACATAACTACCCACTTTCCTGGGTGGAGAGGGGAAAGATAAGGGCTGATTCAGGAGCTCAGTAAGGCATGTGGCCCCAGCACCTTCACCATCAGGAGTAATCCGGGGAGCAGGGATAGCTACAACGCCTGTAGCTTTAGGGATAGGGAAGGAGCAACTGTGCCGTTACTCTCAAAATGGTGCAAAAGTAATAGAATTAGCAATATCTATCTTACAGATCCCTTGATACTCCAGATCTGACGATTTCTTGTTCGCTCATTAATTTCTGTAGATTCTGCTTAGTGATATTCCCCTGCCTGTGTCTGACTGTAAACAACTATTATAATATATTGTCTATATTAAATAATATTTAATGATTATTAAATAATCATAGCCATGTGAAGTGATAGTACTATAGAGGTCTTGTTTTTCAATCACAACAGAGGCAATGCAAAAAATCCTACTAATACAACCCCTGGCAAAAATTATGGAATTACTCAATTCTGAGGAAAAAAATAAATTATGGAATCATGAAAAACAAACAAAAAAAAACCACTCCAACACATCACTAGTATTTTGTTGCACCACCTCTGGCTTTTATAACAGCTGGCAGTCTCTGAGGCCTGGACTTACTGAGTGTCAATCAGTATTCTTCATCAATCTGGCTCCAACTTTCACTGATTGGTGGAAGTTGAAGAAAATGGTCCATGACAAGGCTCCAACCTGCAAAGCTGATCTGGCAACAGCAAAGATTTTCAATTGGATTGAGATCCAGACTATTGACCTTATTTGTCTTTTTTCAAGGAATCTTTTCACAATTTTTGCTCTATGGCAGGATGTATTATCTTAAAAAATGATTTCATCATCCCCAAAAATCCTTTCAATCGATGGGATAAGAAAAAGTGTCCAAAATATCAACATAAACTTGTGCATTTATTGGAGATGTAATGACAGCCATCTCCCCAGTGCCTTTACCTGACATGCAGCCCCATATCATCAGTGACTGTGGAAATTTGCATGTTCTCTTCAGGCAGTCATCTTTATAAATCTTATTGGAATGTCACCAAACAAAAGTTCCAGCATCATCACCTTGCCCAATGCAGATTCGTGATTCATCACTGAATATGACTTTCATCCAGTCATCCACAGTCCACGATAGCTTTTCCTTAGCCCATTGTAACCTTGTTTTTTTCTGTTTAGGTGTTAATGACGGCTTTCGTTTGACTTTTCTGTATGTAAATCCCATTTCCTTTAGGCGGTTTCTTACAGTTCGGTCACAGACGTTGACTCCAGTTTCCACCCATTTGTTCCTCATTTGTTTTGTTGTGCATTTCCTGTTTTGGAGACATATTGCTTTAAGTTTCCGGTCTTAACGGTTTGATGTCTTCCTTGGTCTACCAGTATGTTTGCCTTTAACAACCTTCCCATGTTGTTTGCATTTGGTCCAGATTTTAGACACAGCTGACTGTGAACAACCAACATCTTTTGCAACATTGCGTGATGATTTACCCTCTTGAGAGTTTGATAATCCTCTCCTTTGTTTCAATTGACATCTATCGTGTTGGAGCCATGATTCATATCAGTCCACTTGGTGCAACAGCTCTCCAAGGTGTGATCACTCCTTTTTAGGCTGCGGTCACACTAGCAGTATTTGGTCAGTATTTTACATCAGTACTTCTCAGCCAAAACCAGGAGTGGAACAATTAGAGGAAAAGTACAATAGAAACATATGCACCACTTCTGCATTTATCACCCACTCCTGGTTTTGGCTGAGAAATACTGATGTAAAATACTGACCAAATATAGCTAGTGTTTTTGCCAGGAGTTGTACAAGCTTTTCAAAATAATTATATGAATAGACAGAAAAAACACCAACCCCACAAATCTCTATACAGCCTATCCTAAAAATAACCAAACAATGACACTTTGAGGTACAGCTCACCATGGTTTCATTGCACTGAAAACGTCTTTCATCCATGATCTTCACCTATAATTTTCAAAAATGATTCCACCTTCTCAACAACGACCTGGACACCATTTTATTGACCCCTTATCTGTGAGTACAGGGCGAACTGTGTAACATGAACTTACCATACTCTGGCTGTTCCTTCAGATCAAGTGTACGATGACTGGGAACTTGTCTGTTCCAACCACTCAGAGGGTTTAAGAAGTTGCTATCCTCAGTGGTGCTGTCATATTTGTAGTCCTGGCCTCCATAATTTATCCTGGGTAGTGTTGATGACCTCTGCCACCAACTTCTCCAGTCAGGTGATGGAACCGACCAGCTGGGCTTGTTGTCCTTTGGCATGTCATTTTCCGGCTCCATGTCTGCTCCGTCAACTACTTCAATTGTAACCTAAGAAAGTACAAAGAGTAATGGGATAAAAAGTGAGACCTAGTTGATGTACAAGACAGTAATCGCCTTGTATGACTGATCGCTTATAATCCAGGTTCTGCATAGATTTTATAAATCATATGAGAATATCCAATGTATAGAAACACTACATCCCCAAAAATTAAAGTAATGAATGTGGGCCATTTTCTGTCTGTGTCCACCAGTATATTAATATATAACAATATTTAAAAAAAACTTAGCATAGACATTGATGGATTGCTAGATATTCAAGACATTACATTGACATGTTCTATCTAGATCATGGGCTAACTTTCTTTTGAGAAAATACATGTGCGTCACAGATGTTGTAGAATACCAGCAATTTCAAGGACAGTAACATCTGCATTAAGAGCAGGATTTTTGACACATGTGCGCACACACCTAGAGGTCAGACCATTCTTTCACTCGTAAAACAAGGTTTTTGATATCACAAAAAAGCAGACATAGTGAGTTAATATTTCTTTTTTTTTCTGGAAGTTATCGTAAAGAATATGATTTGGGATTTGTATGGCTGAAAGCTAAAAGAAGTCTTGAATAATTTCGCTGAACTTGTTGCCAAAGCTGAAAATCTAAAGACAGATTCTTCATCCTTTAGTGGGAAGCCAAGACCCCCTTCATCACACGTAATTGAAATTCAATTGGATCCATATTTAGTTGTTGCTTTAAAACAGATCTACGGGAGAAATAGGGAATAGGATGACTTATAACCCCCGTGGCCAACAATCAGTTGTCAAATTCAAGCACATCATAATGTCTTAAATTTTCCAAACTTATAAAAAAGCTCCACCATTCAAGGTGGCAAAATAATACTGGAGCAATAGTTGAAGAAATAAGAGGACACCCACCAACAGTGATCAAATCAAGAATTTAAAAACAGAAGATTCTAGAGAGACATTGTTTCTAGATTACTTTAATTTGCCTTTGTTGTAGTATGCTTAAGGTACCTTCACACTGAGCAACTTTCCAACGAGAATGACAACGATCCGTGACGTTGCAGCATCCTGGATAGCGATCTCGTTGTGTTTGACATGCAGCAGCGATCAGGATCCTGCTGTGACATCGCTGGTCGTAGCTGAAAGTCCAGAACTTTATTTGGTCGTCAGGTCGGCATGATTCGTCATGTTTGACAGGAAAAGCAACAATGCCTGCTATGTTTTTTTCATGGAGCTAACAACCAGCGAGAACGATAAGTACGTCACTGGATCGCTCCTGCATCGTTCTGCTGTTGCCGTGTTTGACGTCTCCTAGCGACCTAAACAGCGACGCTGCAGCGATCGGATCGTTGTCTATATCGCTGCAGCGTCGCTTAATGTGACGGTACATTTACAGAACTTTCTAGATATAATACAAGCATCTTAAACTCAATAAAACCAGTAGTCCAAGTTGAATTAGATAATTTGGGGATGTGTTTTAGGTTTTTACAGGCTGATTGCAGTAAGAAATCAAAAGTCAAACCAGTAACAATTAGGATCCATTGCCATCTTGTCATGTCTTGTCAAAATGTAATCCAATTTCGCAATTACTGTCATTGTTAGGACCTGTTGCGCAGCCTGGCAGCTCCCTGGTGAGGTACTTATAGTTGTACAGTCAGGTGCAGATGAGCCTATATTTTCTCATCCCAGAGAATCGGGACAATTGTGCAAATCACACGCTGATCAAACTATGATCAGAGTGTGATCCAATTCCCTCGGATCTTCTCCATCTTCTCCATTGTGTCAGTGCGTCATCCGAGTCTGGTTTCCATGGACTGATTGACTTGCATGGCAGAGTGTGATCCAAACATCGGATCAAATTCGGACATGCAATATTATCCTCAGACCACCTCAGTTTGAGAAAAAAAAAATCTGTACCGTCACATTGGTCAGAGTGAATTCCAATGTTTTGTCAGATTGGACGCACACCAAAAATACAGCAACATGCGTGAGCCCTTAGAGCAGTGTTCCCCATCTCCAGTCCTCAAGAGCCCTGACAGGTCACTTTCTCAAGATTTCCTTTGTATTGCACAGGTGGTCTTTGCATCACCTGGCAGACAAGAATTCCATCATCTGTGCAATACTATGGAAATCCTGAAAACTTGACTTGTTGAGGACTAGAGTTGGGGAAACACTGCCTTAGATTTATGGCTAAAAAAAATGTATCTACCGTACTTCTGTGTGCATTGGATAAAAGTTGCAAAAACTGGGCAAAAAGCATGGCTAACGGTGCCACCACTAAATGAAACCAATATATCCAAAGATTTTCATGGTTAGGTTGCTATTTGGTAATTAGTATTATTCTATCAATATTATTCTATATTGTCCCCTCTAAGAGTATGGCATTCCGTTTTTTAAGGGAGGCTGTTATCACAAATTTTCAATTCAAACCAAGCACAGGCGCTCTTCTGCACCCTCAGCGTGGCCATACAGTTCCAACTTGTTCTGCAAATATCTGAGCCTTCTTCCTTCTTGATTGCCCTTCTCTGGCTCCTGTAAAACCCGAATTGTCAGAGATGGATGAAAACCTAGTAGTTGAGAAGATGCAAAGACCTGTACGCCGTTTTAAATCCAATAGCCATAAAAAAATTAATAAAAAAAAAAAATATGGCACTTGGAAGAATTGGAGAAACAAAAGCAAAAATGGAAATTGGCCATGTGGAGAAGGTATTAAAAAAAAATAAAAAATAGACTAATAATGTGCTATCCATCACACATGTGGTCATACATGTAGATGGACCATTACCCTGGACTTTGCAGAGCTGTGTGATCCATAGTAATACGTTTGACTCCATCAGTGCATTTCCATCCTACCAGTGACACAGTTCTGGAATTCGCACTTTAAAACCTTTCTAAAATGACATGTCGACATAACCCACTTCATTGCTATTCAAGATAAACCGACCAGATTAAAGAAATTATAGGCATTACTGAAATAACTGTTTACATTACTAAAGGTAGGAAATTGCACTCAAAACAAGACATTCAAATTGTTAACATCTGTATTTGGATCTAGCCTGAAAAATTGCACTGTGTCTAGTCTTCAACTCAGTTCCTAGTAAATGCCATCAAATACGAGCGAAGGGGAGGTCACTTCTTATATCTTCACAAAAATATTACCAGTATGATCGTTCACTTCTGTTCCAAGTCACGCAAATTCTAGCTGCACAAATATAACAAGTTTTCATATAAATTTACAGTGGGTACGGAAAGTATTCAGACCCCTTTACATTTTTCACTCTTTCATTGCAGCCATTTGGTAAATTTCAACAAACTTCATTTTTTTTCCTCAATGTACACTCTGCACCCGATCTTGACTGAAAACAAAACAAACAAAAAAACAGAAATGTTGTAATTTTTTGCAAATTTAATAAAAAAGAAAAACTGAAATATCACATGGTCATAAGTATTCAGACCCTTTGCTCAGACACTCATATTTAAGTCACATGCTGTCCATTTCATTGTGATCCTCCTTGAGATGGTTCTACTCCTTCATTGGAGTCTAGCTGTGTTTAATTAAAGTGATAGGACTTGATTTGGAAATGCACACACCTGTCTATACAAAACCTCACAGCTCACAGTGCATGTCAGACCAAATGAGAATCATGAAGTCAAAGGAACTGGCCAAGGAGCTCAGAGACAGAATTATGGAAAGGCACATATCTGTCCAAAGTTACAAAAGAATTTCTGAAATACTCAAGGTTCCTAAGAGCACAGTGGCCTCCATAATCCTTAAATGGAAGAAGTTTGGGACCACGAGAAGTCTTCCTAGACCTGGCCGTCCAGCCAAACTGAGCAATCATGGGTGAAGAGCCTTGGTGAGAGGTAAAGAAGAACTCCAAGATCACTGTGGCTGAGCTCAAGAGATGCAGTAGGGAGATGGGAGAAAGTTCCACAAAGTCAACTACTATCACTGCAGCCCTCCACCAGGCCCCTTTATGGCAGAGTTGCCCGACGGAAGCCTCTCCTCAGTGCAATAAATATGAAAGCCCGCATAATTTGCGAAAAAAAAAAAAACACATGAAGAACTCCCAGACTGAGAAATAAGATTCTCTGGTCTGATGAGACGAAGATAGACCTTTTTGATGATAATTCTAAAGCGGTACGTGTGGAGAAATCCAGGCACTGCTCATCACCTGCCCAATACAATCCCAACAGTGAAACATGGTGGTGGCAGCATTATGCTATGGGGGCGTTTTTCAGCTGCAGGGACAGGACGACTGGTTGCCATTGAAGGAAACATGAATGTACAGAGATATCTTGGATGAAAACCTCTTCCAGAGTGCTCTGGACCTCTGACTTGGCCGAACGTTCACCTTCCAACAAGACAATGATCTTAAGCACACAGCTAAAATAGCAAAAGGAGTGGCTTCAGAACAATTCTGTGACGATTCTTGACTGGACCAGCCAGGGCCCTGACCTAAACCTAATTGGCAATCCACCAACGTTCACCATCCAACCTGACGTAACTAGGGAGGATCTGCAAGGAATAATGGCAGAAGATCCCCAAATCCAGGTGTGAAAAACTTGTTGCATCATTCTCAAGAAGACACATGGCTGTAATAGCTCAATACTGAGCAAAGGGTCTGAATACTTATGACCATGTGATATTTCAGTTTTTCTTTTTTAATAAATTTGCAAAATTTACTACACTTCTGGGGTTTTTTTCAGTCAAAATGGGGGGCAGAGTGTATATTAAAGAGAAAAAAAATTAACTTCTTTGAATTTACCAAATAGATGCAATGAATGAAACAAAGAGTGAAAAATTTAAAGGGGTATGAATACTTTCTGTACCCACTGTATGTAATGTCTTGTTCACGTGCCAATATCTGAAATTATCCCTTAAAGGGGTTGTCCGGGATTTTAACATTGATGGCCTATCCTTAGGATAGGTCATCAACGTCTGATCAGTGGGGGTGAAGCAACTGCCACCCCCTGCCGATCAGCTGTTCCTGATGTTGGAGGAAACAAATTGCATAGCCATGTTAACGGCCAGGTACTGAACATCTGCCCACTATACAAATGAATAGAGTGCGAACATGCAAAACCCGGTCACGTCCACTATTCCATCAATGGAGCATATAGCCCCCCCCCCTGCTTCCCGACGATATGAGGAACAGACAATTAATGGGATTCTGGGTGTAGCACCCCCAAATTACTAAGTGGCTCCCTGGTCATCGCTAGAGACTCTGATTGTGAGGATAGGCTTGGGCCGCAGACTAGTCATCAGGTGCCATTCCAGGGCAGTACCGGATATCCAGCAGCTGACCAACGGGTCAAGGCAGGAATACGAGGTACAGAAGGCACAGGCAGAAACGTAGACAGGCAGTCTGATGTCAGGACGGATAGCACAGGTTCAGGATACAAAGCCAAGGTCAGGAGCAGAGAGGACAGACAAAGTGAGTAGACAAGCCGAAGCGATAACAGGAGACAAAACAGGAACACACCTAGATTGGAAGCTAGTGACAAACTGCTAACTAGTGGTGATGGGTCGTTTGTGAACGATCTGGTACAAAGAGGCGGCTCCTTGCTGTGAACGATGGGAGCCGGCACCCCAGCGAGAGCTAGTGAATTCTCTGACTGGCTCTTACTGGGTGTAAAATCCCTGGTTTTGGCTTACAAATACTGATGTAAAATACTGACCTAATACTGCTAGTGTGACGGCAGCCTTACCGTACTATCGGCGTGACAAAAATCATTTAAAAAAATGTGCCAAGTAATAGTAGATCAAAATTATTGAAAAACAAAAAAACAGAACAACGCGATACATAAAACACAATTACTACTACTGGACACTTAATATAGATCTTGTGGATATACCGTATTTTCCAGCATATAAGATGTCTTTTTAAAATCTTCTCAAAAGTCGGGGGTTGTCTTATACGGTGGGTGCGGAACTCTGCGGGGAGCGGTCCCGATGGGGAGCGGTCCAGATGAAGACGTGCCTCACTGGGAAGGTGTAAGTGAATCAAGCCCGTCCTTGTATCCTATTACCTCTTCTTTCACCCGTCTGGCCCGCCCTTTTCTGCCACTCAAATCTCGTGAGGATGGAAGTGAAGTGGCTCTTTCTCTTTCACCCGGCTGGCCCGCCCTTCTCTGCCTTTCCAGGCGCGCATGTGCTGCTACACTTCCATCCTCGCGAGATTTCAGAGGCAGAGAAGGGCGGGCCAGACGGGTGAAAGAGAAGGAGGTAATAGAATACAAGGGCGGGCTTGATTCACTTAAGAAAAACGGATCCGTTGCATCATTTTTTAAACTATTTCCAACGGATCCGTTTTTTGGTACATTAGCCGGATTCTGCCTGAAACAAAAAACCTGATGTGTGAAAGTAGCCTTAGTGGTAATAATAAAAATGTCATGTTTTTGCCTTCCTTGATAAATCTAACAAAGTGGAATTCCAGAACTTGTCCGCGGAGCGTCGACAAAATTTTATTCCTTAATCTTCAAAGTAATATTCACTCATCTTCAGAGGAGACTCCTGTGCTTCAAACCCCAATCTTGGTCCCAAGTAATATTTCGGAGACAAAATACCCATATGGCTGCAGAGTGGAAGTCACCAGCCACATGAAGACCCAAAAATGACCCCAAAACCTAGCCGTTCTTTGCAATTGTACCACAATCCCACAACGGCTGATACAAATTCAGGATCTCCAGCTGCTCATTTATACAACTCCAAACAAGATAAGAAATGAGACAGTGCTACGTCAAGTCTTCTCCGTGTAGTCACCATCCGGCAGCATGTAATGTATCATCAGACCCCAGACAGCTGTTGTAACTAGTATCCCATACAGATCACAAAACGATCTGCTACGAACGTCAGCACATGTAAACATGCAGTCTGTCTAGTATTCATGAAATGGCAAAGCTAAGTCAGCAGAACGACAACGGAAGAAAACACAGTCCATGCTTCACGCTGCCAACACATCCCATGCAGTCAATTCATTGTATTAGACTCCAACAAGTCTCCTCACACTATATTTGTCACATTGCACAAAAGGGAACCAAAGTAGCCACCCCAGTCTGCACTGGATCAAAAAAGTAGATTTATTGTTAGTTTATAATGTTACGGATGGGCCTCTCTAGCAATTATTATGGGAGGCGTAACTGCCGAGACCCTCCTGGATGCTGAGAACAGAGAGTTCATATTGCACAATACTTCAAGACAGCTGCTTTGCATTGGGAAAAAAAAAAAAAAGATAAAGAGCAAAAATAGGAATAAAGAGCAAAAATATGAGCTAATTAGTACCACAGCCCACTCTTAAAGGGACGGTGTGAGCCCAAAAATGATTGGTCAAACCACACACGCGTGCGCTCAGTGCCCCCTTGGCGAGACCTCGCAGTCTGGTGCGCCTTCCTAGCGCCACCTTTTTTCTGTCTCCTAAAAAAGCCAAAACGGTCAATCAAGAAAGAAAAGGACGAAAATAACTGAAAGACAAGAAGGTGGGAAGGTGCGCTGAAATGTTTAGTCTTGCTGAGGGTGCACCAAACACACAATTCTTGGTTTGAACAGTCATTTTGTGCCGACAGAGTATACAAAAGACATCAATCAATTGGTAAAATTGCTTAAAATATATCACAAAACATCATGCATGTGTTACCCCCTCTCTACCCTACTCAAAATCACTGATAAATGTGACAAATGTAAAGAATTCCATTTTTTAGATAATAAATAGTGATGAGCGAACGTGCTGGGATAAGGTGTTATCTGAGCATGCTCGGTTGCCAACTGTGTGCTTTCAGCGTGCTCAAAAAATATGTTTGCGCCCCCACAGCTGCATGTCTCGCAGCTGTTAGACAGCCGTGAGACATGCATGTGCGGGGACTCAAACACATTTTTCGAGCACGCCACTTGGTTAGCACCCGAGCATGCTCAGATAACATCTTATCCGGTCACGCTCGCTCATCACTAATCACAAAGCTCCAAAAACACTGCAGCGGAGTCAGCTTTATTTGGAAATCTAGTTATAAGGTTTGATTTTAAATGGAATCTGTCGCCAGGTTTTTGCTGCACCATCTGCATGTATAATTTAGGGGCAGAGACCCTGATTTCAGCGTTGTATCACTTGTGAGGCTGCGTGTTTTATTTTTTTTTAAATCACCATTTTATCTTCTGCAGATCTACCAGATCTCTGAATGCTTTGCTCTGTATACCCCGCCAACACCACTGGTATGCAGCTTCCTGTGTACACTGTGCATAGGCAGAAAGCTGCCAGTGGTTTAGGCGGGATTAGAAAAAGCTCATAAATATGCAGGAACACATGGCAGTAGGTTTTCTAGTCTTCTAGTGATAAAACCAGTATGAGATTATCAAATTACAGCACCAGCCCAGTAAGTGACACAATACAGGAATCAAGGTCTCTGTCCCTACATCATGCTGCTCTAAGATTAGGTGGCAGATTCTCTTTAAGACATTAGGGTACAAGTCTTTATTATATAATAAGGTGATCTAGACTGTAGGCAAATGCTGTGGGATTATAAGGAAGCTTCCGCCTGTAGAATGATGATGAAACCTGTGCCGCTATGGTGTACGGTGCTTTGCCACCTAAACTTTGAACATCTACCATTTACCTGAATATTTGGATTTTGTCCATCAATATCAGCCTTGGACAGATCCGGAAAGTTTGGAAGATCCAAAAGGAATGAACCTGGTCCATCTCTTTGTAAAGAGGAGTGTCCATTGGTCAGAAGATGATGTTTAGGAAGAGACCTGCGCGCTGCCTGGTCCTCTAGATATCCTTGTCTTTCAACATGGGAAAACGGAAAGCTGGATTCAGAAGAAGACTCGCCGTTCTGCAAAACAAATCACACAAGCTAAACTTCATGTTCAATATTACTAAAAGCAATCTATGCACAAATTACGTGGAATATTATATACACACTCACATGTGAAGTGTCATGGAATAAATGGCGCTAGAATAATATTTATGTATATTAGAAATTCCAGTGGTGGCGGAGATTTCAGAGGTGAAACTGGCCTGTAATAATGAGGCGAGATAAATGTATACATTAACAATTCAGAGCCATGACCTTGAGGTAGAAGAGCGCTTTCTCTGAGATAGATAGATAGATAGATAGATAGATAGATAGATAGATAGATAGATAGATAGATAGATAGATAGATAGATAGATAGATAGATAGATAGAAAAACTCAGATGACCACCCAAAAAAAAAAAAAAAAAATTTGTACTGAGAAATGGTTTTCTTAGGCTATGTTCACATGTCCTCTCCGGATCCATTTTTAAAGTATTGAAATCTATGGAAACTGGGTCCAGTAAACAAAAAACAGATCTGCTACAAATAAAAGAAAAACATACGGTAACTAATAGCTAGATCCGTTTTTCCATAGACTTCAATGTTATAATAAATGGATGCAGCAGAGATCAGTTAGTGAAAAACGGACTAAAAAGTTGTGTTTGCACAAGATTGGCCAAGGGATGGCTGCTGGATCCCGTCTAAAAAGGATCACTACTGGACATGTGAACAAAGCCTTACAGTATATACTGTCCATGATAAACATTAAATTGTGTCCTAGTAAAGGTAAGCGCTATGGACATTTCTGCATCAAAAACGAGTTTCTAGGCAGGAAAATTGCTTCATAAAATTTTTTTGTTATGCTTTTTTTCTTACGCATTAGAATGGGTGAAAAATGGTCAGCAAGTTGAATTGGAAAGCGCTGCGGAATATGTTGGTGCTACATGGGCTGTGGAGTCGGAGTCATGGAAATTGAGTCGTCGGAGGTTTGGCTTACCGACTCCACAGCCCTGCAAAAAATGCAGCATAAACGCGACGTGTGAACATACTTTAAGGCTACGTTCCCACGACGAGTTTTTGCTGTTGCAGATTTTCTGCCTCTATTAAGTAAATGAGGTGACTTTAGTTTTCATTGCCTTTTTCATGCTGTGGTTTTCTATCTTGTCACGCTTTGTTTTTGGTGCTTCCTGGTATTTGGCTTTGACAAATCTTGATTAATACAGCCATGGGAGGATTACATGAGTTTTTAATGCGCTTTTGCAGTGGAAATGCACTAAAAACACATGTGCGTTTTTTACCTGTGGATTTTCCGCATCTAACGCAAGACTATGGGGAAAATCCGCACATAAAACTCTGTGTACATGAAGAGAAATTGACACGCTCAAGATTAGAAACCTGCGCCGCAGGGCAGTTTACGCTGCGTAGAAAAGCAGCTCAGCGGGCAAAAGACTTCCGTAAATCCCATCAAATTTGCTGGAACTGTAAGCATTTTTTGATTTATTAAAAATATGGTGCAGCAAAAAATCATCATGGGAACACGGCCTAAAACGGGTTAGAAAGCAGGTAGGCATTCTCGAAGAGGTGGTCTTGTAGAGGGGATTCAATGTAATGGTTAAAAAAAAGAAGGGGACACAGATCCTGCAAAAGTGTTGCAACTTCTTTTAATTAGAGTTGAGCGAATATGTTCGGAATCGGTCGCGGAATCTGAATTTGCCATATTGGTGCCGAATTTATGTTTGATGATCGACTCAGAACATATTCGGTAATTTCTCCTCCCATTGACTCCAATGACGTTCGGCGAATAATTGCAAATACAAATATTTGCTGCCGATCGTAATCGGATCCAAATTTTGAAAAATTCGCTCAACTCTACTTTTAACCCATGATCAGCTGGGGGGTGCGGAGAGCCAGACCCCAAACAGTTTGAGGTTATTGGCATATATATTACAGGCCCCCCCATACACATTAGACTAGAGCTGGCCTGGAGGGAATGGCCAGCAGACTAATGCGTATGGGGCCTCCTGACAGAGGACTTTGGGGAAGAAAAGGATCTGCGTACAAGATTTACAAAGGCCGATCCTTTTGTTCTCTGGGAGATAAGCCACCGGCAGAGGAGTCTGGCAGCAGCTCTATCATAGAGAACATAGGAGCTGGCTCTCGTGTATGAAGGAGTCAATGGAAATAGTTGTTGGTTAAACAACTGCTCGTCTGACACCTATCTTATGTGTATGAAAAGGGCGCGGGGGGGGGGGGGGGTAAGGATTAGGAAGGACACCAATTTTACAGAATTGGACAATTACTTTGAACTTTGCCAAACACTATGCCGTAAGCAATGGAGTCCATTGGAGGCAGAGCTTGTAGTAACAAGGGTAAGCTACATTTTGAAGATCGACATTTCATACGTCTTTTTTCGATGAAAACAATGATTGTGTCAAAAAGGGAAAGAGGAAAAACAATTTCTCCTTTTTGTGCCAGTCTCAATGTGTGATGTGGGAGTGTTCAATTCTATGGAACAGTTTCCTTCATGAAAGTCAATGAGAAAAACCATTAATTGCAAGGAACATAGCAAATGGGATTTTTACTAATCCTGTCCGAAACATCTGACTGTTGCAGGAAAATAGAAAGCATGCACAATTTTTTTATTTTATTTTTTTAAGAAAAACGTGGTGTGAACAGAGCCAATAATAGGAGGGATGAGGTTAGATGTTCTATGTGGTTTACGTAGAAGTGTAATATTCGCTCTGAATGCCGCCTGTAAACGTCTCCTATTTACCACCACAAACATTTGGACAGGGAGCAGAAGTAGAGACGGGACAATTACATCTCTGTGCTGACAAATAAACCCATCACCGCACAGACCTGTCAGATGGCCATTCCTGCACTTTAAATGAGGAGTTTAAATAACCTTGCACCAACACACAGGAATGGCAGGAATGTCCGAGCCAGCAGTGTACGGTGCACCCTGCAGAGCGCATTAAAGAGGTGTCCACGGTACGAACCGCGACACCACCAACCACACAATCACTGTATCCCAAACTTAAGTTAAAAGCACTAATCCAGTGCTGGAAAAAAAAAGACAAAAATACCATGCTGGAGTGGTGCTTTCAATATATTTTATTAATGGTAATCTGTCAGAAGTTGTTTGCCATGTAATCCGACAGCAGCATTGGGTAGGGACAGAAACCCAGATTCCAGTGATGTGTCACTCAGGGCTCATACTCGCATGCGAGAAACTCGGATGAGTCTCGCACGTTAATACCTGGCACTGCACCCGGCACTCCGTAGCGGAGCGTGCGGCTGCATATATTGCTATGCGGCCGCACGCTCCGCTTCTGAGTGCCGGGTATTGACGTGCGAGACTCACACGAGTTTCTCGTATGTAAGAATGAGCCCTTAGAATAAGGCCGGCTTCACACTCAGCGTATGAAAATACGGTCCGTATATTACGGCCGTAATACGCTGAAATGTCCCGAAAATAGTGGTCCGTAGCTCCTCCGTAGGCAGGGTGTGTCAGCGTTTTTTGCGCATGGCATCCTCCGTATGTAATCCGTATGGCATCCGTAATGCGTGGTTTTCTCGCAGGCTTGCAAAACCAACATACCGCTATAGAAATGATCCATGTGTACCAAAAAGAAAAAAATATATATATTATATATATATTATATATATTATATATCTATATATGTATAAATTTCCTAGAAAGCTCCCAGGCTTTCTAGACAAGTTCCCACGATCTATAAACAGCCAGCGGAGGGCGCCTCACCGCAAATGAAGCTAAATATAGCTCATTGATCTATATTTAGACTCATTCCCCGGGGTTTTGCAGCGAGGAGCAGCCTGCATTAGCAAAGCTCCTGGCTGCAAAATGTTTTAACCCCTTCAGAAGGATTTACATCGTTGGACGTTACAGATCTGCGGAGGGTAAGTATATTGTTGGTTTATTATGTTTTTTCTTTCACAGAACGAGGGTCTTCAGTGACTGGATTGGGCGTAGAATAAAATACTCCAACAACCATTGTTTTTATTTCATTAAAATAATTTTAAATAATGTGTTTGTGTTTTATTTAACCCTTTCATTCAATTGGATTAATAATGGATAGGTGTCATAATTGACGTCTCTCCATTATTAATCTGGCTTAATGTCACCTTACAATAGCAAGGTGGCATTAACCCTTCATTACCCCATATCCCACCGCTACACGGGAATGGGAAGAGAGTGGCCAAGTGCCAGAATAGGCGCATCTTCCAGATGTGCCTTTTCTGGGGTGGTTGGGGGCAGATATTTTTAGCCAGGGGGGGGGGGGGGCAATAACCGTGGACCCTCTCCAGGCTATTAATATCTGCCCTCAGTCACTGGCTTTACTACTCTGGCGGAGAAAATTGCGCGGGAGCCCACGCCAATTTTTTCCGCCATTTAACCCTTTATTTTAAGAGCTAGAACGGCCAAATTTGGCAGATACACACTACTGACATTAGTAGTGTGGAAGCTACAAAAAAAATGGAGAGAAGACATGGTTTACTGTATGTAAACCATGTCTCAAATCATGTCGGGTTTTAGGAAGGAGAAAGAAAAAGCCGGTAATTGAATTACCGGCTTTCAAGCTGTATAGCGCTGGAATAAATTTTAATATATATACATATATGTGTCTCACTGACATATATATATATATATATATATATATACCTATTCTATGTGTACACATTTATTCTACCTATTCTACTGTAAGCTGTCAGTGTGATTTTACTGTACACCGCACTGAATTACCGGCTTTTCTCTCTAACAGCGCTGCGTATTTCTCGCAAGTCACACTGCTTGTCCGTGTGAAATCCGTATTTTTCACGCTTCCATAGACTTTCATTGGCGTATTTCTTGCGCAGTACGGTGACAAACGCAGCATGCTGCGATTTTGTACGGCCGTAGAAAGCCGTATAATACTGATCAGTAAAATACTGCAGATAGGAGCAGGGGCATAGAGAATAATTGTGCCGTATTTTTTGCGAGTTTTACGGACGTAGTTTCTGCGCTCTTACGTCCGTAAAACTCGCAAGTGTGAAGCCGGCCTAAGAGTTTTCTCTGCTGCAGATCTAGCAAAGCTTAACCTCTTAACCCCTTTACCCCCAAGGGTGGTTTGCACGTTAATGACCGGGCCAATTTTTACAATTCTGACCACTGTCCCTTCATGAGGTTATAACTCTGGAACGCTTCAACGGATCCCGGTGATTCTGACATTGTTTTCTCATAACATATTGTACTTCATGATAGTGGTAAAATTTCTTTGATATTACCTGCATTTATTTGTGAAAAAAAACGGAAATTTGGTGAAAAATTTGCAATTTTCCAACTTTGAATTTTTATGCCCTTAAATCACAGAGATATGTCACACAAAATACTTAATAAGCAACATTTCCCACATGTCTACTTTACATCAGCACAATTTTGGAACCAAATTTTTTTTTGTTAGGGAGTTAAGGGTTAAAAGTTGACCAGCAATTTCTCATTTTTACAACACCATTTTTTTTAGGGACCACACCATTCTAAAAACTGCACCCCTCAAGGTGCTCAAAACCACATTCAAAAAATTTATTTTTTGGAATGTTTGAAAAAAAAAAAAGAACATTTAAATGGGAACCTGTCACCCCGAAAATCGCGGGTGAGGTAAGCCCACCGGCATCAGGGGCTTATCTGCAGCATTCTGTAATGCTGTAGATAAGCCCCCGATGTTACCTGAAAAAGGAGAAAAAGACATTAGATTATACTCACCCAGGGGCGGTCCCGCTGCTGGTCAGGTCGGATGGGCGTCTCTGGTCCGCTGCGGCGCCTCTCATCTTCATTACAAGACGTCCTCTTCTGATCTTCAGCCACGGCTCCGGCGCAGGCGTACTTTGCTCTGCCCTCTTGAGGGCAGAGGATAGTACTGCAGTGCGCAGGCGCCGGAAAGGTCAGAGGCCCGACGCCTGCGCACTGCAGTACTTTGTCTGCCCTCAACAGGGCAGAGCAAAGTACGCCTGCGCCGGAGCTGTGGCTGAAGATCAGAAGAGGACGTCTTGTAATGAAGATGAGAGGCGCCGCAGCGGACCAGAGACGCCCATCCGACCTGACCAGCAGCGGGACCGCCCCTGGGTGAGTATAATCTAATGTCTTTTTCTCCTTTTTCAGGTAACATCGGGGGCTTATCTACAGCATTACAGAAACTACGTCCGAAAAACTCGCAAAACATACGTCCCAATTATTCTCTATGCCCCTGCTCCTATCTGCCGTATTAAACTGATCAGTATTATACGGCTTTCTACGGCCGTAGAAAATCGCAGCATGCTGCGCTTGTCACCGTATTGCGCAAATTAAACGTCAATGAAAGTCTATGGAAGCCCCAAAAATACGGATCACACACGGACCAGCAGTGTGACTTGCGAGAAATACGCAGCGCTGTTAGAGAGAAAAGCCGGTAATTCATTGCGGTGTACAGTAAAATCACACTGACAGCTTCCAGGACACATATATGTATATATATTAATATTTCATCCAGCGCGATATAGCAGAAAGCCGGTAATTCAATTGCGGTGTACAGTAAAATCACACTGACAGCTTCCAGTAGAATAGGTAGAATAAATGTCTACACATAGAATAGGTATATATATATATATATATATATATATATATATATATGTCAGTGAGACACATATATGTATATATATTAATATTTCTTCCAGCGCGATATAGCAGAAAGCTGGTAATTCAATTGCAGGCTTTTGCTTTCTCCTTCCTAAACCCGACATGATATGAGACATGATTACATACAGTAAACCATCTCATATCCCCATTTGTTAGTAGTTGTGTCTATGCAAAATTTGGCCGTTCTAGCTAGTAAATTAAGGGGTTAAATGGCGGAAAAAATTGGCGTGGGCTCCCGCACAATTTTCTCCGCCAGAGTAGTAAAGCCAGTGACTGAGGGCAGATATTAATAGCCTGGAGAAGGTCCATGGTTATTGGCCCCCCCCCCTGGCTAAAAACACCTGCCCCCAGCCACCCCAGAAAAGGCACATCTGGAAGATGCGCCTATTCTGGCACTTGGCCACTCTCTTCCCATTCCCGTGTAGCGGTGGGATATGGGGTAATGAAGGGTTAATGCCACCTTGCTATTGTAAGGTGACATTAAGCCAGATTAATAATGGAGAGGCGTCAATTATGACACCTATCCATTATTAATCCAATACTAGTAAAGGGTTAAAAAAATACACAAACACAATATTAACCCCTTAGTGACAGAGCCAATTTGGTACTTAATGACCAGGCAAATTTTTGCAATTCTGACCACTGTCACTTTATGAGGTTATAACTCTGGAACGCTTCAACGGATCCCGCTGATTCTGAGATTGTTTTTTCGTGACATATTGTACTTCATGTTAGTGGTAACATTTCTTCGATATTACTTGCGATTATTTATGAAAAAAACGGAAATATGGCGAAAATTTTTAAAATTTTGCAATTTTCAAACTTTGTATTTTTATGCCCTTAAATCAGAGAGATATGTCACGAAAAATAGTTAATAAATAACATTTCCCACATGTCTACTTTACATCAGCACAATTTTGGAAACAAAATTTTTTCTTGTTAGGGAGTTATAAGGGTTAAAAGTTGACCAGCAATTTCTCATTTTTACAACACCATTTTTTTTTAGGGACCACATCACATTTGAAGTCATTTTGAGGGGTCTATATGATAGAAAATAATGAAGTGTGACACCCCTCAAGGTTCTCAAAACCACATTCAAGAATTTTATTAACCCTTTACGTGCTTCACAGGAACTGAAACAATGTGGAAGGAAAAAATGAACATTTAACTTTTTTTGCAAACATCTTAATTGAGAACCATTTTTTTTATTTTCACAAGTGTAAAAACAGAAATGTAACCATAAATTTTGTTATACAATTTCTCCTGAATACGCCAATACCCCATATGTGGGGGTAAACCACTTTTTGGGCACACCGCAGAACTTAGAAGTGAAGGAGCGCCGCTTGACTTTTTCAATGCAGAATTGGCTGGAATTGAGATGGGACGCCATGTCTTGTTTAGAGAGCCCCTGATGTGCCTAAACAGTGAAAACCCCTCAAGTGACACCATTTTGGAAACTAGACCCCTTAAGGAACTTATCTAGATGTGTGGTGACCACTTTGAACCCCCAAGTGCTTCACAGAAGTTTATAACGTAGAGTCGTGAAAATAAAAAAATCGCTTTTGTTTACACAAAAATGATCTTTTCGCCCACAAATTTTTATTTTCACAAGGGTAACAGGAGAAATTAGACCACTAAAGTTGTTGTGCAATTTCTCCTGAGTACGTCGATACCCAATATGTGGGGGTAAACCACTGTTTGGGCGCACCGCAGAGCTTGGAAGAGAAAGAGTGCCGTTTTACTTTTTCAATGTAGAATTGGCTGGAATTGAGATCGGACGCCATGTCGCGTTTGGAGAGCCCCTGATGTGCCTAAACAATAGAAATCCCCCACAAGTGACCCCATTTTGGAAACTAGACCCTCCCATGGAACTTATCTAGATGTGTGGTGAGAACCTTGAATGCCCAAGTGCTTCACAGAAGTTTATAATGCAGAGCCGTGAAAATAAAAAATATTTTTTTTCCACAAAAAAGATTTTTTAGCCCCCAAGTTTTTATTTTCACAAGGGTAACAAGAGAAATTGGACCCCAAAAGTTGTTGTCCAATTTGTCCTGAGTATGCTGGTACCCCATATGTGGGGGTAAACCACTGTTTGGGCGCACGGCAGAGCTCGGAAGGAAGGAGCGCCGTTTTGGAATGCAGACTTTGATAGAATGGTCTGCGGGTATTATGTTGCGTTTGCAGAGCCCCTGATGTACCTAACCAGTAGAAACCCTCCACAAGTGACCCCATTTTGGAAACTAGACCCCCCAAGGAACTTATCTAGATGTGTGGTGAGAACTTTGAATGCCCAAGTGCTTCACAGAAGTTTAGAATGCAGAGTCGTGAAAATAAAAAATATTTTTTTTTCCACAAAAAGGATATTGTAGCCCCCAAGTTTTTATTTTCACAAGGGTAACAGGAGAAATTGGACTGCAATAGTTGTTGTCCAATTTTTCCCGAGTACGCTGATGCGCCAAATGTGGGGGTAAACCACTGTTTGGGCGCGCGGCAGAGCTCGGAAGGGAAGGAGCGCCTTTTTGGAATGCAGACTTTGATAGAATGGTCTGTGGGCATTATGTTGCGATTGCAGAGCCCCTGATGTACCTAAACTGTAGAAACCCCCTACAAGTGACCCCATTTTGGAAACTAGACCCCCCAAGGAACTTATCTAGATGTGTGGTGAGAACTTTGAATGCCCAAGTGCTTCACAGAAGTTTAGAATGCAGAGTCGTGAAAATAAAAAATATTTTTTTTCCACAAAAAAGATATTGTAGCCCCCAAGTTTTTATTTTCACAAGGGTAACAGGAGAAATTGGACTGCAATAGTTGTTGTCCAATTTATCCCGAGTACGCTGATGCACCATATGTGGGGGTAAACCACTGTTTGGGCGCACGGCAGAGCTCGGAAGGGAAGGAGCGCCTTTTTGGAATGCAGACTTTGATAGAATGGTCTGTGGGCATTATGTTGCGATTGCAGAGCCCCTGATATACCTAAACTGTAGTAACCCCCCACAAGTGACCCCATTTTAGAAACTAGACCCCCCAAGGAACTTATCTAGATGTGTGGTGAGAACTTTGAATGCCCAAGTGCTTCACAGAAGTTTAGAATGCAGAGTCGTGAAAATAAAAAATATTTTTTTTTTCACAAAAAAGATATTGTAGCCCCCAAGTTTTTATTTTCACAAGGGTAACAAGAGAAATTAGACCCCAGAAGTTGTTGTCCAATTTATCCCGAGTACGCTGATGCCCCATATGTGGGGGTAACCCACTGTTTGGGCGCACGGCAGAGCTCAGAAGGGAGGGAGAACCATTTGACTTTTTGAGCGCAAAATTGGCTTTCGTGTTTGGAGACCCCCTGATGTACCTAAACAGTGGAAACCCCCCAATTCTAGCTCCAACCCTAACCCCAACACACCCCTAACCCTAATCCCAACCTGATCCATAATCCTAATCACTAACCCTAACCATAATCACAACCCTTACCCCAAAACAACCCTAATGTCAACCCTAACCATAACCCTAATCAAAACCCTAAATCCAACACACCCCTAATCCTAATCTCAACCCTAATCTCAAACCTAACCCTAATCCCAATACACCCCTAATCACAACCCTAACCTTAACCCTAATCCCAAACCTAACCCTAATCCCAAGCGTAACCCTAATGCCAACCCTAACCCTAATACCAACCCTAATCCAAACCATAACCCTAATCCCAACTCTAACCCTAACTTTAGCCCCAACCCTAGCCCTAAATTTAGCCCCAACCCTAACCCTAAGGCTACTTTCACACTTGCGTCGTTTGGCATCCGTCGCAATCCGTCGTTTTGGACAAGAAACGGATCCTGCAAATGTGCCCGCAGGATGCGTTTTTTGCCCATAGACTTGTATTGCCGACGGATCGTGACGGATGGCCACACGTCGCGTCCGTCGTGCACTGGATCAGTTGTGTTTTGGTGGACCGTCGGCACAAAAAAAGTTCAATGAAACTTTTTTTGTACGTCGCATCCGCCATTTCTGACCGCGCATGCGTGGCGGTAACTCCGCCCCCTCCTCCCCAGGACATAGATTGGGCAGCGGATGCGTTGAAAAACTACAACTGCTGCCCACGTTGTGCACAATTTTCACAACGTGCGTCGGTATGTCGGGCCGACGCATTGCGACAGCCCCGTACCGACGTAAGTGTGAAAGAAGCCTAACCCTAAATTTAGCCCCAACCCTAACCCTAAATTTAGCCCCAACCCTAACCCTAAATTTAGCCCCAACCCTAGCCCTAACCCTAACCTAACCCTACCCCTAACCCTAACCCTAATTTTAGCCCCAACTGCTGTTCTCCTGCCGGCCGGCAGATGGAGACAGATGGCGGGCGCACTGGGCATGTGCCCGCCATTTTCTTCTGCCGGCGGCCAGGAGGAGCAGCAAGAGGATCCAGGGACACAGGTGAGTATTGTAGGGTCCCCGAATCCCCCTATTTCTCTGTCCTCTGATGTGCGATCACATCAGAGGACAGAGAATTACACTTTACTTTTTTTTTTTTTTTTTTGCGGTCGCCGGTAAACAGTTAATTACCGGCGATCGCAAAACAGGGGTTGGTAAAACCGACCCCGATCATGCTCTTTGGGGTCTCGGCTACCCCCGGCAGCCGAGACCCCAAAGATTCTCCCGGAGCCGGCCGGCGGGCGCACTGCGCATGCGCCCGCCATTTTGAAGATGGCGGCGCCCACCGGGAGACACGAGGAGCATCGGGGGAGCTAGGTGAGTATTGGGGGGCCACCTGGGACCCTTTTCTCTGTCCTCCGATGTGCGATCACATCGGAGGACAGAGAAATTAAAAAGAGATCGCGTTTTTTTTTTTTTTTGCGATCGCCGGTAAACGGTTAATTACCGGCGATCGCAAATGCGGGGTGGGTTAAAAACCCCCCGAATCATGTTCTCTGGGGTCTCGGCTACCCCCGGCAGCCGAGACCCCGGAGAAAATCGGCCTCTGGTGGGCGCTATGTACTTTTTCCACAGCGCCGTTAATTAACGGCGCTGTGGTTTAAGTACCCTTAGCGACCGCCGTTAAAAGGCGTATCGGCGGTCGCTAAGGGGTTAAACATTATTTTAATGAAATAAAAACAAAGGTTGTTTTAATATTTTATTGAACGCCCAATCCAATCACTGAAGACCCTCGTTCTGTAACAAAAAAAACATAATAAACCAACAATATCCTTACCTTCCGCAGATCTGTAAAGTCCAACGATGTAAATCCATCTGAAGGGGTTAAAATATTTTGCAGCCACGAGCTTTGCTAATGCAACATTGCTCATGTCTGCAAAGCCCCGGAGAATGTAGGTAAAGTAGGTCATTGACCTATATTTACCTGCATTTGCGGTGAGGCGCCCTCTGCTGGCTGTTCCTAGATCGTGGGAACTTTCCTAGAAAGCTCCCTGGCTCGAGATCATAAGAGGGCGCCCTCTGCTGGTTGTCCTCATATGAACTCGAGCCAGGGAGCGTTCTAGGAAAGTTCCCACGATCTAGGAACAACCAGCAGAGGGCGCCTCACCGCAAATGCAGGTAAATATAGGTCAATGACCTACTTTACCTACATTCTCCGGGGTTTTGCAGACATGAGCAATGTTGCATTAGCAAAGCTCGTGGCTGCAAAATATTTTAACCCCTTCAGATGGATTTACATCGTTGGACTTTACAGATCTGCGGAAGGTAAGGATATTGTTGGTTTATTATATTTTTTTTGTTACAGAACGAGGGTCTTCAGTGATTGGATTGGGCGTTCAATAAAATATTAAAACAACCTTTGTTTTTATTTCATTAAAATAATGTTTAATATTGTGTTTGTGTATTTTTTTAACCCTTTACTAGTATTGGATTAATAATGGATAGGTGTCATAATTGACGCCTCTCCATTATTAATCTGGCTTAATGTCACCTTACAATAGCAAGGTGGCATTATCCCTTCATTACCCCATATCCCACCGCTACACGGGAATGGGAAGAGAGTGGCCAAGTGCCAGAATAGGCGCATCTTCCAGATGTGCCTTTTCTGGGGTGGTTGGGGGCAGGTGTTTTTAGCCAGGGGGGGGGGCCAATAACTATGGACCCTCTCCAGGCTATTAATATCTGCCCTCAGTCACTGGCTTTACTACTCTGGCGGAGAAAATTGTGCGGGAGCCCACGCCAATTTTTTCCGCCATTTAACCCCTTAATTTACTAGCTAGAACGGCCAAATTTTGCATAGACACACAACTGACATTAGTAGTGTGTAATATGCAAAATAAATGGTGATATGAGATGGTTTACTGTATGTAAACCAGGTCTCATATCATGTCGGGTTTAGGAAGGAGAAAGCAAAAGCCGGTAATTGAATTACCGGCTTTCTGCTATATCGCGCTGGATGAAATATTAATATATATACATATATGTGTCTCACTAACATATATATATATATATATATATATATATATATATATATATATATATAGACAGTATATATATATATATATATATATATATATTTATTTTTTTTACACATGGATCCCTTGTATAGCCGTATGTTGGTTTTTCACGCCTGCGATAAAACCACGCAGTACGGATGCCATACGGATTACATACGGAGGACGCCATGCGCAAAAAACGCTGAAACACCCTGCCTACGGAGGAGCTACGGACCACTATTTTTGGGACTTTTCAGCGTATTACGGCCGTAATATACGGACCGTATTTTCATACGCTGAGTGTGAAGCCGGCCTTATTCCACTTTTTGTTTGGAGGTATAATAATAAAGCGTCGTTTCTTGCCTTTTTTTACAGTGTTCACTGAAGGGGACAGTTTTATAGGTCGTTACGGATGTGGCGGTACTAAATATGTGTACTTTTGTTTTTTTATTATTCAGATAAAGAAATGTATTTATTGGAAGAATTTTTTTTTTTTTACACATGCAAATATATATATATTTTTTTACTTTTTTACATTGCCCCGGGGGTGCAGTTTGCAGTGCACTGTGTCAGATCAGCGATCTGTGTCGCGATTGGACCAGCAAGCACAAGTGACCTAGTCCTGTACTGATAATCTCCTGCTGATAAAACACTGATTGTATTGAAACAGCAAAAAAAGTGAACACATCGCTGGAACCAGGCTCTCTGCTCCTACATCATGCTGCTCTCATGCTGCTCTCAGATTACATAACAAAAATTACATAATCTGATGACAGATTCCCTTTTAAATATTTTAATCCTTACTTTGGACCTCAAATTACAATCCTTTCCATTGCAACGGATTGACATTAGT